>NC_084802.1:203840876-204206709 GCF_963169125.1 Humulus lupulus
TGACTATAGAAAAGTCAACCCCGAGTGCCTTTAGGATAGCCAATAGACATGCAAACTTCAGTTCGTGGTTCTAGCTTTCCTTCCTTTTTCCTCGGGATGTGGGCGGGACACCCCCAGATTCTAAAATGACGTAAACTAGGTTCACGAACATTCCAGCGTTCTAAAGGTGTTTTGGTGATTGATTTCGAAGGTACGACATTTAGAATGCCGCTCGTAGTTTCAATTGCATGTCTCCAGAATGAAGTTGGTAGAGTTGAGTAACTAAGCATGCATCTAACCATTTCTAATAAATTCCGTTCCGATGTTCTGCTACACCATTTTGTTGCGGAATACCTAGGGCAGTAAGTTGTGATAAAATCCCAAGTTCAGTTAGATAATCTTGGAACTGCATATCAAAATATTCTCTACCCTTATCAGATCGCAAGATCTTTAACATTTTTGTGTACCTAAAAATGGCTCCTGATGACCTGGCAAGAATTTATTACACGTGGTTGGCATGTGGCAGTGTCAAAAGGAAGGAATGCTGTTCGACAATCAACCAAGTGTTCCTTGCATCAGCAGGTCTCGTGATTAGATGCAACCAGTCTGGTCACATGCTTCGGTTTATTTCCTTTAAAGATATGTAATATTGTAATAACTACATTTATTATTTTCTCTTTATTGCCTTGATACGCTGATATTAGGGATAATTAAGGCTCATTGGCCCATGTAACCCCCTTGAGCCTATAAATATGAATGAGAAGGCTCAAGGAAGGGACTTTTGAACCTCGAATCTGAATACTCATAGAAAGAGCATAGTGTGATTATCCACTGAAAAGTTGTAATTCCCTTAAGGCTGGTGAAACTCAAGAACCCTAGTTCTTTGATCGCGACATTAGGATTCAACATCAATAATAACACTAAGTGGACGTAGGTTATTACCATACTGTTAGGGACAAATCACTATAAATCATTTGTGTCACCTCTTTACTGTTTGGTTCTACTGTTGATTTCTGTTTGGTTCATTGTCGTTATTTTGACTTCGTGTCGTTGGCCAAATCAAGGGTCAACAATTTTATCTAATTGGTTCTAAGCCATAGCTATGAATTCCTTAAACTTTGAAAATGTTTCTGATTTCCTATGCATTAGGTAAAGACATGAGTATTTAGGGTAATCAACAATGAAAGTGACGAAGTACTCAAAACCACCCTTAGCTTGTACATTTAAAGGTCCTCAAACATCTGAATGAACAAGTCCAAGTGGTTCCTTGGCCCTATCACCATTTGCAGAGAATGGACGCTTGGTCAGTTTTCCTTCTAGACAAGATTCACAGACAAGTAGTTCACCTAAGGTGAGTTCCCTTAAAGGCTCGTTCTTTGTAAGTCTTTGAATTCTATCATAACCAATGTGACCTAGTCTCAAGTTCCATAAACACATCATGTTATCATTATCGGTCTTTTGACGTTTATTGGTCCTAGGTTTAGCTACTTTGAATAATTCATTATTAAGAGTGAGGGGTTCGTTAAGTCGCAGAATATAAATCCCATTTTCCAAACATGCAATACATAATTGTGATCCATTGAAAGAAATAGATATATTAGAACTTGTGAAAGTCATAAAAAATTGTTCTAATTGCAACGTGGAAACTGAAATTAAATTTCT
This sequence comes from Humulus lupulus, assembly GCF_963169125.1. NCBI lineage: Eukaryota > Viridiplantae > Streptophyta > Magnoliopsida > Rosales > Cannabaceae > Humulus > Humulus lupulus. The sequence goes on from NC_084802.1 coordinate 203,842,518, forward strand.
ACTAAAATATGGAAGAAATAATAAATCTTTCAAAATTAAATATTTATTTCCGAACTTCAGGCGAGCTCTTCCTCTAGCATGGATCGTAACAAACACTCTGTTCCCAACTCTAAGCTATAAGTCGCCTTCATCTACTTCCTCCCATGATCTCAAGAAACCGTAAAGAGTTACAAACATGGTTAGTAGATCCTGAATCAATAATTTTTCATTCTATAAAACACATGTTTCTAAGATAAATGAACTATAATCATTACCTTTGTTTTTCGCTGCTAGAAACTTGGGGCAATCCTATTACCAATGCCCTTTCTCTTTGTAGTGAAAGCGTTTACCTTTACCTTTCTTGTTTATCTTTTTCTTCCCCTTAGGTGTCTGTTCACTTGGTTGTGCACTACCTTTGCAGCCTTTGTAGGCTCGGGTTTGGTGTTTTATCCACCTTTCCTCTTGTTTCCGGCTTTTGAAGACGAAGCCAGGTTAGCTTCAGCCTTAGCTAGATCAATAGCAATGTAACGACCCAAAATCACTAATAAGGTTTAAGGGCCTTGATTGGTGTGCCAGGAGGGCATGTCGGGATTTATGTGTGATTTTATTAGTAAAATGCATGGTTATGATTTAAAGCGTGTTATTTGACTATTTATTTATCTGAGATACATGACTATGTGTATTAGTATGCATGTAGGCCCTGATTGTGTTTGAAGGGCATAAATGTAATTTTGGCCATGATTGGGCACAGCTGTATTGATATGTGATAAATGTATTCTGTGAATTGTACCACGTGAGTGTGGTGTTATTATTGTGATACACGTGCCGAGATGGTCCGAGAGAGAGCAAATTAACTTAAGAGTCACAACGGGAAGTTGTACTCGGCTCGGGAGGAGCCTAGGGGTACCTTGGGAATTCTATGGTTAAATTGAGATTTAGCGGGTAATGGTTATTGGTGATTGAGTAACCTGGGTAACCATTAGTTACTGCTGTGAGTAACAAGTTTAGTTGGAAAATGGTAGAAATGAAATAGAAGTAAAAGGACTTAAGTGCCCTTGAGGTTTAGTTAGGAAAGGATAGGCAAGGAGGGGTAAAATGGTCATTTGGCTGGGAATTTGATATATGGCAGCTGGGTATTAAGGGGTACACGGTTTGGGGCTTGGTCATTTGAGGCTTTGATAGAAATTGAAGAGAAGAAAGAGAAGGGAAAGAAGAGATAGGGCAAGCAAAAAGAAAAGAAGAAGAAGAAGGGTAGAAGGGCTGAAGTGGGAGCTTAGGAGGAGTTCAAGGAAGCTTGTTGGGTGGATTCTTCACTTAAGGTATGGATTTTATACACACTTAAGTTTGGTTTCTGTGTTGATTTGAGGAATTTAATGCTTGAGTTAAGCTTTTCAAGGTTTTGGTTTGGGTTGCTGAAATTTAAGATCAAAGGTGTGGATCTTGGGTGTGTTGATGTTTTGATCTTGATTCTAGTGTCTACAGGTTGTTAGATTGTTCATATGAAGTTTGGAATTGAGTTTTGGGGTTGAGATATGTGTTTGGGATGGTTTAAGGTGATGTTTAGAGAGTAAAATGGTGGTTTTTTTCTGGGTTCGAAGGGTCGAGCCGCGGCATGGTTCTTGGTGAGCCGCGGCCCTTCGAAGAAGTTGCATGCTGAAGGAGAAGGGCGGGCCGTGGCATGGCCCAAGCAATGCCGCGGCCCTTACCTATTTTTGAGCCTTTGGGGGTTCTGTTTGGGGGCCATGCCGCGGCATGGGTGGCCTATGCCGCGGCGCTTAAGGGATTTTGGAATTTTGAAATTTTAGGCTTGGAAATTTAACCTAGGGTGCTCGGGGTTGAGTCTTTCACCATATTTGGTGAAGTTCAACGTTCCGAGTACTAGAACTTGGCTTGGAAGCTCATTTAAGGTTGTTAATGGTGTCTTTCTTAATGGTTGTGACTAGGTGTTAAGCTAGGGCTCGAGGATCGGACCGCGCTCAAGGTGTATCGCCCGTAACTATCTCATTTGAAAGCTGAAGGTAAGAAAACTATAACACCCGTAGGATAGGGCGTGGGCCCATAGTGTGATTGCGGGGCACGGCCCTATATTGCATGTTGCATGATGAGATGATTGCCGGGCACGGCCCTATATTGCATTACATGTTAGGGTGCAGATTTAAATGAATTGATATTTGTTTGAATGTTGTTTGTTTTATGCTATATATGTTTATAGTGAAATGAACGGCTATGGCCGAGGGCGGCAAGGCCGAGAACGGCAGCGGGGCCGGAAGTAACACTTAGCACATGGGATGCTTATGGTCAGGGTGGGACCCATAGGATATGTGTGAGATCCTTGCGGTGAGGACCGAGACCCCAGGCTGCGGTAAGGGTTCTGGGGCGGCATAGCCGTGTTTGCTTAGTCTAATGGTTGACTTGTTTATCTGTGGATTATCTGCTATGATAAACTGTATAGATTGCATATGTTATGTACTACTTGAGTTTTCTTGCTGGGCTTCGGCTCACGGGTGCTCTGTGTTGCAGGTAAGGGCAATGTCTGAGTAAACCAACCATGAGTACGGAGAGCGTGAAGCGACGCGTACATGTTTGGCCTGCACGACTGCTTTGGTTGGGGGTTTATTTGAAAATGGCTGTAATAATCTATGATTTTATAATTGATCAATCGTAAACTTATTTTAAGATGTAAATAGTTTTCAAACCTCATTTTGGGATCCCAAATGTTAAATACTAGAAGTTTTATTGAAACAACGCATTTTTCTAAGATTACAGCCTTAACTTTTAATTAGTCACACTTTTGTTTCAAAACCTCAGTTAGCGAGTTCATTGCACACTGTTTTGTCTTAAAACTCACTTAGTAACGGCTCTAAGGAAGTAGGGCATTACAAGCAACATCAGTAGTCTTTTTTTCTCCTCCCATACTTGGTCCACCCATGATAGAATCGAAATTCTGAATCTCGTTATGAGCTGCGTCAGACCATAGTTGAGTTTATTCATCACATAGTTGGTGGTGAACGGCAAGAAAGCTGGAGAGAGACTGTTGAGGATTAAGCTGACTTGAGTATCCTCATCTATAATTTCTCCATCCAGTTCAGCTACTTGAAAGTAGTTGGTCATCTTGATCAGGTGATCACGGACGTGCTGAGACGGTGTCATCCGAGCATTGACATATTTCACGGTGAGGAGTTTTAGAGTTTTGATAACTTAAATCTAAATTTGGTTTTGTGAGGACTTTTAAGTCTATTTTTTATGAAGGTTTTGAGGCTTATGAAGTACTGAGTTGATTGGGAGCTTTGGTTTTAGCGCGGCCCTGTTCTTAGGGCGCTGTGACTCTCATGAATGAAAGGGAGAAAGAGGTGTTGAACCTCCATTTTGGCCCGCGACGCTTGTAATAAGTCTCTAGCCTTCAATATTGAAATCATCGGAGTGGGTGACCCATTCACAGCACCCACAAACACAAATGGGTCATCTCCCCTAGGCTCAAAAGTTACCATCTTCCTTTTACAGTCTATGCTCGCCCCAAACTTGACTAACCAGCCCAAACCCATTATTATATCAAAGTCCTCCATTTCAAACTTAATCAGATCCACAAACAATTCTTTACTATCCACCTCTACTGGTAAGGATCTAATCCACTTCCTCGAAACTATCACTTCCCCAGTAGGTAACAAAGTCCCAAACTCCACAACATACACATCACAGGGTCTACTAAGTCTGTCTATCTCTTTACTAGATACAAACGAATGGGTAGCACTAGAATCAATCAATACTGTATATAGAGAGCCATTGCTAGAAAAATGACCTGTCACCATGGAGGGGCTACCTTTAGCCTCTGTCTGAGTCAATGTAAACACTCGAGCCGAAACCAGATTGTCTCCTTTCTTTGGTTCCTCATTCTTCAAATGTGGGAAATCTTTCCGAAGATGACACACCACTCTGCATAGAAACACATGCCTTGGCACAACATTCTCCCAAATGGCATCGCCTGCATCTGACACACTTTGGGTAGTTCCTCTAGCTCTCATTCCCACCTTGACGGCCACCTTGAGTACCCCAAAATCTCTTATCTAAACAAGGGGTATTGGAAGTGTCTACCATCTTCCTATTCTGATTAATGGAGCCACCGCCTCTACTTGAACCAATAAACAGAGATACCACCCTCCGAGCATCGCGCCTTACGACACCATCCTTCCATATCTTATCTTCTGCCCCTCTACGGTGAGGGCCTTCTCTACTACCTGAGTGTGTGTGGTAACCCTAGGTACAAAAGTAATTCTCACGCCGTGAGTTATCATGGAGTTTAGCCCCCGAACGAACCCTTCCTTTCTGGTAACATCAGTTGGCACCAAGTCAAAAGCAAACTTGGCCAACCTATTAAATTTCAAGGGGTACTCCATTAGTGTCATGTTTCCCTGAACCAGATTCATGAACTCGTCCATCTTCGCAGTCCGAACTACATCATTATAATATTTCTTATTAAACAGTTCCTGAAACTCTTCCCAGTTCATAGCAGCGACGTACTGAGTCTGGGACACAACCTCCCACCATATTCGAGCATCATCTCATAACATATAAGTGGCGCATGCCACCCTGTCATTGCCCGCCACCCTCATAAAATCGAGGATGGAACTAGTCATCCAATTCTCAGCCTTGGGTGTATCTAGGCCTCCCTCAAAAGTTAGAGGGCATTGCTCCCAGAACCTTTCATATAATGGTTTCCATCAGCTCTCTAACTCTGGTTGTACCAAAACAGGTACCACTGCAGGCGGCACATGCGGGGCAGCATTCCTTGGTAGAACTTGCCACCTTAACCATATAATCTCATATTCATGTCTTTGGAGCCTAGTTTGCATATTTGCAAACATCTGCTCCCATCCCTGAGGGGTAGGTGGGGGGTTCTGGTCCACATTATAATTTCCGGCCTTGATATTCGTGCCGCCTAGTTTGATTGACCGCCTTCGAGGCATTACTTCCAAGTATTTCTGCTATCAATGACATGACTTATCATTCTCAGTTCCTTGACAATTTTCTCAACTTCTTTGAACTTATCGCATCACTAACGACCCGATAATTGATCTTATAATTGATAATATTTTGACCAAAATCGGGTCTAGGGTACTATTTTGATCTATTTGTAAAATACAAGGTCTGAATTGTCATTTAACAAACAAAGGGGCATATCGTATATTCGGGAAAAACATGGGGGCCAAAATGGTATTTTCCCTTTATAATTTAAGTTAGCTTCTTTTTTTTCAAAGTTTAAGTTAATTTTAAATTAGATTTATTTTTAAAATGATTTTTTTTTTTCATTTTTATAGTTTTAAATTTGATTTTGAATAATTTCTTAATAGTAAATTAGTTTAACTACTGTCACATCAATAACTAACGGAAAATTTAACATGATGTACCTACGGAGTACCAAATTGTTGATGTTTTTGGTATTTTTCCTGTAAAAAAAATTACTTAAGTGCTTCAATAATAACAACTTAAATATTTTAGCTACCAATGTCCCATTTTGATATTTTAATCATATTTTAACACGTGGTACTAGAGATGTGTGTTTGGTCATTGGGAATCTTTATTTTGATGTTATTATATATGATTTAGATTATATACACTATATATTGTTGTTTTTTGCTAAGAAATATAAGGTTATTAGGCATCTACATATAATATATCATACTTTATTATATACTTAAACCTAATATTTTAATCGTAGTCATATCACTTTAAATTGGTTTATATTATAGGGTAGCAATATACATTAATATATAGGCTCACATAAAATATTTACTAACCTACATTGTTGTCATTGAGACAATTTTCATGTCTAATTTTCTTGGAGTTCAGGGGGCACTACAACAAAACTGGGTTTTATCGCCCTTAATAACCCTAAAAGTCGCCACTGATACATATCAGGGGCGACATGTCACCCCTGATAAAATGTGCCTAATAGGGCACATTAGGGACGACTCAATGGGTCGCCCCTAAAAGTTGAAATGTCGCCCCAAAAATTTGAACATTTTGCATAACTTTTGTCGATATGTCGCCCTTGATATGCCAATAGTCGCCCCTAAATACCATGAGATATCGCCCCAAATGGTTTCCACGTGGCATAAATATTAGTCGATATGTCGCCCCTGATATGTCACTAGTCGTCGTGATACTTGATTATTAGGAGCGACCGTGTCGCCCCTAAAACTATTTTATTTATAAAAAATAATATAATTAAATAAAATTTTAATTAATTATTAATTTAAATTTAAATATTTGAAAATAATAATATTAAAAATAAAAATATTATATTAAATATTCAAATTAGTTTATTAAGATAACAATTATCCATATTCTTAATACATTAAGATAACAAATATTTATATTGTTCATATAATTTAACAATAATTAATAATAAAATAAACCTAATCTCCTAAATCAGCTGCCTTGTCCTCCCTATTGTCTTCTTGTTGCAGTTGTGGTTGCTACGGTTGCTGTGGTGGCGGCATCGGCCAAGGATATTGGGGAGGTAATGTGGATGATCCAGCTCTATACATGTAGGGATACGATGACTGCGACAACGGTGGAATCGACTTTGGATAAGGTGTTGCTCCGTACATGTATGGAGGTACCATATGTTGAGACAGTTTGGCCCCGTACATGGAAGGATGGGTTGGAGCTAGAGGTTGAGAAGACGAAGTTCTAGAAATATTTTCGCTATCAGGCATAGGCGGCATCTGAACGTTTGGTGGACGAAATGAAGGTAGAAAAAATTGAGATAAGAAATTAACTTGGTCAGTCAATTTCTGTAGATTATTCTCCATTTTTTCTACATATTCTCTTGAATGATGAGGAGGAGCTTGAGACTCGCTGAAGTGAGAGTGTTGGGTCGATGATGACCCCAACCCCAACCCCTTCAATTTGCGGCCCACTCCTCGCTCATGTCCACACCTTTGGCCCAATACTTTTTGTAGTACCTCCACCTGGTCAACTGTTGTTGAACCATCATTATTGGAAGCACCAATGGATATTGGCTGAGTTTGTAACTCAAAATCAGCCTTTAGTTTATCCTGTTTTCAGAAAATGTTAGACACTAACATTTAATATAATTCTTTTAATATTAAAAAACATAATTCAAACTTACATAATTTTTGCAAGCATCGTCGTTCACGAAATCATTTGTCGATTTCTTCCAATGATATTCCTTCCATGACTCAATAAAGTCCGGGTTCGCCTAAAAAATATAACCCAAATGTTAGAGAACATATAATTTAAAAGAACATAATTTTGATAATAGTTTATCTTTCACTTACTTTTTCGTAACGGATGGCTGCCAACGATTTTGTACCCTGCGTTGTAGAATACTTTTGTTTCTTCCGATTTTCCTTATTCTTTACGGAGCGCGCAATAAAGTTCGGACTTGTAAATAATTGACAGATTTGCTTCCACTCCTCCTTATTAACATCCTTGGTTGGGTTGTTTAGAACCTTGTCCCAATCCTCTGGTCCATGGTAGTGTTTCTCAAAGTGTTCGTGTCTTATTGTTTTCCTATGACGAGATCGATCTTTTATCTCTCGATCGATACCATCTAAACACTTTAAGAAATCCTCGCGGCCCGTTATTTGATAATAGTACTAAATTGAAAAATAAACATATTAATAATATATCTACTATATTAAAGACAAAATTTTTAAAATATATATATTTTTACCTGGATTATGCCAAGGACCTGATCCTTGTATTGTTTAGGCACTGATTCCCATGAATCGAAATATCCGGGAACTTTCTTTTTAATTTGGGTGCTCATGAGGTGGACAAAAGCAGCGTGCTCGCCCCCAACAACCTTGTACGTTCGCGCGCAAAACGTTACTTCCAGTGGTTTTCCATTTTTACGCGGCCTCTCATCTAGATCTTTTTCAATAGCGTCACCACGGCCCTTTCTCTTAGTTGGGATTCCTGTATTTTTTTTATTAACAATACATAGAATATTAGTATATACAGGATACACATATGTGAGTAAATAAAATAACAAAAAAATTACTTGACTCGCATGTAGTCGGGATCCTAGTAGGATCCGGTGGAGGATCACTGCCAGTGTCTCCACCGTGGGCTCTAGCCACATCTGCTGACATCTACTAACACGACAATAATTTAACCTATCTATTTTAATATTTAATTATTATTTATAATTAATTTATTGAGTAATATTTTAATTGATTAGGTAATTTGAAACACGCTATTTGGAAACGAACTTTTTATTTCTCAATATGTATAATACATTTAACACTAGATACAAAACTAAGTAGAATAGCCACTGCCCTCACTGATTACATCAACATCTATCGGGCACACATCATCAGTGTTATCATCACTAAGGTCGACAATTAATTCATCCTCATCTTCTGCTTCTACGCTGTTTTCCATATCATCTTCATTGTCATTAATAAATCCATCATCTTCTTGAACAACTAAAGAAGGTCGATGGTTCATGTTGACTTGACTCGCTGGTACATCAAATTGTTGAACAACCAACTCTCCGAGATCCACAGTCAAAACAAAATTCGATGAGTTGGTGTCATGTACAACATCAACATCAGCAATCATATCTGAAGCATCTGGAAAGTCCCAAACTTTCCGATGATTCACTTCTTGGACAACTATCCAATCTCATCGTCTAACATGATCATCGATGTAGAATACCTGTTTTGCTTGACTAGCTAGTATGAACGGTTCATCTTTATACCATTCACCACTGACGTTGATACTAGTAATATTATTTTCAGTGATGGTTTTCTTTTCTTTTTTTCGGATCTGTATTGAACCATTTACATCGAAATAATACCACCGAATAAGAACCACTAAAAGACAGCTGGAGTATTTCTTCAAGTTGCCCGTAATAGTTAAAACCTTCCGTTCTAGCTACACACACTCCACTATTTTGTGTAGTTCGATTTTGATCTCGATTGTATGAAACAAATCGAACTCCGTTCACTATACATGCTTGGTAGTAGTAAGCCAATAGATCTGACCCAGATGCTAAAGCTAGTAATTCATCAGCATGCTCTAATGACCCAAGCTGGTGCAAGTCATATATCTAATAATAAAGAAATATATTAGAATGAGAATGTAATTTGTAGTATGCAATTTGCTAAGTACAAGTTACCTTCTTATGAAACCATGAACGAAACTCTTTCTTATCTATCAATTTATGATTAGCAATAAAACAACATATTCATAAATAAATTTTCATAAACACTAAACGTTTCTACACACATTCACACTATATTTTTCTATTCCTATTATTCAACAAATTCAAACACTAATATTACGAGAAAATTAATATGAACAATTACCGAATATAAATATATATTTTTTCTTCAATATACTAGTTATCTAAATTAAATTAATATAATGGAATAAAAAATACCTGCTACCAAAATTGGATACACCATCTATTAATATTCTGCATACACACAATAAATATATCACTTTAGCATAAAAAAAATAACAAAACAAAAACAAAAAATATTTATATAGAAACATATAAAAAATAAAAACTGAAAAAAATAAAACTGAAAAAAACAAATTTAAACAGAAATAAAAAAAAATTGAAAAATAAAAAAAAAACAAAAACACAAAAAATAATAGAAAAATAAATAAATAAATCAATATAGACAAACAGACAAAAATTATATAAATATATATATACTTGTTCGGTGGAGGAGGCCGGTGTACCTGCGAGGAGGCCGGTGTAGCCGCGAGTTCTGCTCCGACACGACGGATGACCTAGATGCGTGGTCTAGTGAGGCTGGCATAGGTGTGAGCTTCGGCAGCAGCGAGGTGGACGTTTCCAAGAGAGAGGGAGTTGAGAGATAATCGGTGAGAGAGAATATGAGAGAGAGAAAGAGAGAGAGAGAGAGAGAGAGAGAGAGAGAGAGAATCGGTTTGGGGAAATAGGGTCGGCGCAGGAAAGTGGAGAAGAAGAGGTATGGTTTCAGTATATGTATTCAATTTTTAGGGGCGACGTGTCCCGAGTCGCCCCTAATATTAAAACACACCGTTTGGTTAAATTTTCCCAAAAGAAGACCGCGGAAATTTTCCCTCGTATATTCCCAGATTATCAAGGGTGACATTTTCATATATTAGGGGCGACGCGCGTCGCCTTTAATATTGTTTTCCAATATTAGAGGCGACTGATAACATCTCACCTCTAATAATCCTAATATTAGGGGCGACACTATGTCGCTCCTGATATTATCGACTCTAAAATTGATTTTTCTTGTAGTAGGGTATTGTTGTATAATATCATGCCATATTTAGAAAATAGGATAACATTACTTGGATTGACTAATTGTAAGTGATTTGATTGAGTAATTAGAGACCATATTAAAAATATTATTCTAACAACTTAATTAATTCCCATATGATCTCATGGAATAATTTATTCTCATTGAGTTTAGAAAATTATATGTTCTACAATAATCCATCTTCATATCAAATTATAAAATAATGCAACCCGGCAATAATAATAATAATAATAATAATAATATATAATAATTGTGTACATTAAAAAAAAGGTCTTAACGTTAATCTCACATACTTTTTATGAGGTTGACTAAGCTATAATTATATATAGCATAGATATAACTTAAATATATATAGCATAGATATAACTTTTAGCGGCCTAAAAAAATTTCAACAAAAAAAAAATACAAATTATGTTTTTAAATTCTTCCACGATCAGTCTTGAGTGTCAACAAAGTCTTTCACTGTCTGCATTATAATATTATAGCTAACAAACAACTTCGTCAAAATCTGATTTTTTTTAATAAATAAATTATTTTGATAGGCTTAAATTGTCAAAACTTGTACTTAAAATGTCAAAAAGTACTTAGTTAAAGTTACTTTATTTATTCTCAGATTAGATTTCTTCGGCTTCTCCAAACCAAAGGTAAGATAATATTATGTAAGTCCGAGTCCATTATTATAAAATATAAATTTAATGTCTAGTTGCACAAGTAGGCATGGCATGTGTAACAGCAAGTATCAAATACGAATCAATAATAATATATATATATAAAAAAAAAAGTGCCTTTAATTATTCTGTTATACCAATTGTAATTTTCGTATTATATAAATATCAGGTGTATGTTGTGGCTGACTCGTGAGATTCTTAGAAAACTTATTACTTTCATTTTTTATTGGGTGTCCAAATTAATAGGGACATCGCCAACTACTTCTTTGGACTACACTTAACAATTAACATGATATCCCGCTGATATTTTTTCCACCTACAGTCACAATATCCCACTTGCTAAATTACTACTAATAATCAGGTCAAGTTATTTATTTCCTATGACTAAATACTAATCATATTTCTTATTAGTGTTTTATTATTGGTCGTTAAATAAGAATTAGACGGTTCTCATTATTTTTTATATAATAAAATCTTATGCCCTAGATTATGTACAAAGTGTAGACCAAAAAAAAGTTGAATTCAACAAAAATGGCTTTTGACTTCAACAATTTTGGATAGACTTTGGTTCGCACATAAATTACAATGACAATTAAAGTCTATTAAGGCAAAGTTAAAAGTCTTATAAAAATTGAAATAGAAAGTCTCACTTCTTAAAGAACTGACGAGACTGGGCTCTTCTTCGTGGACGACAAATAGTGAAGGACTTTGATGGAGACTACAAGCTTCTCGGTGACAGACTGACAGGCTTTGACAGGGAAGGACAACATGCTTCAACAGAGGCTACGGGCTTCGCGATAAAAACTTTCAATAGGGCAATAATATACTAATTTTCCCTTGAGTTTACTTGGTTGTAATTGAGTTTTTTATAGTTTCTTTTTGAGATTTGGTTTCGTTTTCCTCAAGTTTAATATTTGTTTGCCGGTAATTTGGGGTTAAGAACTCGTTTGCTTGAGTTTTTATTTAATTTAGTTTTAATCTCTGATCTTCTATTATTTTCTTGGGTTGCTCTTAATTTGCCAGTGGTTCATGGTGGTGGCAATGTGGTTTGCGAAGGCTTGGGCTGTTCGCAGCAATGGTCGGGGGCACAGGGTCATTTTTTTTGTTTTTCTTTTACATTTTAGTGTTATTTGTGTGTTTTGTATATTGTGATTTTGTTGTTTAGAGTATGTAAATTATGTTAAAGTTTTTAAATTGTTGTTTAGACCTGAGAAGTTGTTTGTATTTTGTTCAGGATTTTTAGTACGATTGCCCCTGAATTATACGTGATTTAGTAAATTAGTCCCTGAACTATAAAATGTAGCAATTAAGTCCCCTAACTCATTAAACATTAGCAGTTAAGTCATTGAATGTGATTTTTTTTACTATTTTTTTAATGAAAAATATTACCAAACTTAATTGCTACTGTTTAATGAGTTTAGGGACTTAATTGCTACTGTTTAATGAGTTTAGGGACTTAATTGCTACAATTTATAATTCATGGACTAATTTGCTAAATCACATGTAGTTCAAGGGACTATCATGCTAAAAACTCTTTTATTTAATGTGAGCGAGAATATTACATAAACAATTTATCTGATTTTGTTGTTAATGCTTTTTGTTGTGAATTGAATTTTTTTCTTTCTCAAAATGGATAATAAGGTTTTCGCAAATCTGATTTTTTTTTTTAAATATCCCCATTTGCATTAGTGACACAATGATGCAAATGTGTCGCAAATTCATTGGCTACCATATCACCATTACATATACGAAAATCGTTTCTTCTCAATGTGTCACTCATGCAAAATGAGCATTTTGTAGTGGTGAGCACACTAAGTTTTCCTACAAATAAAGAATTTGGTTACCTGATTTGTCGCCACACACTACAGAAAATAATAGTTTTAGAGGCGACTATATTAGGAGCAAATTTGTGTCGCCTCTCATATTCAAGAAATCAGTGGCGACACATCAGCAGTCGCCCCTAACATTCTAAAAAAACTATTAGGGTCGACATGTCATCTCTAATATTGTGATAGTCACCCCTGATAATGAGATAGTTTGACTAGAACTGGGTGGGAAAATTTGGCGATGTGTTTTTTTGGTGAAATTTATTGGGAGCGACGAATATTGTGATAGTCGCCCCTAATATTATGTCTCACTGCAACATCGCCCCAAATGAATCTCGAACCCTAATCCTCTCAATCCTAACTTCGTGTTTTCTCTCTCTATTGCACACAAGCCTCTCGCTGCTCTCTCTCCCTAACACTGAGCCTCCTCTACAATCCCTCTCGCTGGCACACCACAATCATGCGAACCAGGCCTCTTCTCTCCCTAACGCCGAGCCCGCCTCATCTCCTAGCTTGAACCCAAACCCCTTCAACTCCATTCTTAAACCCAAACCCAACGCCGATCCTAGATGCCTCATCTTTGAGCTTCAACCCATCGCTCTGTCTCTCTGAGCTTGAACCCATCGCACTTTCTTTTTAGTTCTTCTTCTTCGGTTACCCATTCATTTCTGGTACGTATATATATATTTTTTATTTTTGTCTTTTACAAAATGGGTTCCTTTTGGTTTTCCTGGTTTTGATTTTTTGGAGTTGGTCATTTGGGATTTGCAGGTCTGGGTGGGACTTGCAAGAGCTTTGCTACTTTCAGGTATATATATTTATATATATATATAAATATTTATTTGAATTGATGATCATGAATCATTTTTTTAGTAGAACTATACTGGAATCACAAACCTTTTGAATGTTTGCAACCTTTTCATAATTGATGCTAGTATTCACAAGCCGCTTTTGAATTACTTCCCTGAGTTTTCATAAGCCAATGTTTAATGACTGCTTGAATATTTTTTTAGTCGATCTTTCTTGACCAATATTTTTCCACTTGCAAATAATGTACCTTTGCATGCAATTTGGAACAATTTTGTGTTGTTTCTGTTTGGATGAAGATTGAAGTGATGTTTTGTATTTTTTTTTTCAAATGGTATTTGGCATTTTAATAGGACAAGCAAAATAGGTAATGCTTCACTGAATAGTTGCCAAGTTGTGAACCAAAATAGACAAAGCTTCACGGATTAGTTACCATTGCATTTCTTCAACAGTGAGAAGCTCTGAACCAAAATAGACAATACTTCACTAATTAGTTACCATTGCATCTCTTCAAAAGTGTTGTTAGTATTTGACAGGTTTTGTTAAAATTAATAGATTATTTTGAAAAAAACTGTTTGGTATAATAAAAACTGTCTGGCACAACAATTACTTGCTAAATAACTATTTATTATATAGGTAAGATATATTTAGCCCTCTAGCCCATTTTTCAATTTATCGATTTTGATTGGTTCTTTGTGTATATTTGATTGATTTTGGTAGGGTTCCTATGATAACATGAAATTTATTTTTTAGACCTTAATCTCTTAATTGATGAAATCTATAAGCATAATCGCTGAGGATCGTTTCTATATCTAATTTTTCTAAACCATTTATAATATGGTTATTTGTGGGTATTGCAATAGAGATGATTAACATGCCCTGGGCTCTGAGTAGTTAAATATACTATTTATATGAAGCGCAATGCAGTCTAGAAAACTATACCTGATGAACATGCATTGGGCTTTTTGCATTCCAATCTAGGTTTGAAACTTTAGTTTTGGTAATGATTTTTATAGCTACCCTGTTAATTTTTTTTTTCTGAAACTTTTTTTCCTTTTCCAGATTTTTTTAAAAATTATATATATATTTATATTATGGAGTAATTGTTTGTTTGGGATTGATAAAAAGCGGATCAGAAATTAGTAATTGGGTTTATGAAAGCTGATTGTTTCATTTCTTAGCTTGTTTTTTCTTTTTCTTTTGCATTTGATTTGATTGTGGGTTCTGCATAACTTTGATCTATAGTAAGTTTTATTAAAAAAAGAACTCCAGTATAATTATAATATATATAAGAATAAGATATGACCTAGACTCAATGCTTAGTACAATACAAATATTTATTTTGATTCAGACGTTTTAACTTAAAACCACCATCACTTTCTAAATATAAAAATAAATTAAAGAATACAATTTATATGTAATGATCTAGGATCTAGAATGTTAGAATGTGGAAAGTGATGCATGATAAGAAGTATGAGGTTCCATCTCAAAACCAATTGGTGATGAGTGGAGTAACTACTTTCCATGTGGGATTCTATTCTCTAACATCCCCCCTCAAGATGGTGGCTATTTTTGCTCACCAATCTTGGACGGTTTGATCGCAAGTGGCTCGTTGGCTCTTTTGGCTCTTTTTGGCTCACTATCCCCGAATCACAAAGGGCTCTTTTGGCTCTCTTTTTTTGGACCGGTTTTGGATTTGGATCGGACATACTCGTTAGAGTTTTCTTTGACTCTGATACCATGTTAGAATGTGGAAAGTGATGCATGATAAGAAGTATGAGGTTCCATCTCAAAACCAATTGGTGATGAGTGGAGTAACTACTTTCCATGTGGGATTCTATTCTCTAACATAGAATACATTGCAGATGTTGGATATTTCGGTGTCATTAATCACACCAGAAGGTTCTATACCGATACAGTTTTTCATAGCCAAAAAAGCTTAATAATGAAATAAACTGAAAAGCTTAACTAAAATATTTAAGAAAAGAGCAAAGTAAAATTTCTCACTTAGTTAGAAAGTCCATATTCTAGCTCATAGAAAGTGTTTTGAGATTTGAGTGGTCCATTTTAGGCTGTTGTCACTTTTTTTTTTTAAATTTTGTATCTACTAAAACGGTCCCATAAGTGTCTTTGAACATATGTGTGCCGTTTAGACTCTGTCTCGCTATCAACATAAGAAACTTGATTGAGTCACAGATGCCTCACAAAGCCAAGCTGTAGCTGGTTCATATCTCTACCTAAGTTTTGGAGTGTCACCCTTTTAATGTTCTACAACATATATAATTTCTTTATCATATATGCATTTGTCTTTTAACTTTTTATGATTTTAAAATCAATTAAAAAAACAAATAAAAGCTTAGAAGTGGTTTATGCACCACGTCAGTTGGTGTGTAATTTGGTGCACATAGTTGACATATTTCAAAGGACGACATCAGTGACAATAGTGCCAATGCAATTTTTCTTACTACTAAGTTTTTTCATTTATGGGTTATTTTTAATTTAATAGTTTTGGTTATTTGAATTTTGCAGTTTGCAGTGATTTTACTTGTGAGAGACATCTCTTTGCTATTCTTACCCCTTTACTCTTGTTACAGTAAGTACATAATTTATACCCTGTATTATTATTTTTTTGCTAAGTAATTTTTTAACACATTTAATACTTTGTCGAATATATTACATCATAACTTATCAGATATATTTCAATATCTTATTTAAAAGTCTACTTTGTAAAATATTATATATATAATTGTGATGACAATAAAAAAAATGTATATATTTTTAAGGATTATTTTTTAAATGAAAATTTAAATAGTATTGTTTAATCTAACTTTTAGTGTTATGATTGTAAATGTGTGTATAAAATTGTATGATTTGTTAGTATTTGAATTTAATTAATAATATGTATATTGTGAATGTTTTGGGAATTTTCTGAGTGTTATTTGCATGGTTTTAAATTTTTTGGATATGTTAGAATATAGACACTATGCTGATGAAATTTTGGTAGAGTTAGGGAACTAAATAAATAATAATAATATAATACATAAAACTTTGAATAATTAGAATTAACAAAATAAATTAAAACATTAGATAAATAATTTAATTTAATATTAACAAATTTAATAATTTTAAAATAAATTAAAAAATTAGAATTCAATATTAACAAATTTAGTAATTTAAAAATAAATTAAAAAATTAAATAAATAAATTTAAAAAATTATAATTTAATTTAATATTAACAAATTTAGTAATTAAAAAATCATAATTTAATTTGATATTAACAAATTTAATAATTTAAAAATGAATTAAAAAATTAGATAAATAATTTGAAAATAAATTAAAAAATTATAATTTAATTTAATATTAACAAATTTAGTAATTTAAAAATGAATTAAAAATTAGATAATAAATTGAAAATTTATAATTTAATTTAATATTAAAAATTTTAGTAATTTAAAAATAAATTAAAAAGTTTGATAATTAAAAAAAACAATTAAGAAAATAAAAAATGAACAATAAAATAAATTACTATTGGTTAAATTAATTAAAATAAGATCTTATAAAACATCAATGAGGTGGAAGTTAGTGCTTCCAATGAGGTAGTTGAGAAAAATGAAGATGTAGATGAGATGGATGATGTCGTTGACGCTTTCATCTTATCGACAAATACAGACGAAGTAGATGGTGGGTTTGGCCGTCGAATGGGACAGTATTATGACGAGTTGTTTGACGAGATTGAGGCTGGGTTGTATCCGGGTTGTGATTGGATATCATCCTTAAAAATTTTAGTGAAGTTGATGCATTTGAAAGTTAGGGGGAAGTGGCCAAACAACTCTTTCGATGAATTGTTGAAGTTGCTAAAGTTTGCATTTCCGAAAGATAATAAAATTCCTCCAACACACTACAAGGCCAAAAAGAAGTTGAGTAAGTTATGGTTGGATATCAATCAATCCATGTCTCTAAATATGATTGTTGCCTATATTATAATGGGCATGCAAACAAAGATTTATGTCCTGTGTGTGGGAGTAGCCGATGGGTCAATGAAAAGAATAAGGGGAAAATGGTTCCACATAAGGTGATGCGTTACTTTCTATTGACTCCCAAATTAAAGCGAATGTACAGTTCAAGGCATACAGCTAATGCCATGTTATGGCATCATACTAAGAGATCAAAAGAAGATGGGGTGATGCCTCATCCGGTTGATGGGTCTGCATGGAAAGACTTTGACGCCACACATCCTGATTTCTCAAAAGATTTCAGAAATGTCCATCGAGGCTTAGCTGCTGATGGGTTTAATCCTTTTGGCAACAAGTGCTTATCATACATCATGTGGCCTGTGATTTTGACGAACTACAATCTCCCTCCTAGTTGTGCATGAAGGAGGAGTATTTTATGCTAACTTTCCTTATTTCTGGGCCAAAATCACTGGGTAAAGACATGGATGTATTTCTAAGACCCTTGGTGGATGAGTTAAAATAATTGTTGATTAACGGGGTCGATACAAGAGATGGAACATGAATGAATTTTTCAAGATGTATGCAGCCCTTCTGTGGATAGTTAACGATTTCTCTACTCGTAGTAGCTTGTCTTATTGGAGCGGGCAGGGATACAAAGCATGTCCAACCTGAAATGAAGACACCACATCCATCCGAGTGATTGGTAAGACATCTTATGTCGGTCATAAGCGATTCTTGAGGAGTAATCATAAGTATAAAATGGACAAAGAATTTGATGGCAAAGTTGAGAAAAGAAAATTTCCACAATAGTTTACTTGTCAACAAATCTTAGATCAAGTCAATGTTTTACTGCTTCAGATTTGGGGGGTGAAGCGCAAGCAAGGTGGGGAGGAAAGTAATTGGAGGAAAAAAAGTATTTTCTATGAAATTGAATACTATAGTTCAAACCAGTTAAAACACAACCTAGATGTGATGCATGTCGAGAAGAATGTGTGCAATAGTCTCCTTGGGACTTTGTTGGATAATGATAAATCTAAGGACACCACTAACGCAATGCATGATTTAAAGAATACGGGGCTTAGGATATCGTTGTGGATTTACGAGGATGCCAATAAAAGGTTAATGAAACCGCATGCTCCATACATTTTAACTCTTGAACAGAGGCAGGATTTTTGTCAATTTTTGAAAGGAGTGAAGTTGTCTGGTGGTTTTTGTTCTAATTTGAAGAAAAAAAGTCACAGAAAATTACTTAAACATTTTTTGGTTGAAGTCCCATGATTGTCATGTGATAATGCAATGATTACTTACTGTAGGTGTTCGAAAGTTTTTACCAGAATCTATATCCACCACAATTATAGAATTGTGTAATTTCTTCAAGCATTTGTGCTCTAGGAAACTTAATGTTTATGATATGGAGAAAGCTAAGGATGACATGATTATACTTTTATGCAAGATGGAGTTGATTTTCCCTCCAGCATTCTTTGACAAATGATCCATCTGGTTTTGCACTTGCTTGATGAAGTTATATTGGGAGGGCCTGTATTTTATGAGATGGATGTATCCTTTTGAAAGATACATGAAAAAAATTAAAAAACTATGTCAGGAATAAAGATTGTTCTAAAGGGTCTATCACAGAAGGATATGGTTCAAATAAGGCTTTGACATTTTGTTCAATGTATTTCAAAAGTGTGAAAACAAAATTTAATCAGTCTGATCATAATGAAGATGCACTATATGTGGAACGAAAACTCACAATGTTTGAATCTCAATGTCGTCCACTTAGTAAGGGAATTCCCGTGCCCCTCGATGAAAGTACTCGGAATAAAGCTAAGTATTCATATTGGATAATTCTCCAGAAACTAAAGTGTATTTAGAGTAAGTACAACATTAATTTTCATATTTTTCTTTGTTCAATATACTCCTCCCACAGTCTTGATTCTATTAATTAATTAACATGGAACACCTAACTGAGGTGCAACAAAGAGATCTAGTTGCTAATCATAAATTGATACAAAAGAAAGAGCTTCGTTCATGGTTTCATAAGAAGCTAACTTGTACTTTGCAAATTGTATACTATTGTTGACCCTGATTTTGGCCAACTAACACGGAGTTAAATTTGCTTGATGTGGACAAACACGTTGGAAAGAATGTGATGGCGAAATAATAAAGAACACAAGGGTTTATAGTGGTTCGGCCCCAGTATCTGGTAATAACCTACGTCCACTTGAATTGTTATTGATATAGGATTCAAAGGAGTGATCAAAGAACTAGGGTTCAATGAGTTTCACCAACCTCTGAAGAATAATACAATATGTCAAATAGAATCACTCTAGTCTCAAATAATTCGAAGGCCAAAAGTCCCTTCCTTGAGCTATCTTTCTCTATTTATAGGCTCAAGGGGGATTACATTAATTTGTTACAGATATTCTTTCCTAAATAATCGGACACTCAGGAAATCATGGGAGTCAATTTCGGGATTGACTAATATCTTTATAAAAATATCATGAGATACGTGGAACCTGCGACCATACTGGTCGCAGGTAAACTTCAACTGCCTTTTGCTTGTAATATCTCTTCTGGTCGATACCCTAGTAGAATTCCGCTAAGTGTCAGCCACGTGTCCAGAAGTCACTTGCCACGTCATTCGTGCTTGTTTTTTGGATAACAACTACAATTTACATTCTCATTCTAATATATTTCTTTATATTTGATATATCACTTGCACCAGCTTGGGTTATTAGAGCATGCTGAAGAATTGCTAGCTTTAGCATCTGGGTTGGATCTATTGGCCTACTCCTATCAAGCATGTATAATGAATGGAGTTCGATTTGTTTCATACAATAGAGATCAAAATCAAACTACACAAAATAGTGGAGTGTGTGTTGCTAGAACAGAAGGTTTTAACTATTACGGGAAACTTGAAGAAATATTCCAGCTATCTTTTAGTGGTTCTTATTCATTGGTATTATTTCGATGTAAATGGTTCAATACAAATCCTAAAAAGAAGAAAATCATCACTGAAAATAATATCACTAGTATCAACGTCAACGTTGAATGGTATAAAAATTAATTGTTCATACTAGCTAGCCAAGTGAAGAAGGTATTCTACATCGGTGATCCCGTTAGAAGACGAGATTGGAAAGTTGTCCAAGAACTGAATCATCGACAAGTTTGGGATTTTCTAGACACATCAGATATGATTACTAATGTTGATGTTGTACATGACACCAACTCATCAAATTTTGTTTTGATTGTGGATCTCGAAGAGTTGGTTGATCAGCAATCTGATGCATCAGCAACACAGGTCAACACGACCCATCGACCTTCTTCAGTTGTTCAAGATGATGATGGATTTATTAATGACAATGAAGATGATATGGCGGACAACGTAGAAGAAGCAGAAGATGAGGATGAATTGCTTTATCGACCTTAGTGATGATAATACTGATGATGTATGCCCGATAGATGTTGATGTAATTAGTGATGATAGTGACTATTCTACTTAGTTTTGTATATAGTGTTAAATGTATTATACATATTGAGAAATAAAAATTTCGATTCCAAATAGCATGTTTCAAAGTACCTAATCAATTAAAATAATGCTCAATAAAATTAATTATAAATAAGAATTAAATATTAAAATAGATAGGTTAAATTATTATCGTGTTAGCAGATGTGGCTATAGCCCACGGTGGAGACGCTGGCGGTTATCCTCCACCGGATCCTACTAGGATCCCGACTACATGCGAGTCAAGTAATTTTTTTTTTATTTTAGTGACTTACATATGTGTATCCTGTATATACTAATATTCTATGTATTGTTAATAAAAAAAATACAGGAATCCCAACTAAGAGAAATGGTCGTGGTGCAGCTATTGGAAAAGATCTAGATGAGAGGCGGTGTAAAAATGGAAACTACTGGAAGTAATGTTTTGCCCGAGAACGTACAAGGTTGTTGGGAGCGAGCACTCTGCTTTTGTCCGCCTCGTGGGCACCCAAATTAAAACAAAATTTCCCAGATATTTCGATTCATGGGAGTCAGTGCCTAAATAATACAAGGACTAGGTCCTTGGCATGATCCAGGTAAAAAAAAATATTAAATGATTTTTTAAAAAAATATGTCTTTAATACAGTACATATTTTATTAATATGTTTATTTTTCAATTTAGTGGTATTATCAAATAGAGGGTCGCGAGGATTTATTAAATTGTATAGATGGTATCGATCGAGAGATGAAGACCGATACTGTCATAGGAAAAAAATAAGACACAAACATTTTGAGAAATACTACAAAGGACTAGAGGATTGGGACAAGGTTCTAGACAACCTAACCAAGGATGTTAACAAGGAGGAGTGGAAGCAGATTTGTCAGTTATTTACAAGTGAAATTTATTGTGCGCTCCCTAAAGAACAAGGGAAATCGGGAGAAGCAAAAGTATTCTAGAACGTAGCGTACAAAATTGCTAGCAGCCATCCGTCACGAAAGAGTAAGTGAGAGTTAAAATGTTATCAATATTATTTTCTTTTAAATTATATGTTCTCTAACATTTGAGTTATCTTTTTATGCAAAGCCAAACTTTATTGAGTCATGGAAGGAATGGCACTACAAGAAACACAAGAAATGATTTTGTGAATGACGATGCTCGCCAAGATTATGTAAGTTTGAATTATGTTTTTTAATATTCATAGAGTTATATTTATTGTTAGTGTCTAACAATTTCCGAAAACAGGAAAAACTGAAGGCTGATTTTGAGTTACATACTCACAAGCATCTGGTACTGCTTCCAATGATGACGGTTCGACAACAGTTGATCAGGTGGAGGTGCTACAAAACATAGTGGGCCAAAGGCGTGGACACGAGCGAGGAGTGGGCCGCAAATTGAAGGGGTCCAGGTCATCATCTACCCAATGCTCTCACTTCAGCGAGTCTCAAGCCTCTCCTCAACGTTCATCAGAAAAGATAGAAAATTTGGAGAATAAGCTAAAGAATTTGACTAACCAAGTCAATTTCTTGTCTTGATTTTTTTCACCTTCACTTCGTCCACAAAACATCAGATGTCACCTATGCTCGATAGCGACAATATTTCTGGAGCTTCGTCTTCTCAACGTCCAACTCCAACTCCAGCCTATCCTTACATGTACGGGGCAGTGCCGTCTCAACCTTTGGCACCTCCATACACGTACAGAGCAACACCATCACCTTATGCGTGGCCATTTCCACCGTCGTCATAGCGGCCATATCCCTACATGTATGGAGCAAGATCATCCACATCACCTCCCCAATATCCCTGGCTGATACTGCCACCGCAGCCACCACAACCGCAACAAGAAGACAATACAGAGGACGAGGTAGCTGATATAGGAGACTAGTTTTATTTTATTGTTAGTTATTGTTACATTATATTAACAATATGGATATTTGTTATCTTAATGTATTAACAATATGGATAATTGTTATCTTAATAATGAACTAATTTGAATATTTAATATAATACTTTTATTTATATCATATATTTGTTTTCAATAATTTAAATTTTAATCAATAATTTAAATTTTAATTAATTATTTTATTTTATTATTTTTTATGGGTGACTAGTGACATATCAGGGGCAACACATCGACTAACATTTACGCCACATGTGGGGCGAAATCTCATGGTATTAGGAGCGACAGTGTCGCTCCTAATAATAAAGTATCAGGGGCAACTAGTGACATATCAAGGGCAGCACATCGACTAAAGTTATGCCACATGTGCAAAAATTTGGGGCAACGTCTCCACTTTTAGGGGCGACGTAGTCGCTTCTGATATTAGAATATTAGGAGCGACCCATTAGTCGTCCCTAATGTACACTATTAGACGCATTTTATTAGGGGTGACATATCAGGAGCGAAGGGGCAACTTTTATGGTTGTTGTAGTGACATTTTAAACATTCACATTCATGTATCTTTCTCTCATTATTCTTTTTCTCCGGCCTCTATATTCCTCTTTATTTCTAAAAAATGAAAGTTTGAATCTAAACTACTAAAAAGGGATAATTTGGTGTTAAGTCAAACATAATCAAGTTTATTAACAAAGATATTGCCTGCTAATTAATTATCGAAATTTAGGTTTTTTCTTTTTTATATATCTAATTTCAACTTTTTTTAAATAACATTTAATCACTGACATCTATTTCGATCTATTTCTCCACATCTTAGTCTATCTCAGTTGGGAGTAGCAATAGGGATATGTAGAAAATGAGATGAAGTGTGTCACCAAAGTTAAAATTTGGTGAAAAACACTAAATATTAACGTTCACCCAAAGTTTTTTTTTTTTTTTTTTAAATCACAAATCAACTCAAAATTTAGTCTAACAATATATTGTCTTAGAACATGCACCTCAGACTTAATAAACCACTATCTTGAAACATATATACATAGACAATTATCTTATTGAGTTTCACTTTAAGTCTTACCGGTGGGGCTCTCAGTATTCTCGACCTGTAAACAGTTTTCGGCGTAATTTTTTTTATGACCCACTACAAGAAAAATAGTTTTTAGAGGCGGAAATATTACCGGTGGACTAAGTCCGCCCGTAATGTGTAGTATATTAGTGGCGGAGTACTGGGTCCGCGCGCTAATAATGGGGAAATCAAAATAAAAAATTAATTTTTTTATTAGCGGCGGACTTTCCCATTATTAGAGACGGATTGTCCGCCGCTAATACAATACCCAAGAGCGGTTTCAAATTTATTACCGGCGGGGTTATGGTGATAGCAGCGGACCCGCCGGTGATAGTGCATTACCGGCGGATTAAATGCGGCGGGACCCGCCGGTGATGTTGTATTACCGGCGGAGACCCGCCGGTAATAATATTATATACAGCCTTCTTATTGCAGATCTCTGTTTGTTCTTCGTCTTCTAACATTTTTTGCCCCGATCCATTCTTCTCCCTCACGCAAATCAGAGCTACTCCGACTGCCATTTTCTTGGACCCCAAAAGCTTCAGGCAGACAGCTCCATAAACGGCGACTAGGTACATTCAGTCCATTTTTTTAATGTATATTTTGAACTGTAAAATTATGATGTATATGTGCTAAGTCTTTACGCAGTG
Organism: Humulus lupulus; assembly: GCF_963169125.1. Taxonomy (NCBI): domain Eukaryota; kingdom Viridiplantae; phylum Streptophyta; class Magnoliopsida; order Rosales; family Cannabaceae; genus Humulus; species Humulus lupulus. The sequence goes on from NC_084802.1 coordinate 203,867,141, forward strand.
AAGGGCTTCAGAGATTGTGTCTTCTCAACTTTCGTCATTGATTGGCTCAGTAGATTGAAATTGTGGTGGTCTGAACGTCCAAATAGCGGAGGTGTCCATTTCGAAGAGCTTGATTTGTGAGGTATCATTTCAGGTAAGTTTAATTTAAAGTGAAAATGAATTTAATAATGTTTGGTTGTTTGATTTGGTCTGAGAATCGTACAAGCTTTTTGGCTATTTTTTTTATAACTGTGATTGGGTTTGTAAAGTGGTTTGGGTGATTTTTTTTTTGTTAAGGGGTTTCATTTGTATGGAATTTGGTTTATTATATTTTGAAATAGCATGGATAAAATTCTTCGTTCGATTCCCATGTAGTGCTTGGGAGTTAATAATTTATTTGTGTATGCTGATGGTGTTTTTTAATTTTGAGTAATATTTTAAGTTTTAAGATATGCATGTATAGCATTCGATGAAATGTCTGTATGAGTTTTGGTAACTATTGTGTTGTTGAATTTAAATAATTCATTTATTGATTTATTGAGTAGGGTAGTATGGTATTATTTGTGTTTATGTTTTGTGAAATTCAAATGATCGTATAAGAAATATTAGAGGCTAACATCAATGTTTGTGAATGATAAAACTAGTTTATCTTTTACTACTTGCTTATTAAGCTAGTTTATCTTTTACTATCTTTTTTAATTAATTAAATAATAAAAGTTTAATTCAATATTATTTAATTAAATAATTTAATTTAATAAGTCTTTAAAATTAATAATGATTAATTAAATAAATAATAAATTATTATAAGAAATTATTTTAATTTTTTTATTAAATATTATTATCTAATATTAACTAATATTAAATTATTTGAATATAGAAATGGAAAATTTTATTTAATAAAAGTTTTTACAATTAATAATGATTAATTAAAAATTACTACATATCTTATAATAATTTATTTTTTAATTTTTTAATTAATTAAATAATAAAATTTTGATTCAACATTATTTAATTAAATAATTTCATTTAATTTTTTATTAAATAACATTATCTAATTGAATAATTTAATTTAATTTAATACAAATCTTAAAAATTAATAATGATTAATTAAATAGTTAATATTATTAATTATATAATTTAATAGTTAATGTTATCTAATTAATAATATTAACTATTATTAAATTATTTTAATATAGAAATTAAAAAATTTATTTATTAAAGTTTTTACAATTAATAATGATTAATTAAAAATTACTACATATCTTATAATAATTTATTTTTTCTGTCCCGGTGTGCTTGTGATTGATGGTTGTTGACTACAACCATCGATTACAGGGATATCGGCACATAAATGATAAGTTTAAAGTATTAACAATAAAATAATGAAATGAATTTTTTTTTTTAATTTGAATAACATTATCTAATAAAACATCATAAAATAACATAAGGTATTATAATATTGCATAAGATTTAAAAAATGATAACAAATTTTTTTGTTATCCATTCCTATTCACATTACTAAAACTCACAGACTCTTGTAACACTCTAGATGGCGATTGACAAGACTTTGACAACATTGAGAAATCGTGCTTGTCAAGAATATTGGAATGGTCTACAATCTTTTTTGAGGATGGCCTCAGAATGTAAGGATTCTGATGGAAGAATTAGGTGTCCGTGTGTCAAATGCATAAATAATAGGCTTGAAATTTTACCTGTTGTCGAAGCACATGTATTCGATAGGGGATTTTATCAAGGTTATGAGAGGTGGATTTATCATGGGGAAGCGGAACTAGATGTTGTTGATGAGGTAGTTGATGATGATGAAGTTGACGAGATGATTCCCATAGTGGAGGACTTCCTCTTACCGACAACTGAGTAAGTAGACAATAGTGGCGCAAGTCAATATTACGACGAGTTATTTGAGGAGATTGAAGCTGAGTTGTATCCTGGATGTGATTGGATTTCTTCCCTTAACTTCTTAGCTAAGCTATTACATTTGAAAGTTAGAGGGAAGATTCCTAACAACATATTCGATGAATTATTGAAGTTGTTAAAGCTTTCCTTTCCGAAGGAAAATAAAATTCCATCAACGTACTACGAGGCTAAAAAGAGATTGAAGAAATTAGGGTTGGGATACGAGTCGATTCATGTGTGCCAATATGATTGCTGTTTATTTTACAAAAAGCATGCAAACAAAGAGGAATGTCCAGTTTGCGGAACTAGTCGATGAGTTACTTTTGAAAAAACTAAAGGAAAAAAGGTGCCACATAAGGTGATGCGTTACTTTCCATTGACACCCCGGTTGAAAAGATTATACAGCTCAAGGCTTACAGCGAAGGACATGCTATGGCACCACACTGGGAAATCGAAAGATGATGGAGTGATGCGACACTCGGTGGATGGGACGGCGTGGAAGAACTTTGACGTCAATCATCCTGGTTTTGCAAGTGATCCTAGGAATGTTCGTTTAGGCTTAGCTGTTGATGGATTTAATCCATTTGGCAACATGAACCTGGCATACAGCATGTGGCCTGTGGTGTTGGCGAACTATAATCTTCCACCTTGGTTATGTATGAAAGACAACAATTTGATGGTGACCATCCTTATTCCTGGTCCAAAATCACCAGGTAAGGACATAGATGTATTTCTAAGACCATTGGTGGATGAGTTGAAGGAGTTGTGGGCTAACGGAGTTGTTACGAGAGATAGTACGACCAACACTATGTTCAAGCTGCGCGCAGCCCTTTTATGGACAGTCAATGATTTTCCAACTCGAAGTAGCTTGTCTGGATGGAGTGGTCAGGGATACAAAGCTTGTGCTACATGTAATGAAGACACATCTTCCATTCGAGTGATTGGTAAGACATCTTATGTTGGTCACATAAGATTCTTGCCCAATACACATCGAATGAGAAGGAACACTGAGTTCGATGGACAAATTGAGAGAAGACGTCCTCCGAAATGATTTACTTGTGAGGAAATATTAGAACAAGTGAACAACCTTCCACCCCAAGTTCCTGGAAAACACTTGCAATTTGGAGGTGTGAAACATAGAAGAGTTGCGAAAGATAGAAATTGGAGGAAAAAAAGCATCTTCTACGAGCTTGATTATTGGAGTACAAACATTTTAAAACATAACATTGATGTCATGCATGTCGAAAAAAATGTGTGTGATAGTCTCCTCGGCACAATCTTGGACAATGATAAGTCTAAGGACACCACTAATGCAAGATATGATTTGAAGAAGATGGGAGTAAGGGAATCATTGTGGATTTATGAAGATGAGAGTGGAAAGTTGATGAAGCCACATGCTTCTTACGTGTTAACTCTTGCTCAGAGACAACAATTTTGTCAATTTATTAAAGAAGTGAAATTTCCAGATGGCTTTTGTTCAAATTTGAAGAAAAAAGTAATCGAGAATGAAACAAATATCATTGGGTTGAAATCCCACGATTGTCATGTTATAATGCAACGATTATTGTCAGTGGGTGTTCGCAAGTTTCTCCCAAAAGATATATCGACCACCATTTCTGAACTATGTAGTTTTTTCAGGCAACTATGTTCGAGGACTATAAATGTTACAGATATGGAGGAAGCACAAAAAGACCTTGTTCTGATATTGTGCAAGATGGAGTTGATTTTTCCTCCGGCTTTTTTTGATATAATGATTCACTTGGTCTTACATTTGCCTGAAGAAGCAATTTTGGGTGGACCGGTATTTATGAGATGGATGTATCCTTTTGAAAGGTACATGAAAAAATTGAAGAACTACGTGGGAAAAAAAGCTCGTCCTAAAGGGTCAATAGTTGAAGGTTATGTCGCTGATGAGGCTATGACATTTTGTTCGATGTATTTCAAAGGGGTTGAAACTAAATTTAATCATCTTGATCGCAATAAAGATGAGGTGTATGTCCCACGACACCTTACTGTGTTTCAATCTCAATGTCGTCCCCTAACAAAGGGAACTCTCAAGCCTCTCGATCTTGCGACTCGTGAAATGGCTGAATGGTTCATTATTAACAATTCACCCGAAATTCAGGAGTACTTAGAGTAAGTTTATTCCCTTTAAAGTGAAATTTATGTTTATTCCAAATTATTTTATCTAATGTAGTCAAAGCATTCAAATTTACAGCGAACACCTAGTAGAGATCAAACTGAAATACCCAGATGGTGATCATAATCTTTTATAGAAGAAAAATTTTCGCCAGTGGTTTCATAAGAAGGTAAAATTGAGATTATTTTTAAACCTTTATTATTGTAATGATATTTTTATCATTCTAATATAGGTTTATTAATTTATTTAGATATATGACTTGCACAAACATGGATCTTTAGAGAATTGTGATGAGTTGCTAGCTTTAGCATCTGGGTCAGATCACTTAGCAACATACTACGAAGGTTGTATAGTTAACGGTGTTCGATTTATCGCTTATGACCGAGATCAAAAGCGCACCACACAAAATAGTGGAGTGTCTGTTGCGGGAACTGAAGGTTTTAACTCTTATGGCACGCTTCAAGAAGTACTGGTCTTATCTTTCACTGGTGCATATTCAGTTGCATTGTTTAGGTGTAAATGATTTAACACTGATCCAAGCAAGAAGAAAACAATCATGTGAAGATGAATTTCTAGTTGATATTTGTGAAGATGATGTTAATCATGTGTCTCCGATTGATGTTAATTTAATTAATGATGAAAGTGATAGTGATTATTCTACTTAGTTTTTATATTTTTGTAATAAAGACAATTGTTTAAAATATAATATATGAGACTTGTAATCATTTTGTTCATTTCCATTGGTGATATTTGATACTAACTAATAATTTAATACTAACTAATAATTTTTGTTCCTAAGTACAATGTCAGCGGATATAGCCACCTCTCACGGCGGAGATGGTGGAGGTCTAGACCCGCCAGATCCTAGTAGAGTACCCTCTTCCTGCGAGTCAGGTTAATAATAATTTTCAAATTTTGCTCATAGCTTGAAAGTCAAGCTCAACGAATGTTTAATATATATTAATATTTCAAATTTTGGTTATTCTTGAAAATGTGGATAGCTGAAGTGCCAAGAAGAAAGGGTCGTGGCCTGGCTAATTCGAAGGCGAAATGCCGGGAAACCACTAGATCTTCAGCTTGATCCTAGGACGGACAAATTGGTTGGCTTGGAGGACCAAGCTTTTGTCCGCGAGATAGGCCTCCAAGTCACCTTGTTGTTGTCAGGACATTACTTGGATTTTGCTGATGTACCTCAACAATTTAAGGAACAAGTCGTACAAAGGATGAAGGTACAAATTTAGAACAAGTCTTGTTGTATAATTTTTTTATTAAAATCATTTACAAACTAAACTAACGTGTTATTTTTAATGTAGTATTTTTATAATGTTGATGGTCATCCAGAACCCGAGAGAGTTATGAAAACTATCTACACAGAGATGCGCAAAAGATATTCTGAGAGAAAGAACATCAGACATACTCACTTCAAAAAAGATTACTCTAATCCGGAAGATTTGCAGAGTGTTTTAGTTGCCCCACCTGACCATTGCTCCAAGGAGAGTTGGAAAGATATTGTTCAGTTGTTTTTTAGCCCAAAATTTATCGCGCGATCCAACCAAAACAAGAAAAACAGAAAAGAAATGAAGTATACATCGACGCAAGGCACAAAATCGATGGCAGCTAAGCGTCACCAATTTGTAAGTAAAAATATTAATTTAATTTAACAAAATTTTACATTCTAACTTCCTATCTCTAAATTTGTATAGGCGAACCCTGATGAACATGTTATTGATACTTGGAAAGATAGCCATTTGAGAAAATCGACAAAAGTTTTTGTCAACGACACAGCTCGAGAAACTTTTGTAAGTTTAAACTTTTGTGTTATTATTTTCATTAAACTATGTTACTGATGTGTTTCTAACACTTTTTATGAACATGAAAAAATGACGGAAGAGCTTGAGAGGGCACGACTTCAAAGCCAGTCTCAAGGACCGACGGAGGGATCTGAAACTGGATCTGCTGTTGAATCCTCGTCGATCGATCAGTACGAGATTATGAGTAAAGTACTTGGGGAGAGGTCTGACTTTCAAAGAGGAGTAGGTTACAGCAAAGGCAAAGGGAAAAAATCAGCTTCCAGCTCCACAAGTCAAAGTCAGTCACAGGCCCAACCTGCTCATACACCTCAGGAAGACATGGCTACTATGGCGGAAATGATGAAGTCAATGCGTGAAGAGATCCGGATGTTGAAATCTCAACAAGGTCCATCTGTTTATCCTCAGCATACCAGTACAGAAACTGAGTCACAGTTTGAAAGCCTTCTCCAACGATATTTACCATCACAACCTGAAGGTGGTATATCTTCTCAAAGTCCACCTCCTTGGTCGATGCCACAACAACAACAACATTTGTATCCACCTCAACAGAATTATCCAAACATGTATGGACGCTCCTCCCAGTCCCCTCCTTTTTATTACCCCGACGTCCCTGCAGGATCTCAGACGTCACATCCTAGGCGTCGTGACTTCGAGGATTCATCGCAGCAGCAACATCCACAACAAATGTATGGTCAATTTGTGAGTTCGTTGCAGCAGCAGAGGTATGGTCAGTTTGAGAGATTTTTGCATCAGTCTCCCTTGCCGCGACCACATACTCGACAATTTAGATCATCTTCGCAGCAGCACTCTACACAAGCACCACAGTTTGCTTCACCACTGTTGCCGCGCCCTAATACTAGTGATCACGATATTGATCTTAATGAATATTTTACACCAAGTTGGCCCGATCAAAACAATAATAATTAGATTATGTTTTTTAATTATATTAAGACAATTGAAATTTTATTATGTTTATTTTATAATTAGTTCATATGTAATTAAAATGAGACAATTTGTATTTCATTAAGTTAATTTTATGATTAATTACAATGTTATTTTTGTTTGATGAATATTAATTGTGTTATTAATTATAATTTATGTTAAATATTATTATTTTTATATAAATATTATATGTATATTTATTAAGAAATAAAATAAAATAAATTATTATATTTTAATATTATTATTTTATTACCGGCGGATTAATAGAGGCGGAACCCGCTGGTAATAAACGAGTCAAACGAGGTTGACAGCGTTACACATTACCGGCGGAGTCCCGCCTCTATTAATCCGCTGGTATTAATACAATACCGGCGGGTGTGTCAGTCGGTCGGTAATGGGTGGTAATACCGACCGATTATTACCGGCGGGTCTTTACCGGCGGACTTCCGCTGGTAATATGTAATACCGGCGGACTCACCATTTATTACCGGCAGGATCCTCCGCCGGTAATAGTAATATTTGCTGTAGTGACCGTGTATATTGTAGCTATTTGAAGCATCCTGCAAATTTTCAGAAAATTCTAAATAGTTTAAAGTACTGAAAATTAAGTTTAAACATGTTGCATCCGTGACTAATTTTTTTTATGCGCGTGGAAAGCAATATGTTTGAACCTAGTTTTCGGTACTGTAAACTATTCAGAATTTTCTGAAAATTTTGCAGGATGCTTTACACCTCTATAATATACACGGTCATAAAAAAATCGCGCCGAAAACTGTTCACGGGTCGAGAACATTGAAGAGTCCGACCGATAGGGCTTAAAGTGAAGCCCCTGCATAAGAATTGTCATATATTATACATATAAACAACTTTTTTTATTTAAAAAATATATAAATATATAGGGTTTATACTTTTTTAGACCATGTGTTTTGTCTCATTATCTGTTTGAACCATGTGTTTTGACAAATTACTTTTTGGACCCTGTATTTTTTAAAATAGTTTAAATAGACTCTTAAACCCGATTTTGATTAAAGTTTTTTGAACTAAAATCACAAATAATTCATCAAACTAACAACTCAGAATAAAAATACAGTCATTCTGCCTAAGAATTGTGTTGTTATACTCAATTTTTTGTTTATCAAAATCAGGTTTATGGGCCTATTTGAACAATTTTACAAAACACAAAGTCCAAAAAATAATTTGTCAAAATACAGAGTCTAGGTAATGAGACAAAACACAGATTCTAAAAAACTATAAACCCAAATATATATTGGGAGAGAGAGCAAAATCAATAAAAATAAAACTGCAAATGATATCCTAGATAGAATACTGCTCCTAGAGATGATTTTGGTTCATCATCATTGACAAATTAATATGTATATATATTTTAAGAAAACCTTGTAAATAAGAATTATAATTTTTAGAGATGTATTGTACAGTATTTGTATCCTGTATTTTATTTTAATATCCATATTTTGTTGTACAAAACAAACCAAAATTGTACTGTGTTTTTCTACAAACAATTTTTGTCAAACTTATTTTATAACTATATATTTTGATTTAAAACACTTGACATAATAAAAAAATTATTGCTCTCTCTCCAATGTTGGAGAGCATATGATTTGTTCTATGATATAGGCAATTATATATGAGGAAAAGAAAAAACAAAACAAAACAAAAAAAGGAGAGAGAGAGAGAGTTAATAGATTTTTTTGTTGACGAAATTATATCAAGTATTAGAATTATAAAAAAAAAAAGTTGGATACAAAATGCAAATTATAATAAATTAAATAAACTTACGTGAGTGGTTGAAAGTGAGGATACTGTAGCGGTGTCATGCTCGTGGATACGTAACTTATCCGGTCCTTAAAATCTGACAGTAGTCATAGCTTTCTGCGAATGAAATGACCCATGTAATGGACCAGCTCCACCCTGTCTCTTACAACATAGATCAGATTGCTTACCATATTCGCCTTATTGTTTCTTCTCTACTAATAACTCGATCAGTTGATGAGTTGATGCATGAACACATGTACGTTTTGAACAACATACCATACCATACCATGCCATTTCATAGAATGGAGAATTGAAAACGAAGCATTTATAATTTATAACACAAATAAGACAAAGACAAAGACTTTAACCTTATCCATATATATACGCGCGCACATTGTTATAGGCTAGGGTTTGGAAAATATTGTGGAAGCTAGTTTGTTGATGAGGGAATAGGAGTAGGGGCATGGCGCGCATGGGGCTAGTGAGTCACACCTTTACACGGGTCTAGCAATAAATACAATTGTGTATGTTTTACTAGTCAACGTCAACCACTGGGGTGGTAACTGCTTTGATTTTTTTCATTTTCACTGATTCCTAATTGTACGGATACATGACATGACATGACTTGACTGGACAGCAAATTTGACAGTCTTCACCTTTCAGATTTCACAGATTTCATTCTTATCTACTTTTCAACCCACGTGGCTATACTACATATGGAGTATGGACAACCAACTACATTAATATTTATCCTAGCCCCTCGTTGTTTTTTTTTTGCTAACTGCCCCTCCTTGAGTTTTACAAGCCTGATGAACTGTACGTAGTTTTTTTAAGAGAAAAGATTTGTGATTATTATTATATATATGTGGAGACTAATTTGTATTTATATATACTAGTTAAAATTTAAATTCCAAAATTATATGTAAATAAAGACTCAATAAAAATAAGTAAAAAATCCCCATCCCCAATTGTCAAAAAAATAAAAATAAAATAAATAAGTGAAAAAACAACACGATATATACAAATTGTATGGTGTAATTCATATAAAAACAACATTATGAATACCACATCTACTTCGTTTTTTTTTTTTGTCACTTTTTATATATCTTCTTTTCTTGATTCACAAATGGCTCACATTGAAGCCGTACATCTTAATATATATATATACACATTCCAGTCACTGTCTCCTCCATACATATCAGTATTATATATATACACGAAAGCTTGCGTTGCGTAGTAAATAAAATAACCAATTTCATACATTGGAATGTCCGATTATAATAATAAAGACAGTAAAACAATATTGTTTCTTGGAGGTTGGGTTTATTATAGTACAAAGTTATACATCAAACGAGATCATATAATGACCATACATGTTCTGCCACGTGTACGAACATGATGTATCGAACCAATAAACTACGTACGTACTACTATGCAAAGGAGACACATGCGTAGTATTTCTATTGCAGAAGTGTACTTATTGCCAATTTGGTGGAAGAAGACGAATAAATACGTGCTGTTCTATTTAATAATTGATTATTGGCCTCTCACAATCACAAATAATAAGTAATAATGTCCAGACTCGATCGAGCTCTCTCTCTATATAGATACATTTTTATAGCTATAAATATATTGTACTGGAGAGCTTTCGGGCCCTACCAGGGTGACGAATTAATTGTTTTAGAGACCATACCTTGTCTAGTCTAAACTAAGTCATATATATGCAACACTTATTTATAAACTAAGTGAAAAAGTGAAATAATAAAAGGTTGCTTTGTTCTATATATTATTGTGCCTCTTTATTATTTACTAGTCGTGTCTCTTGGTGGGTTGATATCTATCATGATATAGGCAATGATGTATCTGTAACATAAGAGTAAAATAAGTTACTCTGTTCTATTTATTGTGTACGTTCTTGTTTTTCTTTTCTTTACTGTGTATAGTTGTCTCTTTGGTTGATATCTATCATTATAGGCAATAATGTATCTATAACACAAGTGTTAAATAGGGTTTCTTTGTTGTATTTATTAATGTCTCCTTTTATTTACTGTTTATTCTCATGTGTGTTTTCATTATTTTTTACTTCTCCTTTTTAACTTGACAAGATGAATTCTTTCGGTTTTTTTTTTTATATAAAAAAAAGTTATGTTATCATACATTAATTCATATATCATATGCTTGAAACTTTATTATGAGATCACGAGATGGTACCTCGTAACCCAATGTAAAATTCGATCTTAATAGCCAAATCAATCACTCTTGCACAAATAATGTCAGTTTTTTTTTTTTTTTTTTTTGGGTAAATCAGCAAACTTTGAATTACTTCAAAACACAATTACAACTACAAGGCAAAAGCCCAACAACTAATTACAAGCTCTTAAAAGAGCATCCACCCAATCTTGATCTACCCCATTGAATTTGTTTAAATTCATGTATTGTAATCTCACACAAACAGTATGTATAATATTCTTTACAATAACATCAATTCTGGGAAGTTTTTGGTCCCAAAGAACACTAATTCTACTCAGGCAAATGAAATAAACCATAGCAGAACCAATGCTGAAAACAATCTTCCTTCTACCTTGGGACAACTTCTTTTTCACCAGCCACTTCAATAGACCCTTAAGATCATGACCCTGGTACAAAAGGCCACTCCACTTCACAACCTCTACTAGAATTTATGTACTAAAATAGCAGGAGAAAAATAGATAAGTGTGACATCCAGCTTCAGTCCCACAAATTAGGCAAGCAATGTGCTGAACTCAGCGATCTCTAGTTGGTAGCCTTTCAAGCAGAGCTAACCAAATGATAACTCTATGTTTGGGAATACAACTCTGTCCTAAATCATAGAAAAGTTCCATCTGCCAATAGTATGATTCTGCAATTTATAACATAGAGCAAAGATAGAAAACTTAAAGTTCTGAAAATCACTTTGAGAAAACTCTGCTTTGATTTTATTTTTCGTTTGCACTATACGCTTCCAATACCATCTAGCATCTAGTGCGGCTTCATAGTCCCACCACTCTCCTTGCTTGATATACACAGAGTTCACCCAATTTACCCATAAATTGTCCTTCTTTGAAGATATAGCCCAAACATGCTTGCCCATTGCACATAAATTCCACAAGGCAATATCTTTAAATCCCAAGCCCCCCTTTGTTTTAGAACGACACACATCAATCCAAGACACATTTCTAGGGCCGTTTAACATTTCATTACCTTTCCAAAGATAGGCTCGGCACACTTGGTTAATTCTTTGAATGACCGACTTCGGGAGAATCACTAATTGCGACCAATAGGAATTTATAGTGAGAAGAACAGAGTTAATTATCACTATTCTACCAACATATGAAAGATTCCTACTGCTCCAAATCTGAATTCTACTAATCATCTTATCCACCAATCACAATCAGCTTTTGAGATCTTTTTTGAACAGATTTTCATGCCAAGATATTTAAAAGGAAGCACACACTTCTGAAATCCAGATAAATCAACAATTCTATCTATAGAAAGAGAATTCATACTTGCCCCATACACCGTGGAATTCCCTACATTCACTTTGAGCCCCGAGGAGTTGGAAAAAAGCTTAAAACCTCTTAGCAAAAAAGTTGCAGAGTTGTAATCACCCTTACAGAATAAGAGGAGATCATCCGTAAAGCAAAGGTCTGTGAGATTTAAACTCTTGCATCTTGAATGAAATTTAAACTCAGCCTCCTTAGCCACCTTGATCATGATCCTTGACAAATACTCCATTCTTATAACAAAAAGGAAGGGAGACATTGGGTCGCCTTGTCTTAAACCTTGTTTAGATTGGAGGTATCCATGAAGAGCACCATTGATGGACAAAGAAAACTGAGGCGTGGTAACACACTCCATGATAAGGTTTACAAATCTTTGAGGAAAATTTAAAGCTTCAAGCATCTCTCGAAGAAATTCCCAGTCAAGAGTATCATAAGCTTTTTGAAGGTCAATCTTGAACAAACAAGCTGACTTTCCACTTCTTCTATCATAGCCCCTAACCATGTCTTGAAAAATTATAATATTGTGTGCTATTTGCCTTCCTTTAACAAAACCACTTTGATTTTCTGAAATGATTCCTGGAAGAACTTCCCTTAACCGCTCGCAAATCATTTTAATAGCTATTTTATAGATCACATTGCAGCAAGCAATGAGTCTATAATCACTCACAGATTCTGGGCAAACCGATTTAGGAATCAATGTCACTGTTGTAGCATTTATCTCGTTTAGTAACCTTCCTGAGTTCAAAAAGGACAGAACAACTTCAGTCACCTCATTTCTTGTTATCTCCCAAGTATCTTTAAAAAAAGCACTACTATAGCCATCTGGCCCAGGTGCTTTGTCATCAAGAATTGAATACAGAGCATCTTCACCTCTTCTTTAGAGTAATCTTGCAATAACCAATCAGCTTGTCTTTGAGTCACCATTGGCCCTTCTTGAACAATTCTCTTGTGAACTCTTGTTCTACTAGAAACACAGGTTCCCAAAAGAGTATTATAAAAATCTAAGAAAGCCTTGATAACACCCTCTTGGTCATCAATCCTTCTTCCAGTCTAATCTTTGATGGAGTAAATTGTGTTCTGCTGCCTCCTTCTTTTAAGACTTGCATGAAAAAGTTTTGTATTATCATCTCCACATTTTATCCAAGCTACCTTGGCTTTTTGGCTGAGATAATTAGCATAATTTCTGTGAGACTCAACATAATGGTGCTGAGCTCTAATTTCTTCCTCAATTAACTCTGCATTGCCAAGATTTTGTTGCAATATTTGCTGAATATTTATCATATTTTGATAGCTTTTATGCTCCTGAATCTCAACATTTCCCCTGCCTTGTATGTTCAACACTTTTAAACCATATTTGAGCTACTTCAAGTGAGTAACAAGACAAAATATAGGAGCACCAACTGTCTTCACTTTCCAGTTCTTATTCACAGTATCAATAAAACCTTCTAAGTTGTAATGCCCTGAATTTCCTAATAAGGGTTAGGACCTTGATTAGGAGGCCGGGAGGGCCATAATTGAATTATGATGCTATTTAATGATCATATGCATGTTTATGTGAATTATATTATTATATGATGGTAAATGCATGCATATGGGTGTGTTTATAATTATAAGGGTAATTTGGCTGCTGTGGGCGTAATTGTGTATTATGGGTGCATGGTGGTGATTAATTAAAATAGCCATATTATAAGGTGGATTGGTTCGAGCTATTCGACATGAGACAGTCATGAAATGTAAGTGTTCGGTCTAGTCATAACGGGTTTAAGTTCGGGGCTCGGGGTGAGTCTCGGGGTCATTTTGATGACTAGAACATTATCGGGAATAAAAGGGTAATGGGATATGATTTATTGGTATTTGAGAATATTGAGAATAGCAGGAATTGGGAAGCATTAATTATGATTAACGAGATAAGTGGAAAGTACCAATTTTACCCTTGAAATGATTTTAGAAGCCTTAAGTGACTTAGGGGTATTTTAGTCATTTGGGTTTGGATTTATATGACTTTAGATGGCTGTAGAACAAGACAGAGCAAAACAGGGTTTATCTTTCTCCTTCCCGTACATCATTCTCCTCCATCTTTCCTTTGGAGTTTTTGAGCTCAAAGTGGGGTTTCAAGCTAGGAAATCAAGGGGCTGGGTTTGTGGACTTGGTTCAGCCATTGAAGGAGGTTCAAACTCGGATTTGAGGTGAGTTCAGCCATAAGTTTCTGGTTTGTACTCTGTTTTCCTTTAGTTTTTCAGCCTATGATTTCTTGATGATAGCTTGGATTTGTGGAGGTTTTGATTGAAGTTTAGCTTGGGTTTTGATGAGGGTGAGTTATAGGTGATGTATAGAGGTTGAATTGAGTGTTTGGAGGAGGTTTGGAGCTGGTTTGAAGGCTTGGTTCCAAGGGAAAATGTAGGGGAGAGTTTGCTGGTGCGTGTTGTCTTTTTGGCAAATCTGGGTATTGAGCCGCGGCATGGCTGTGGTGCGCCGCGGCTCATGGCGTCTGGCAGAGAGGGTTGCCTCTGTTTGAGGGGCACGCCGCGGCCCTTAGTGGCTTTTTGGCCAGAAATGCGTTTTTAGCTTGGGGATTCAAGCCTTAGGCCTCGGGGTTGAACCTAGTACCCGGTTGCATAGTGTTTGATGTCTCGGAGGCTAGGTTTTGGTTTGGGAACTTATGTTGATCATTTTTATTGATGATATCCTATATTTGGTTATGACTAGGTGACCGCTAAGGGACTAAAAGTTGATCGTTCTCAAGGGTCGTTCTTTTAATCATTCTAGCTCGACTCTGAGGTAAGAAAACCGCACCTTGTGTATATGTGACATGCATGGCTATTATTGATGCATGTTGGTTGATTATTGAGTATGATATGCATGGCTATTCTTGATGCATGTTGGTTGACTATTGAACGTGACATGCATGGCTATGATTGGTGCATGTTGGATTGTTAAGTACAATGCATGTGATGCATGAGAAACATGTGATCAGGACATGCTTTGAGTACTGATTATGATATTGTTCAGAGCTTGTGCCTTTGGGTTTGTGCATGGTCCTAATTGTATTAATACTTGTTAAGTAAGTATGTTGAATACCTTGTTTATGGATATTGGATATGTGACATATGTTTGGTGGCATGACTTACCTGTGTATGGCGCTGACTTATTAGTCAGAATCGACAATAGTGTCAGATCCGTCTGTGAAGCTGTGACTTTTTAGGTAAGTTCACAACGGGCTAAGCACTAGTCGTGTTTCACTGACCCAAGAGTCAGAAATGGCAGAGCGTTGTGAACGCCGGGCCAAATGAAGATTATATCTAATCAAGGTCGGTATTGAATGACTCATATGGGGTATTAATGCGAGACCGATCGGAAGGTCAATGAAAACTATAAGCGCTTGCCTGGTCTAAGACCAGATGTTTTTAGCCAGGGCATATGGTCCCGGTGACTGTTTTTCATATGGCTAGGGGATGCTGTCCATAGTTACGACTCTAGAGTCGGGAGGAAGGTTATGTTGGTGACCAATCACCATGCACCTATCCTAATCGAACTTATGAAAAGACAACCTACCAGTTAAGCCCTGGTGACCCTCGTCACATGGCTAAAGGGTGTTGTCCCCACATTTGTGACTCTTGCGTTAGTCACCTGTTTGTTTGGACTGTTGGTCCTGAATAATCATTACAATTACTGTTGATATTATATCATGTTATATTGTGTTTTCTTGCTGGGCTTCGGCTCACGGGTGCTATGTGGTGCAGGTAAAGGCAAAAGGAAGCTGGACCATCCTTGAGTTGGAGAGCTTAGGTGATGACGTGTACATATGCAGCTGCTCGTCCGCCACGGCCGAGGTTTTAAGAGGAACTAGGGTTAAACCTTGTTTTGCCGCTTAGATCGGCGTGTTGTAAATAGTTTTTTGTAATAGACTTTGAAATTTATATTTTCGGGATCCCAATGTATATATTAAACGTTCTAGTGAAACGTTACATCTTAACCAAAATTTTAATCCCTAAATCGCTAATCATACTTAGTTACACGATTTTGGCCAAATAACTCGATTAGCGAGTTTAGCACTGTTTACAAGGCACACCGTAACGGTTCCTGGAGTTGGGGCGTTACACAAGTTCTTCCAAAAATTAAAGTACCTGATAGGCTTTTTAATATTCTGCACACTCGGGTAAATAGAGAGAAGGGCAGGGGAATGATCAAACTCACCTTCAGGGAAGAAGGTGACCTCAGGTGTAGTATATTTGTCCACCCACTTCTGATTTGCTAAAAATCTGTCCAATTTTTCATATACCTGATCTTTTCCTTCTTGTTTATTATTCCAAGTGAAGAAGTTTCCATTGAATTTGATATCTTCTAAATCACAAACTGCTACATAATTCAGAAATGGAATATTCTCATTGGCATTATGTCGGTATTCAAGCCTTTCCTCAGTACTCAAAACTGAATTAAAGTCCCCTCCAACTATGCAAGGAATATCCATACCTTTTGATAATTTTTCAAGATCTTTCCACAGGTGCTCTCTTCCTTTACTGTCATTGTAATGCCCCAGAATCCCTAATGCAGTTTAATGGTCGGATTAGTAGGTCGGGAGGGCCATAATTGATTTATTATGCCATTAAATGATTATGTGCATGTTTATGTGAATTATATTATAATATGATGTTCAATGCATGTATATTATAATATGATGTTAAATGCATGAATGTGGGTCCACATTTCATCATAGGGGCATTTTGGTAATTTGGCACATTGAGGGTGTAATTGTATATTTGTATGCATGTTGGTGAACTATTGTGGAGGCCACATAATAATGTGGATTTGTTCGAGCCATTCGGCATGAGACGATCTTTGAGTGCAAATTAGCGGTTTGGTCATAACAGGATTAAGTTCGAGGCTCGGGGTGAGTCTTGGGGTATTTTGGTGATTAGAGTGTTGCCGAATTAAAGGGTAACGAGATATGAATTATTGGTATTTGAGA
The DNA here is from genome assembly GCF_963169125.1 of Humulus lupulus. NCBI lineage: Eukaryota > Viridiplantae > Streptophyta > Magnoliopsida > Rosales > Cannabaceae > Humulus > Humulus lupulus. Next base: position 203,884,187 of record NC_084802.1, read on the forward strand.
ATTTTGGAGAATAACGGGAATTGGAGGGTGTTAATTATGATTAATGAAATAGGCAAGAAATGACGATTTTACCCTTGGGAGCCTTTAGAAAACTTTAAATAACCTAGGGGCAACTTCGTCTTTTCACTCCTAGGATATGTTTAAGCCATTGAAGGCTGTGGAAGGTTAGCCAAAACATAGTATCAAAGCTTCTCTCCTATACAACTTTCCTTCTCATTTTCTCTTAATTTTCTCCTTGGATTTTTTAGTTTCATTTGAGGATTCAAGCTAGGGAAGTGGATCTTGAGGGCTTAGGATTGTGTTCCACCATTGAAGAGGATCTTAAACTGAGCTTGAGGTAAGGTTCTAGCCATTAAAACCCTGGTTTGCTCTGTTTTTGTTTTGGTTTTCAGCTTGGATTTCTAGGTTGGTTAATGGGAATTGATGGGAGTTTTTGGCTAGGGTTACTTGGGTTGTGATGCCTAGGACATATGTAGATGGTTTTGGGTTCATTTGGGACTTAAAATGAGGTTTGGAAGCTTTTGGTTCAGGTTGGAAATGGTGGAGTCGAAGGGGAGAAGAACCAAGGCATTTATGCCTAGTTGTAGCGCTGTAGCGCCCACAAGGGGGCGCTACAGCGCTAGCCGAGGGTTTTCCATTCTGCTTAGAGCGCTAGGGCGCTAGGAGGGTAGCGCTACAGCGCTACCCTGTTTCCCTAGATTCCTGTTTTGGACATTTTTAAGAGTTTTTGGCTCGGGGTTTCAATTCCTAAGGCTTGGGATCGAATGTACTCGCCGTTTGGGTACAATTCAGGGTCCCGGGAGTGAGGTTTAGGTCAAGACCTTTTTTATTGTTGATTTTCATTAATGGAAGTTATAATTGGTTATGATTAGGTAACCGCTAAGGAATCAAAAGGTCGATCGTTCTCAAGGGTCGTTCTTTTACTATTTCACGCTCGAACCAGAGGTAAGAAACTGCACCCCATATGTGACATGCATTGTTATTTATGAGGCATGTTGAGTGTTTGAATGTGGACATTGATTGCATAACAAATGCTTAGAAGATCTTGCTCACTTTTGCATGGCATTTACTAATTAGTCAGAATTGGCAATGGTGTTAGTATTAATTGTGAAGCTGTGACTCACTTGTCAAGTTCGGCAGTAGTACTGAGCACTGGTCACATGGTATTGACTAATAAGTCAAGAACGGTCTTAGCGTGTTTAACGCAAGTCGACAAAGATTAGATCTAATCAACATCTGCATTGAATGACTCACAATGAGCGTTAATGCCGGACTGACCTCAAGTTCGATGAAAATTAAAAGCGCTTGTCTAGCCTATGGCTAGTCACTTAAAGTCAGGGCCAAAAGGCCCAGGTGACTACATCATCACATGGCTATGGGTGCTGAGCCGGTAGTGACTTACTCATCAGTCACTCATCTATTTAAGTTAGTGACTTACTCATCAGTCACTCATCTGGTTTACATTAGTGACTTACTCATCAGTCACTCATCTGATTAAGGCTATAAGCCCCATCATGGTTAAACAGAACCTTAAAGTGTTATTCACTCATTTGTTTAGGGCTATAAGCTCTGTATGATTATCATGATCATCATTTGATATTATTTACATGTAGTAATGAGTTTTCTTGTTGAGCTTTGGCTCATTGGTGCAATGTGGTGTAGGTAAATGGAAAGAAAAGCTCACCTAGCCTTGAGTGGAGAGCTTAGGTGGTGATGTGTACATATGTAGCCGCTTGAACACCACGGCCAAGGAGTTTCTCGAAGGAACTAGGGGGTTAACCCTATTTTTGTCGCTTAGGTCAGCGGGTTGTAAATTTTACACTGTAATGACCATTTTGGATTGTAAATAACTTGTAAACGCTTTTATGGGCCCATGAACAATTTTATGTTTAAATAAAATATATCATTTCCTTTTTGATTGGTTTTTCACCTTAACCTGTTAATAACACCTAGATGCACATTTATAACCAAAGAACTCGATTAGCGTGTTAAGCACGGTTCAAAGCTCAAAAATAACGGTCTTGGAGTAACCAGGGCGTTACAGTCATTGACTGCATAAACCACTATTAAAGGAAAATAGTCCCCTCTTTTCGGCTTTAGCACACAGTGGATATATTGACTAGTACCCCCTTTTATATCTACATCGAAACTCTTTGGATTCCATGCAATGATAATCCACCCAATAGGATGATGAGCCAGATTATTAGTAATACACCAGCCCTGAAACAATTTTAGGTATAAGGCTCCCATTCTATGAGCCTTAACCTTTGTCTCAAGGAGCCCAACAAATCCTATTTGTTTGTTATGAATCATCTTCATAACATCATTTTGCTTAGAGGATTTGTTGATGCCCCTTACATTCCAAATGAAAAATTTATCCATCTATTGGTGGAGGATCTTCCCCTCCATCAATAATGGACCTCATCTCACATAACACCTTTCCAACCTGCACTTCATTAACAAAAACATCGTCTACCACATCAAAAGAGTTACTAGTCTTCACTTTGGATGGGTTAGCTATCACAACCTTCTTCCCTTTAACTTCCTTGAAACCTTGATTATCTTATGTGGAAGCTGTTGGTATCTGCTCAATCGAAACCCATGTTTCCACTTTTGGTTTCCATATCTTCTTGATTTGCTCCACCATTTTCATTTTCTTACACACATTACTGGTATGGCCGATGCCCTTACAAATCTCACATTTATCTGGCTTCCATTCATAAGAGACTTCGAGATAGACCATCTTCCCTTTTTCTTCTTCAAATTTTATCTGATTTGGAAAGCCTTTCGAAACATCCATCTCAATTAACACTCGAGCGAATTGGAGATTATCCCTATTCATTGTAGCCTGGTTTTGCTTAATCATTCGCCCTAAAGTGGTTACAATTTTTTCCATTGATCTCTCTCCCTAGTATTTTAATTCAAGTTGTATCAATTGAACCCATACTGGAACTTTCCAAATTTCCTCTTTAGTAAATCTCACATTAGGATCCCAAGCCTTCATGATTAAAGGCTTCCTATCAAAAAATGGATACCCCCCTTAAGACTCCTATCTCTTTCCTCAATAGATTAAAATCTAACCAGGAAGATGCCATGAGTAAGTAAACTCACTCTATCTATGTTATGTTGCTTCCAAATTCTCCTCAAAATACCTTCAATCACGTGTATAGGAGGATTTTCTCCTAACACATAACACACAATTGTAGATTGCTAGTATTGAATCTCATCAATTATATCTTCTTCTATGATTTTAGCACAACCTCTACCTCTCCCATTACCTCTTTTCCAAATCGCATAACAGGGAATATTGAAGGAGAATTACCTGATCTGGTCTTCGCAAAGCTAGCCAAAGCTCCCATTACTTTTGCAAACATTGCTTTAACTTCAAATATTTGTATTAGCTCACGCTCAGTTGATTTTGGATATAACATTATTCCCTCTCCATCATCACCAATAATCGGTTCCATCACAATCATAGGTAAACCAGGGATTGAATCTGGATCATGTTCTGAGTCTGAACATTGCAATTCTTCTATTCCCTGGATTTGGTCCATCCTTTTCATTTTCTTGACCGAATCCAATGAGCTCGGACCTTTCTTCTTGGTCTTCGGAGTTCTTGCAGCATTTTTACGAAGCCTAGGTCTCCCTGCCATAACGCAGCCCTAACAGAGCCTAGAGAGCCCTAAAACTAGCAAGAACACTTCTCCCATTCATTTCAAATAATATGAGTTTTAACTATATATGTTTTTATGATTTTTCAAGTAATACCTTTACTTTTTAAGCAACATTTTTTCTCCCCAAAATATATAACGTCATGATTTGTTGCATTACGTACAATGTGTACCTTGTGAAAGTAAAATTGATATTTTTTTAATAATATGATATATATATATATATGAATCATGTCTAGATGTATAATAATAAAATTATTTATTAGTTTAACATATTTTCATTTGAAGTGTTGTTTTTGGTACAAACTAATAACTGATCATTTTATTTCCTCCTCCATTCGAACAAAAACGGACATTGTTTTAAGTAAGTAAATCAATTATAATCACAGTTTGTTGTTTATATTTGTCGATATATTCTTCATCATAGAAGCAATTCTTTATAGGACTAGTTTGGTATATTTGTGTTGTGGAGAAAAGCAGGTGTAGCTGTCACTACAAGAAAAGAATGCAAAAACGACGCCCCTTTAGCGACGTATCATTTAGAACTGTCGTTAAATGATACTATAAACGGTGGTTTAAAATGAACCGTCGTCTATTGTGTTTTTTAAAAGCAGTTTCGAGTGAACCGTCGTTACTGTTATAAATTTAGAGTACTACAGATGACGCTTTCGATTGAGCCACTGTATATATAGAGTGTTTTAACAACGACTTTGAGTGAGCTGCTCTCTAAAGTTGGTTTTAACGATGCTTCCAAGTGAACTGCCATTAAAAGAGTTTTAACTATAGGCGGCGAGTCCGATTGAACCATCGTCTATAGTGGGCTTAGTGTCGGTTCCGAGTGAACCATTGTCTATACTTGGCTTTAATGATGCTTCCAAATAAATGAGAAAAACAAAGCAGAGGAGAAAATAAAAGAAAAGAAACTAAATAAGAGCTCAACTAATGCTTGAGTCTCTGATTTATTGAATGATATATATATATATATATATGAATACAGAAGAAGCTTTTGGAAGCTTTTGGAAAGAGAGAAACTCAGCTGGAAAACGGTTACAAGATTATTACAGAGCAAAAACAATATACAGTAAATAACAGAATTATGTTATGCAACTAACTGTAACAAACCAAAGAAACAAGCTAAGAAAAGAGTTTCTCCTAATCAATGTTTAACTCACTTAAACTAGTAATTACACTAACACCCCCCCCCCCCCCCCCTCAAGCTATATTTTGAGTACGCTAAATGTAGCTTATGACATAAAAACTGAAATCTAGGGGAAAATAATGGTTCAGTGAACAGATCTGCAAGTTGTTCAGATGTGGGAATATAGCGAACATCAAGCTTCTTGGCAGCCACTTGTGAACGAACATTAAATCCAAATATGAAAGAGGTCGTTAGGGAAGAAGTACTTAAACTGTTAGATGTAGGTATCATTTACCCTATTTCTGATAGTCAATGGGTTAGTCCAGTCCAAGTAGTGCCTAAAAAGTCTGGGATCACAGTTGTTGAAAATGAGAAAAATGAATTAATCCCTACTCGAGTACAAACGGGGTGGAGAGTGTGTATAGACTATAGAAAGCTAAATAATGTTACTAGAAAAGACCACTTTCCTTTACCCTTTATTGATCAAATGCTTGAACATTTAGCTGGCCATGCATATTATTGTTTTCTTGATGGCTATTCGGGATATAACCAAATCTCCATTGCCCCTGAAGATCAAGAAAAGACTACCTTCACTTGCCCTTTTGGAACCTTTGCATATCGTCGCATGCCTTTTGGTCTTTGTAATGCTCCTGCAACTTTTCAAAGATGTATGATTGCAATATTTTCTGATATGGTTGAAAGAAATTATGAAGTGTTTATGGATGACTTTTCTGTGTTTGGAAATTCTTTTGATGATTGTTTGCACCATCTTTCTCTTGTGTTTAATTCGTTGCAAAGAAAAGAATTTAGTTCTTAATTGGGAAAAATATCATTTTATGGTTAAAAAAGGAATTGTTTTAGGTCATGTAATCTCATCTGAGGGAATAGAAGTTGATAAAGCAAAAGTTGACCTTATTTCAAAACTTCCCCCACCTAAAACAATAAAAGAAATTAGATCATTCTTAGGCCATGCCGGTTTTTATAGAATATTCATAAAAGACTTTAGCAAAATTTCACACCCATTATGTCATTTGCTGGGAAAAGAAAATGTTTTTGTCTTTGATAATGATTGTCATGTTGCCTTTGAAAGATTGAAATCCCTTTTGACTAGTGCACCTATTATTCGCCCTCCTGATTGGAATATTCCTTTTGAAATAATGTGTGATGCTTCTGATTATGCTATTGGTGTTGTTCTAGGACAAAGAATTAACAAGTTACCTCATGTAATCTACTATGCTAGCAAAACTTTGAACGATGCTTAATTAAATTATTCTACAACTGAAAAAGAATTGCTTGCTGCTGTGTTTGCATTGGAGAAATTTAGGTCTTATTTGTTAGGATCTAAAATAATTGTCTATTCTGATCATGCTGCATTGAAATATCTCTTGTCGAAAAAAGATGCTAAACCTCGCTTAATTCGTTGGATCTTGCTTTTACAAGAATTTGATTTAGACATACGAGATAAACAAGGTTCTGAAAATGTTGTTGCTGATCATTTGTCTAGAATTGTTGTTGAGACTAATAATGACTCCACCACTATAACTGAAACTTTTCCTGATGAACAACTCATGCATATATCTTCTTTGCCTTGGTATGCTGACATTGTGAATTATTTGGTCATTGGTGAAATTCCTTCTCATTGGTCTTAGCATGACAAATCTAAATTTTATTCTGAAGTGAAAAATTTCATGTGGGATGATCCTTATTTGTTTAAATATTGCCATGATCAAATAATAAGGAGATGCATTCCAAATTGTGATCAAACTAAAATCATATCTTTTTGTCATGATCATGCATGTGGTGGACATTTTAGTGGTAAGAAAACTGCTTTGAAAATTTTACAATGTGGATTTTATTGGCCTACTATTTTTCATGACACTTATGTTTATTGCAAATCTTGCGAACGTTGTCAAAAGTTAGGAAGTGTAACTAGAAGAAACATGATGCCTTTGAATCCTATCCTTATTGTTGAAATATTTGATGTTTGGGGCATTGATTTTATGGGTCAATTTCCTAACTCTTTTGGTAACTTGTACATTCTTGTTGGTGTTGATTATGTGTCTAAATGGGTTGAAGTTGTAGTTGCATGCCACACAAATGACCATAAAGTTGTGCTTAAGTTTTTTAAAGAAAATATTTTCTCTCGTTTTGGCTCACCACGTGCTATCATTAGTGATATCGGTACACACTTTTGTAATAGATCTTTTGAGCATTTAATGAAACAATATAGTATTACACCTTATCACCCACAAACTAGTGGTCAAGTTGAAATATTAAATAGGGAAATTAAGCACATCTTAGAGAAAACTGTCAATCCAACTAGGAAAGATTGGTTCTTAAGACTCATTGATGCATTATGGGCATATCGAACTGCATACAAAACACCCATTGGAATGTCTCCCTATAGACATGTGTATGGAAAAGCATGTCACTTACCCGTTGAGCTAGAACATAGAGCCTATTGGGCAATTAAGCAATTGAATTTTTCCTTAGACAAAGCGGGTGAGAGAAGAAAGCTTCAATTAAATGAGTTAGAAGAGCTTAGGCATGATGCATATGACTATTCCAAAAAATATAAGGATCGAATGAAGATTTACCATGACAAAAACATTTTGCGAAAAGATTTCTCTCCCGGTCAAAAAGTCCTTTCATACAATTCTCGTTTGCATCTCTTCCCGGGGAAGTTATGCTCTAGGTGGGTAGGTCCATACATTGTTCACACTGTTTTTCCACATGGTGCCATTGAAATTGAAAATCCTAATAATGGTAATGTATTCAAAGTGAATGGACAAAAATTGAAACTATTTTTAGAATTGAAAACTGCTAAAGTGGATGAAATCCTTCTTGAGGATCCTATTTACCATGGTCTTTGATCGCTCTCATCAATTATTGGTAAATGTGTGTTTTATTTATGTTTTAGGTTAACTTCTTGTTTTGATTTTTGTTTCCTTTTTGTTGCACTCTTGACAATGCTCCATGATGAGGTACGACCATTCTAAACTTTAAACTATTTCACGCTTCAATTTATATTTGTATTTTGATACATTGAGGATAATGCATAAATTAAGTTTGGGGGTAGTGGGTTTATATGGTTACTTCTTTCATGTGTTCGAAAATGGTAGAATTTCTTTAAAAAAAAAAACAAAAAATTGGATGGTAGAGTATCTATTTTATATATTAATTATTAAAAAAATATAAAAAAAATATATTTATATGTGTTTAATATTATCTTTCTAGTAATATATATATATATAGTTTTGTGCTTTTACACTTTATTTTCTATCTAAAAATTAAAAACAAAAAAATAAAAAAAAATCCTTTTGGTGATATCCGTTTTTCCTATGATAATATCCTTGATTGAGTTTGATTTTAGTTTAAAAAAATATATGAATCTTTCTTAAGCTTTGTGTTTAATTCTTGGGTCAATTTTGCTTAAAAAAATAAAATTTTGAAAAAAAATTATTATTCATCATAATATGTGAAATAAATAATTTATTACAACAATTTTTTCCAAAATTCACATAATAACTTGATAAATAGTTTTGGACTTCTAATTTAAAAAATATTTTCAAAGCAAGATTGACTATGGAATTAATTACATAAGGTTAATTTTGATTCATATTTTTATAAATTATTTTCAATGTACAATCTTTGAGGACATTTTTGATATCACCAAATAAAATAAAAAAAGTGTATTTTAATTTTTCTTTTGCTTGAGGACTAGCAAAACTTTAAGTTTGGGGGTGTGATAACTTTACAAAATAAAGTTATTTTACCACTTTTTATGTGTTAATTGTTGCTTAGTTCTTGAGTTCTTAATTGATTTATTAAGTTTTTAAGTAATTTTGCATTTATTAGTCTTATTGTAATTGTCTAGATTTTTATAGATATTTTATTGTTTTATGTTGTAATTGAATTAGTTAAAATTAGTATTGTTAGTTTGAATGCTAAAAATATGATTTTATTGAAATTAAATGTTATGTAAATTAAATTTTAATTAATGTTTTCATGGGAGTTATATGGTATATTTTATTAATGAAAATATTTAATTTTAATTTAGTTTATAATTTATTTTGTAGGAAAATTATTTCATTTGTGGCTCTTGAAAAGCAAGGAAATCAAAAGAAAGGTGATAGTTTTGAAAGAAAATAACAAGAAATTTGGCATTTTTCAAATGAGCCAATGCCTCAGCCCAGGCCCATTTTCAGTCTCCCCTTGCTGCCTCTAGCGGTGGCCATCATCTTGCCAAGGCCCAATGCCCTTTCCAGCTTCACCATTCCACCCAACCTAGCCATGCAACTTCATCAATGCCTGGCCAGCTCTTTCCCCTCAGCAAACTCCACGGGCCAGCCTAACCACCGAAGCTCCCAGGCCCGAAGCACCCATTTCTCCTTCAGCAGCTGCCTCCTGACCGCCTGAAGCTCCAGCAAGGCCAGCCGTGGCCCAATTTGGCCCAACACTTCCCAGCTTCAGCCAAATGCCTTCCTTCAGCCCCAAGGCCCATCACGCACAAGGCCCAAACGGCCCAAGTCAACCAAGCTGCCAACACAGCCACCAAAAGACCAAAAAATCATATTTTTCTTCCCAATGTTTTTTTTTCTTTTCACTCAAATATCAATTCACTCTTCATTTTTTCTTACCTAAATAAACATTCTTAATTCATTTTTTTTACCCTAGTTTTTCACTAATCTTCCATCCAACCAAACATTTTATCTTTCCAATACCCTTACACTTACTCTTTTTATCCTACCACTTCCCAACACAATTAAATTAATCAATTTATTTATTTTAATTTGATTAATTTAATCTCCATATTTTGCCTATAAATAGAGTCTTGTAAAACCATTTGGGGAGCTCTTCTTCTTCATCTTTTCAACCTCTCCTACACTTCATATTTTTCTCTCTTTTCACTATTTTCTCTCTACCATTTTCATCTTTTGAAGAGCATGTCAAGTATGTTATTTTGTAATTTTTATTTCAATCTAGTTATGAGCTTCTAATCTTTTCCAAGATTATTAAGATGATGATGAAGCAAAATGTAACTAGATAGTATTTTTTGTTGTATGTTGATTTCCCATTTGTAGAACATTGTTTATGGATTTTTCTATCAAAGATATGCATTTTTCATCTATTATTGATTGTTAAAGCATATTACACTTAGTTCTTCATTATGAAAAAATATGATATTCTTTGATTAAATGTTTTTCATTAAATTGTTCACATCTAATTCTTAGAGCATAAGTATCATATTTTGCCTAAACATAATCTCTTTGATTTTTTTGTAGTTTCATTAGGTTGTAACACAACTAATGCTTAGAAATTATATCTTATATAAGTGAAGAAAAATCCTACTTTTTTTAAAGTAACTTGTGCTTGACTAGAAAATGTATTTTGAAAAAAATATAGTGTGATTTATTTCAACTATATCTAAACTTGGGAATCAATATACTTACAAATATTATTGAACTTGCATTTTTTGGATTCTAATATCTTAATAATCTTATTTTACATATCTCATTTGAAAACCATTTTTCTATTTAATCTTAAATCTTGTTATTACTTGTCTTTTATTTCTCTAAAACAAATCTCATCAAATATTTGGAACTAGGTTAGAATCTTCTTCCTTTGTTTGAAATAGTTTCTTTTGATGTTAGTCAACTCCCGTGGGTTCGACCTCGTACTTACATGAACATTATATTCTGAAACGATTCGTGCACTTGCGAGTATAAATATTAAAACACCCTCTTTTGGGCTCAACACTCGCCATTAAGGAATGCATTGTTGACATCGATTTGTTGAATATCCCATCCATAAGAGACAGCAAGAGAAAAAATAACTCTGATGGTAGAGGCTTTATAACAGGACTGAATGTATCATTCTAATCTAAGCCAGGAGCTTGCTGAAATCCTTTTGCAACTAACCTCGCCTTGAACTTGTCCAAAGAGCCATTAGCTTTATACTTTGTTCGAAAATCCCATTTACTGCTGAGAATGATCATATCTATTGTGGGAGCAACAAGACTCCAAGTGTGGTTACGAACCAAGGCAGAAAACTCAGCATCCATAGCAGCACACGACTCAGGAAGAGTAAGGGCTATTTTGACAGATGTTGATTCAGCATATAATTTCTGATTAGAAGCAGTAGCCAAATAAACTTTGGGCTTATATATACCAGACTTGGAGCGAGTTTGCATATGATGTCAAGATGGTAATGGTGGAGGAGAGCTGGGCACATCCACGACTGGCACAAATAACTCCTCAAAAGAATGATCATCTAGTGAACTAGTAGTCAAATCAGCCATTTTAGGCGATGTCAAAGGAGAATGATCACTAGTAGGAGTGGTGGGCGGGCTAGAAGAGTGTGCAACAGCGGCTGGAGTAGAAGAACTAGTATCAACCTATGAGCAAGAATTTGAGTTCGAACTAGCTGATTGCAAATATGTGTTAGAATGTGAAGAAATAGGTAGAACAAATGCAGGAGCAAGGAAGTTAGTATGAATGAATGAAGATGATGTAGAATTAGGTAAAAGAGTGGAATATGGAAATTCATTTTCATTAAAATTGACACTCCTTGCAATATAAATTCAACCTGAAGAATGAAGACAACAATATCCTTTATGAAAAGGACTATAACCCAGAAAAATGCATTTGGATGTTTTAAACTCAAATTTGTGGTTATTATAAGGACGAAGAAAAGGGAAACAAGCACACCCAAAAACTTTTAACAGAGTATCACTACAACAAATGCAGGTAGTTGCGGCGAGGTCATTAGCGGCGGGCTCAGTCCGCCGCCATTGTAGAGGTTATTAGCGGCGGACTAGGCTATTCCGCCGCTAATAATATTTAATAAAAGTAAAATATAAATATGGATATTTATATTTTATTAGCGGCGGATGTACGATTATTAGCGGCGGACAGTCCGCCGCCAATACCCATAATAAAAAGCCCGGGAATTTTTCATTTATTATTAGCGGCGGGTAATTACTATTATTAGTCGCGGACTACCCGCCGCTAATAATATTAGCCGCGGGTATTTACTATTATTAGCCGCGGACGACCGCCGCTATTACTATTAGCGGCGGGTAATTACTGTTATTAGCCGTGGACTACCTGCCGCTAATAATAATATTAGCCGCGGGGGAATAATAATAGCGGCGGGCCCCGCCGCTAATTCTCTTGAGCAGTTTAAATTTTCCATGCATCCCTTCTTCTTCCCTCGCGTCTCTCATCCCTTTGTCAACCGTTCTCTCTTCTTCATCTCCAACGATTCTTCACAGTTGCAGAGAAGAATACATCCGAGACAAGTAAGTTTCTTGATAAAACTTAAACCATTTTCTTCTTCGTTGAGTTCTTCAATATGATTATGAGTCTTACATCTTCTCTTAATCATTCTTAGTCTCATTGTCTCTGTTCTTGCTTTCTCTGTCAAATATGTCCAGGTTCAGGGCTCTCTGCTCGCACTGCAATCTGATTCTCTCTGGTTTAGCTGCTTTCTACAAAGGTAAGCAAGCAAACTCCATTTCCATTTTCATATTCTAATTCTCAGATTAATTTGTCTCTGTTCTTGCTTTTTCCATGGAAAATGTGTTGATATTTGCTTACTTTTTACGTTCATATTTCTTGTTCCACGTATTAGTGTTAGATTTTTTATTTGGTGCTTCTTAGATTTTTTTTAAAATTTTGCTCATATATGTTAGTGAGACAGCTATTGACAGATTTAGGAAATGTCTTATTCTCCTATCTCTTGCACTATATTTACAAAAAGAAGACAGGAAAAAAAAAAGTTTTTGGATTGAGATTGTGTGTGTTGTTTAAGGTCGGGGGATTGAGATTGTGGGTGGACCGGGGGCATGGGTTTGGGGTTGTGATGTCAGGAGGTTTCGAGGTTGGGGTTGTGGCTGAGTGATGAGGTTGGTAGGGTATTAGATTATTATCTGTAAATTTTGTGTATAAGGTTTTAAATATTGTATTGTGGAAATATTAATTATATTTCATAAAAGTATAAAAAATTAAGAATAAATATAGAAATTGATAATTATATTTCATAAAAGTATAAAAAATTAAGAATAAATAATTATATATATAATAAATTATTTGTTGATTAATTTTTAATAATTTAATGAATTAAATAATAAAAGTTTGATATAATATTATCTAAATAAATAATTTAATTTAATTTGTTTATTGAATAATATTGTTAAATATAAATTACATGAATATAGAAATTGATAATAATATTTAATAAAAGTATAAAAAAAATTAAGAATAAATAATTATATAAATAATAATTTAATTTTTTATTAATTTTTCATAATTTAATTTATTAAATTATAAAAGTTTGATATATTATTATTTAATTAAATAATTTAATTTAATTTTTTTATTGAATAATATTGTTTAATATAAATTACATTAATATAAAAATTGATAATTATATTTAATAAAATTATAAAAAATTATGAATAAATAATAATTTATTTTTAATTATTTTTTATTAATTTAATTAATTAAATAATATCTAATTAAATTATATAATTTAATTTGTTTATTGAATAACATTATCCAATATTAAATAGTTATAAATTACATGAATATAGAAATTGATAATTATATTTAATAAAAGTATAAAAAATTATGAATAAATAATTATATAAATAATAACTTATTTATTGATTAATTTTTAATAATTTAATGAATTAAATAATAAAAGTTTGATATAATATTATCTAAATAAATAATTTAATTTAATTTGTTTATTGAATAATATTATCTAATATTAAATAGTTATAAATTACATGTAAATAGAAATTGATAATAATATTTAATAAAAGTAGAAAAAATTAAGAATAAATAATTATTTAAATAATAATTTAATTTTTGATTAATTTTTAATAATTTAATGAATTAAATAATAAAAGTTTGATATAATATTATCTAAATAAATAATTTAATTTAATTTGTTTAATTTAATTTCTATTCATGTCAAGTTTTTATTTCATATATTTGTTGGTAGCTTTCATTTATATCAGCAATAATAAATTTCTTTATATATTTTTTTATGTAACTTATCCATATCATATTTTATACTTTCATAAACTTAATTCCTAGAATTTAGTTACTCAATGTAATTGATTTTATTATTTTAATTTAAATCAAACAAGTGCATGCATTTTAAGCACTTGCAAAAGTTAGATTAATAAATTGACTAAAATAAATATACTTGTTTATGTCATTGTTGTAAGTGGTATAGAAACACTTGTTTTATACTAGTTACTTTTGTGCTCTCTCCTTTAATCATCTTCAATGGTGAATAATGGTGTATTTTATACTAGCTACTTAGTTTTATATTATTTTGGTTTGAATTTTTTTCGTGTATCTTTTGGTATTAATTTTTTTTTATCAGAACAGCGACACACCCACGACCCCGACACACACACGACCTTGGCACACCCTCAACAGGTGTGGATATATTTTTTGTAATTAATATCTTTTGTATTTTTTGAATAATTTATTTTGTATTTGTTTAGTGTATAATATTTGAGTTTTGAGTCCTTTAGTTAGTATCCTTGGTATGTAAATCTTGACATCTATTGTTAAGATATATGTGTTTGTTCTTACTTTATTTTTTAATCTTGGTATGTAAAAAATTATAGGACTGTTTTGGTTAAAAATAAAATTTAAGTGATAATTTAAATTAATTTATAAAATATAATAATAGATGATTTATTATTAAGTAAAATATAGTGTTTTTGTTAATATTGAATAAAGAAGATTTAAACTTGATCAATCAGATTATTAGCACCCATATTTTCTTTATCACTATTTTATTAATTATATAATATTAATTAAACTAAGTGCTAGAAAAATATACAAATTCAATTAAAATTAATTTAAATTTTAAAATATTTTTTTAATGTTTGAATCATTTTTAAATTTTAGTAATAAATTTTGAATTGTTTTTTATTTTTAAAAAAATTGTAATTATTTTTTAAATTAAAATTGAAACAAACTAATTATATCACGTCTGTGTTACTCCATTGCCATTATTAACGGCCACACCAAATTTTTTGATCTACTTGTTAATTATTGTAAAAAAAAAATGTATTTAGTCAAATAAGTGAAAGCTTTTATACTACTAACTAACTTTCACCGCAACTTGATATTTTTAATAGGGAAACTAATTTTGTTTAGATTGTGAAATTTTTTGAAACAAATTTAAGATAGTTTATTTAATAAAAAAAGTGAGTATAGAAAAAAAAAAACAACAATAAGTGCATATTATCATGTTATTTTATTCTTTTTTCTCCTTTTTGCTTGAACATATATTATTATTATTATTTGTAAAAATAGAACAAAAAAATTAATTAGTAGTTAATTTATTTTCTTAGTATCGGTATGTTTGTGATTGATGGTTGTTGACTACAACCATCAATTACATGGATATCGGCACATAAATGATAAGTTTAAAATATTATTAATAAAATTTATGTAATTATTTAAAAATATAAATTAGTCTTAAAGTCAAATAATAATTAATTTATAAAATCATTATTATTATTATTACAAATTAAAAAATTATGAATAAATAATAATTTATAAATTACATGAATATAGAAATTGATAATTATATTTATTAAAAGTTTAAAAATTAAGAATAAATAATAATTTGTTTTTTAATTAATTTATAATAATGTAATTAATTAAATAATAAAAGTTAGATATAATATTTAATAAAATTTTAATAAATAATAAATTAGTTTAGGAAAAAAAAATTAATTTGTTTATAAATAACATTATCAAATAAAACATCATAAAATAGCATAAGATATTATAATATTGCATAAGATTTCAAAAATGATAACAAATCGCCTTTGTTATCCATTTCCATTTACATTACTAAAACTCACACTCTTATAACACTTTAGATGACGATTGACAAGACTTAGACAACATTGAGAAATCGTGGTTGTCAAGAATATTGGAATGGTCTGCAAGCTTTTTTGAGGATGGTGTCGGAACATAAAGATTCTGATGGAAGAATTAGGTGCCCGTGTGTGAGATGCAATAATAATAGATTTGAATCTTTGGATGTAGTTCGGGCACACGTATTCGATAGGGGTTTTCATCAAGCTTATGATAAGTGGATTTTTCATGGTGAGGTGGAAGAAATTGTTGCTGATGAGGTGGTTGATGAGATGATTCAAGTTGTGGAAGACTTCCTTTTACCGACAACTGAGGAAGTAGAAAGGGATCCCGGTGGGAGTCAGTATTATGACGAGTTATTTGAGGAGATTGAAGCGGAGTTGTATCCTGGCTGTGATTGGATTTCATCCCTGAACTTTTTAGCAAAGTTATTGCATCTAAAAGTTAGAGGGAAGATGCCTAACAACATATTTGATGAATTGCTAAAGTTGTTAAAGCTTGCATTTCCTAAGGAGAACAAAATCCCCGGATCGTACTACGAGGCGAAAAAGAGATTGAAAAAATTAGGGTTGGGATACGAGTCCATTCATGTGTGTCAGTATGATTGCTGCTTATTTTACAATGAGCATGCATCTAAAGAGACATGTCCAGTATGCGGAAGTAGTATATGGATTACTTCCGAAATGACGAAAGGAAAAAAAGTGCCACACAAGGTGATGCGTTACTTTCCGTTGACCCCTCGGTTGAAAAGATTATACAGTTCAAGGATTACAGCAAAACACATGATATGGCATCACGCCGGGAAATCAAAAGATGAAGGGGTGATGCGACACCCGGTAGACGGCTCTGCGTGGAAGGACTTTGATGCCAAGCATCCTGATTTTTCAAGGGATCCCAAAAATGTTCGTCTGGGCTTAGCTGCTGATGGATTTAATCCATTTGGCAACATGAATCTTGCATACAGCATGTGGCCTGTGGTGTTGGCAAACTATAATCTGCCACCTTGGTTGTGCATGAAAGACAATTATTTCATGTTGACCCTCCTTATTCCTGGGCCAAAATCACCCGGTAAGGACATGGATGTATTTCTGAGACCATTGGTGGATGAGTTGAAGGATCTGTGGGTTAACGGAGTTGATACAAGAGATAGTACGACCAACAGGATGTTCAAGATGCGGGCAGCCCTTTTGTGGATAGTGAACGATTTTCCAGCTCGCAGTAGTTTGTCTGGATGGAGTGGTCAGGGATACAAAGCTTGTCCTACGTGTAATGAGGACACAACTTCCATCCGAGTGATCGGTAAAACTTCTTACGTTGGTCACAGAAGATTCTTGCCAAGTACTCATCGAATGAGAAGAGACAAAGAGTTCGATGGAGAAGTTGAGAGAAGACGTCCTCCGAGACGGTTTACTTGTGAGGATATACTAGAACAAGTTAATGCTCTTGCAGCGCAAGTTCCAGGAAAACATGTCCAGTTTGGGGGTGTGAAACGTAAAAGAGGAGTAGATGAAGGTAATTGGAGGAAAAAAAGTATTTTTTATGAGCTTGAGTATTGGTGTACAAACAAATTAAAACACAATATAGATGTCATGCATGTTGAGAAGAATGTGTGTGATAGTCTCCTTGGCACTATCTTAGACAGTGATAAATCTAAGGACACCACTAATGCCAGACATGATTTGAAAAAGATGGGTGTGAGAGAATCATTGTGGATTTATGAAGATGAGAATGGGAAGCTGATGAAGCCGCACGCTCCTTATGTGTTAACTCCGGCGCAGAGGCAACAGTTTTGTCAGTTTATAAAAGGAGTTAGATTTCCAGATGGTTTTTGTTCAAATTTGAAGAAGAAAGTGTCTGAGAATGATACAAATATTCTTGGGTTGAAGTCACACGATTGTCATGTGATAATGCAACGATTACTTTCGCTCGGTGTTCGTAAGTTTCTTCCAAAATCTATATCGACCACTATTGCAGAATTGTGCAATTTCTTCAGGCAAATATGTTCGAGGACTTTAAATGTTAAAGATATGGAGGAAGCACAAAATGATCTTATTCAGATATTGTGCAAGATGGAGTTCATTTTTCCTCCAGCTTTTTTTGACATAATGATTCATTTGGTATTGCATTTGCCAGAAGAAGCAATATTGGGTGGTCCGGTATTTATGAGGTGGATGTATCCTTTTGAAAGATACATGAAAAAATTAAAGAATTATGTGGGAAATAAAGCTCGCCCTGAAGGGTCGATCGCCGAAGGCTATGTTGCAGACGAGGCTTTGACCTTTTGTTCAATGTATTTCAAAGGCATTGAAACAAGATTTAACCGTCTTGATCGAAATGAAGATGCAACTTATATCCCACGAAATCTTGCAGTTTTCCAATCTCAATGTCGTCCACTCACAAAGGGAACTTTGAAGACTCTCGATCATAAGACTCGTGAAATAGCTGAGTGGTTCATACTTGAGAATTCTCCTGAAATTGAGCCTTATTTAGAGTAAGTTTATTCTCTTATAAATTAGAACATGTGTGGTTATTATCATTTTTTTGTTATCAAGAATTGTAACACTATTCTAATTAACAGTGAACACCTACAAGAGATTAAACAAAAATACCCAGATGGTGATCATGATCGTTTGCATAGGAAAAATTTTCGTTCGTGGTTTCATAAAAAGGTAGCTTTGAACTTTGAACTTTGAACAGTGATTTTATTAATGATATATTTTGTGAATCTAATATCATTCTATGTATTTAGATATATGACCTGCACAAGCTTGGGTCTTTGGATAACGGTGATGAACTGTTAGCTTTAGCATCTGGGTCAGATCATTTGTCAACATTTTACCAAGGTTGTATAGTCAATGGTGTTCGATTTATTGCACACGATCGAGACAAAAAGCGCACCACACAGAATAGTGGAGTGTCGGCTGCCGGAACCGAAGGTTTTAATTTTTACGGCACGCTTGAAGAAGTGGTGATACTTTCTTTCACTGGTGCATATTCAGTGGCATTATTTCGGTGCAAATGGTTTAATACAAATCCAAGAATGAAGAAAACAGTCATTGAAAATAATGTCACTAGTATAAACGTCAATGGCGAATGGTACAAAGATGAGCCGTACATACTTGCTACTCAAGCTAAGCAAGTTTTCTATCTCGATGATTTACTTAGAGGTCGTGATTGGAAAGTTGTAGAAGATGTGAATCATCGACAGATTTGGGACATTAAGGACAATTCTGATGAGGTTAATGATGTTATTGATGTTGTACATGAAACAAGTTCATCAAATTTTTTGTTGACTGTGGACCTCGGAGAGTTGATTATGCAATCTGATCAACCTGCTGCATATGTTGGAGCTAATGAAGATGGTGACGACGAAGCTGATATGTCAGAACATGAGGACGTTGCAGATGCAGAAGATGAATTGGTTGTTGAACTTTGTGAAGATGAAAATGTTTCTCCGATTACTGATGGAAATGATAGTGATTACTCTGTTTAGTTTTTTTCTATTTGTGTAACAGAACTATGTATTTAAATATAATGAAGTGTTTTTTTGTAATTATAATATAAGATATTTGAGCTTTGTGAAGATGAAAATGTATCTCCGATTACTGATGGAAATGATAGTGATTACTCTGTTTAGTTTTTTTCTATTTGTGTAACAGAACTATGTATTTAAATATAATGAAGTTTTTTTTGTAATTATTATTATTATGAATTCAATGTGATATACTTCTATTTAATGCTAATTACTAACTAATAAATTTTAAATTGAAGTATAATGTCAGCTGATATAGCTACTTATCATGGCGGAGATGGTGGGGGTCAAGACCCGCCAGATCCTTCTAGGGTACCAACATCTTGCGAGTCAGGTTAAATATTGCATATCAAAATTATTTTTAGAAATTATATTGTTAGATAAATATAACATCAATACTAATACTGATTATTGTTAATAAATTTTAAAGCCCCGTCGACGAGAAGAAAAGGTCGTGGCCCTGCTAGTAATAATGTTCTTGAAGAACGAAGGAAAAAAGCTGGGAAACCATTGGATCTAGAGCTTGATCCTGTGACCAACAAAGTGGTTGGGCAGGAGGATCAAGCTTTTATTCGCATGTTGGGAACTCTAGTTTCCATGTTGTGTCCGGGGCATTATTTGGATTTTGCTGATGTACCTCAACAGTTTAAGGATCAAGTGCTTGATCGTATGAGGGTAAAAAAATTACAAATCTTGTACTTTTCATTATTTAATTCCATTATTTACAAGTTATCTAATATTTTTTTTCCTAATGCAGTATTACTATAATATAGACGATCATCCACAACGTGAGTCAGTTCTGGCAACTCTCAACAAGGAGATGGGGGAAAGATATCGCGAGAGAAAGAACTATAGAAATAGACACTTCAAAAATCATTATGCTGGACCAGAAGATTTGGAGAATGTCCTCTCTAAGCCACCTAACCATTGCACTAAGGAGGCTTGGAAGCTTATTTGTGAAATGTTTTTGAGCGAAAGATTTTTGGCTCGTTCTGCTAAAAATCAAGTAAACAGAAGACAAATGAAGTATGTAACAACACAAGGCACAAAGTCGTTGGCAGCTAAGCGTCACGAATATGTAAGTGAAGATGTTAATTTAATTTTATAAAATAACACATTCTAAAACATTTTGTTTACATTTGTATAGGAGAACCCGAATGTGCATGTTGTTGATACCTGGAGGGATGCTCATATGAGAAAATCGACAAAATCTTTTGTCAATGAGGCAGCTCAACAAGATTATGTAAGTGTATATTATTGTTTTCTTGTTTCTAATGTTTATAATGTTTCTAATTTTTGTTTATAATGTTATCTTTATACAGGAAAAAATGGCGGCTGAGGTTGAGAGGTCACAGAATGAGAGGCAAAGTCAACAGCAGAGTGAGGCATCTCTAAATGTATCTGGTGTTGATTCGTCCCCGGTCGATCAATACGAGATACTAAGTAAAGTACTCGGGGAGAGATCTGACTACCAAAGAGGAGTGGGTTATAGGGCGAAAGGGAAGGCAAAAAAGACATCCTCTAGCTCTACAGATCAAAGTCAGTCCCAAGCAAATACTGCTGCTTCGCCTAATGAAGATATGAGAGTTATGGCTTTGCTGGTGAAGGCAATTCGTGAGACGTTTGAGACTTCGACAACTGTGCATCCCAGTAAACTGTATAACCCAATGTTTGACAGTTTTCTGCAGAGGCATTTGCCACCACAATCCGAAGGTGCTTCGTCTTCTCAGTCTCCATCACAGCAGTATCAGCCTCCTTCACAGCAGTATCAGCCTCCTTCACATCAGCAGTATCAGACTCCTTCACAGCAGCAGTTCCAGCCTCCTTCACAGTATCCGCCGCAGCAGCTGTACCAGCCTCATCCAATGTATCCGCCACATATGTCGTCGCAACAACCTCCTCAGTATCAAAACCAATACATATTTGGACCCCATTCTCAGTCTCCTCCACAATATTTTAGTTTTACCGATTTTCCAGGAGGATCGATGCAGCCTCCGCCACAGCCACAGCCTCGAGATCTGTTTGGGGACCTCACGCTCGGACGATCATCACAACCACCATATATTCCTTCACCGCCACCGCCACGGCAGCCACCGCCACCGCCATCGTCACAGCCATCGTCCTCACAGCCAGACCAAAATGTTGAAGATGAGGACAATTTTAATATTAATCTTAATGATTTTCTTTAGTTACTAGTTTATATATTTGGACTGAATTAATACTTTATTTATTTTTAATGACTATAGTGATATTTAATAGGTTGATAAATATTAAAACTATTTATATTAATTTTAATGTTAGTTATGTTTAAATTAATTAAATGTTTATTTTTATTAAATTATATTATAAATTATTTTTAAAAATAATTAAATTTAATAAATATTAATTTATTAATTTATTTAAAATTTAATTTAAAAAAAATTATAAATACAATAATAGCGGCGGACCCCGCGGCTAATACTAATGCATCGGACATAGTTATTAGCGGCGGGTTCCGCTGCTAATGTCCGCCGCTAATAATTGATTATTAGCGGCGGGTGCGTCAGTCCGCCGCTAATAATCATTATTAGCGACACCATTTTAGGCGCGGGGTATTAGCGGCGAAGGCCCGCCGCTACAGTATATTAGCGGCGGATGTGGCATTTATTAGCGGCGGAGACTCCGCCGCTAATAATAGAATTTGTTGTAGTGTATAATCAGGTTTGTACTAAAAAAGACACTCAAAAGGTGATTTATGAGCACAAACAACACTCGGAAGACGATTTATGAGATACACAGCAGCCACAAACGCTTCCCACCAAAAATGTAAAGGCATTTTAGCTTGAGCTAATAAGGTTAGTCCCATTTCAGTTACATGGCAATGTTTTCTTTCAACCCGACCTTGTTGTTGGTGAGTGTGAGGACATGGATGCCTAAAAAGAATGCCTAGTTGTTGTAGTAAAGGTTGAAGTTTTCGAAACTCCCCCCCCCCCCCCCCCCCCCAATCTGTTTGGAGACCTTTTAAAGATCAAATTACTTTTCTACAAAAGTTTTGAATGTTAGAAAGATGGAATAGGCATCAGACTTAATACGCATAGGATATATCCAACTAAATTTTGCAAAGTCATCAACAAATAGAATATAATACCGAAAACCTTCTGGTGAAATATGTGGGGAAGGTCCCCACACATCAGAGTGAACAAGTTGAAGAGGCTTGGTGGTTTTAAGAGTAGAAGAATGAAAATGCATTAAATGATTTTTACCAAATTGGCATGCATCACAAAAAGTAATATCTGATTTGGAACAAGGAACTACACTTGATGGATGTCCAAGTCGACTATGCCAAAGATTGGTAAGTCGAGAGGATGAATTACATGGTACAGACTCAATAGAGGAATGACAACTACTGTTATTACAATCAGATTTTGTACTACTTAGGTACACATTAGGAGAAAAGGATTGATAAGGAGAGTGTACAGACTCTAGGAATGAGGAAACACCCTTAGGAAGAACAAGTTGATACAACCCTTCATGTAGCTGGCCCTGCAGAAGCACACTCCCTGTCACCGCATCCTTAACATAACAACAAGAAGAGGTGAACTCCATAATAACAGAATTATCAGCAGTAAAACGAGCAAGACTAATCAAATTCCTTTTAATACCAGGCACATGAAGAATGTTATTAAGATGAAGGGTTTTCTCAGCACAAATGGAAGTATATCCAATAGCAGTAATAATCAGTTGAGATCCATTACCTACAACCAGCTTATCCTTGCCTTTGTAGTCTTGCTTATGAGCAAGATTAGTGGCATCAGAGAGAACATGATGTGAGGCACCACTGTCCATGTATCAGTGTGGATCAGCAACTGTAGTGGCAATAGCAAGCATATCTTGAGGAAAATCAGGAGAAGCATTCTCAGTGGAAGCAGTTTCACCAGTATAGCTCAAATCAAACCTGTGATAGCACTTCAAGGCAATATGTCCAGGTTTGCCACATACTTGACAGATAGGGCGATTGTTAGACCATTTTTTTATTGTTGTATCAACCTCCACGACCTCGGTTTAGGCCTCGACCACCACGATTTGCAGAGTGTGTCGAGGGAGGTGGGGAGTATTTCTTGTTGTACTCAGCATAATTTGCAGTAGGATTATGATGATCCAGCTGAGCTGTAGAGTGCATTTGTTCGAGACGCATTTCTTGGTTGAGAAACATGAACTGGACCTCATGCAATGTCACTGAATCTTTAGAGGTTAGATTAACTACAACAGCTTCATACTCACTTCCCAGACTACCCAAAATGTAGAGAACAAGCTCATCATCTATGATAACATGGCCAGCAGCATTTAGAGCATTAGCAAGGCAACGCATCTTGAGAAAATACTCATCAACAGAGGTGGATCCTTTGCGTGCAGTTTGAAGATGAAAACAAAGTTGAAGAATACGAGCTTTGGACCTATTGGGGAAAAGTTGATCTAGAACACTCCACAGATTTTGAGCAGAAGCACAGCGAGCCACATGCCCTAGCATAGCCTCAGAAATCGAATTGAACAACCAACTCATTATAAACTGATCTAGACGAAGCCAATTGATGTACTCCGGATTGATGATGGTGGAATCAACATTTGTATGATCAGGAATGGTGCGAGGAGTGATCCTGGTGCCATCAAGAAAGCTGTCATGCTGATGAGCACAAGCAGTGGAAAGAACTTGCAATCGCCAATAGAAATAGTTGGTCCTGTCGAGTCGAAGATTGAGAGGTGCAATCTAAGGAGGGATGACCACAGCAGCTGCTTGAGTAGCCGAGGAAGATGAAGAGTCAGAACTCTAGGAGCGGTGCTGGAAGAAGGCACCATGGAAGCTGGAAAAAAAAACCTAAAGCTCTTGATACCAAATGAGAAAAACAAAGTAGAGGAGAAAATAAAATAAAAGAAACTGAATAAGAGCTCAACTAATGCTTGATTCTTTTATTTATTGAATGATATATATATATATATATATATATATGAATATAGAAGAAGCTTTCGGAAGCTTTTGGAAAGAGAGAAACTCAGCTGGAAAACGGTTACAAGATTGTTACAGTGCAAAAACAATATACAGTAAATAACAGAATTCTGTTGTGCAACTGACTGTAACAAACCAAAGAAACCAGCTAAGAAAAGAGTTTCTCTTAATCAATGTTTAACTCACTTAAACCAGTATTTACACTAACACAAAATGATTGTCCTTAAATACATTTTAACTATAGATGGTGGTTTTAAGTGAACCACCATTAGAATATATTTAAATTTCAAACAAATTATTATATGTGTTTTAGGAATAAATTATATATTCTATTAAAATAATAATATAATAATTTATTTCACTGAAAAATTATTATAACTTCATCAAGAATCCCAAAACCATTGGGTTCCTTTGGTTTCTTTTTAAAGTATCTTTGCAATACATGCTCTAGTATGGACTAATCAATTCGACACCAAAATAAAGTAAATTAATCAAAGTCTAAGATTTGGTTGTATAAAAAATCATTTTAAAGCATTTCATTTTATGATATGAGCAAGGCATTTGAGCTGATCACTAGTGCTTTTGTATATTATTTTTCTTGTTGCATTTGGATTATGGTTGTTGTTGTTTTTAATTCAGTTGCGTCTCTTTTTGTGCCAAAAAAAAATGATTTAAATCTGAGAAAAAATCTTTGAATTTATTCTATGAATAAGTTTCCAGCTTCTAATTTGATTAATTTACTTTCCACGAACCATCATCTGATGTATCATAAATTTGAATTTTACAAGACACACTATTTATGTATTAATTAAGTGTGAATTTTTATTTAAAATGTAATGCAATAAATAATACTTAATTATGTAAATATGTTTATACAATAAATATTAATTAATAGTTTCTGACACTATATTTTCTATATTTTTTAATTTTTTTGTCTTAATATGATTAATTTTTGTAGTTATAAGTTATTTTAATTTATATATTTTTAGGTGAATATTTAAATATAAGATAACTAATAATAGTTGAATTAATTATAATATTTTATCTATTTAAGTTATACATACATAAATCTAATTATTATATACGACAAAAAAAGTCATTAGACTATAAGTTATATATAGTCTACTACGCTTAAAAAATGTTATTTAAATTTTTTTTAAAATATGTAGAAAAAAGTTAGAAACTCAATACGTTTGTCAAAAAAAGAAAAACAAACTCAGTGATACGACAACGTTTCAAAGTGAGGTTATCTATATGCAAAAATCAACCCAACCCCATTCTTCTGCCCCGATAGCTCTCACTCTTGTTTGTTTGTGTGACTTGACTCCCTAGCAAGCACCATTCTTCAACCCAGCTTCCATTCCCTCTGCGCGCGACTCCATTGAATGACTCTTCTCCCATCGGTGTGACTGCCCAGCCCACTTCGACAGCCGAGCTCTTAACCAATGACGTAGTCGACTCTCTCAACGCCATATCTATTTTTCCTTTTTTGAAATCATTTTGATTTCCTTGTTTTGCATTTCGGAAATAGGGTTTTTATTTATTTTCTTTTAATGAATATGTTATGAAAGCTCAATTTTGTTTCGCTGTTAAAGATTTTCTCTTATTTGTATCGAATCTGCTCTGGTCTTCTTCGCCATTGAAGACCAGCATTTCACAAAGTGGTACTTCTTCTTCTCTTCCTTTCTTGTGAGTTTCATTCTTTATTGGGTATTAGTTTATTTTCTTGCTGGTAAGATTCTACCCAAAAAATCAAATTGAACAATCTCTAAGAGATCTCATTATTGATATCAAGAAAATGGTACAATATTCCAAGTTAATTATGTTTGTTTAATGAATTCTTGTTGCAATTGGAGATGTTAAATTCAATTTTTATTAACAGTATTTATTATTCTTCACATTTATTGATTTACGCACTTGGAACAGCAAGCTCAACTCGGTGTGGAAGCTTTTGCTGATGCCCAACTTGTGATTCCCAAGATACTTGCTGAGAACTCTGGTCTTGACACATAAGATGCGATCATAGCACTTATGGTATGCATTTAAAACTTTTACTTTTTATCTTGAAATAAAAAATAAAAGCAAATGTGAAAAATAGTCATATGGTTGAACTTTGCAATGTGGTTTTTTTGACGGAAAGCATGCATTAGTAGGGCGGCCGATCACAAAGAGACAACCTAAAATAAAAAAATTAGTAGAAAAATAACACAAAAAGTTAGTAACATGAAATAAATAGAAATGAAAATAGATTTGAGATTTTTGTTGTTGTCTTTTTGGTAAAATGATAAAATAAGACAAATCAAGTGAAATAAAAATAAGATGTAATCAAGAGTTGAAAAGTATAATGATTTTAAGAATCATCCATATGCTTGTTTGTTTAATTACTTATTTACTTGATTTAAAATAATTCACATCCCAACATTTACTTGGAAAATCTAACATTAAAGTATATATTCTTTTCTAACAAAAGTCTATTTGAATTATAAAATTCTTTACTTTAGGAGCACAATGTTAATCTTATGAAAAATTTGAAAATGACAAAATACCAAAGGGTAATAATGCAATAGAAGATTAGATATAAAATTATGTATCAATATTACTTTTACTAATTAGAAACACATAGAAATAGCATGATTAATCATATATATTATTAGTACAAGTAAATAAAGATGAGGTTGAAAGAATATAAACAACTCACTATATTATATTAAGAACATAGTAAATCAAAGTAGCAAAATAACGTCACTAGCATATGAAATCATCCCTAGCCTTCCTAGGAAGATTAGGCCATTATGTTCATCATTCTCAAAAAATTCTAAAAAGAAAGTATGAGAAGAAAGTGAGTAGAAATTTTGCTATAGTTTCTTTACTCTAAAAATTACATACAAAATGTGAAAGAATAGTCCTTATTTGTAGAAGAAGAAAATGACTAAAAGGATATTAAACTACAAATGAGGTTTACAGAATAAATCTGAAACATTAATAATAAAATATGATTTTGAAAAATCAAATTTTATTATTAATATTAACGTAGCTATTTTAGTAAAGGGTCATCACACACATTTTTCTAAATAAATACAAAATGTGAGATTTAAAGTTCAAAATGGAAGGGTCCAAGGCCCAAAATGCACAAAGAATAGGCTGGAAGGTGACTGGTGGCAGTTGAAACATTAATCAAGTCGCATTAATGGGAGCACACCACACTACAAGAATAAAGCCTATTAGCGGCGTAATTATTAGCGGCGGACTAAGTTCACCTGTAATGTTCAGAATATTAGCGGCGGACTTGGAGGCCCGCCGCTAATAATAAGGGAGCATTTTAAAAAATATTAAAAAATATATTAGCGGCGGACCCTCCGCCGCTAATATTCCAAAATAAATAACCGGGAACAGTTTTTAAAATTTATTAGCGGCGGATAATCACCTATATTAGAGGCGGACTATCCACCGCTAATAATATCAGCGGCGGATAATCACCTTTTATTAGAGGCGGGCTCTACCACTAATAATATTAATGGTGCCAGGATAAAATAATAGCGGCGGATCCCGCCGCTAATGCTTATGAATACAAATCAAATTGGCACCACCTCTTCGCGTCTGTTCTCCTTTCTTCTTCTCTGATTCCTCCGTCTTCTCCGACTGCCATTCGCACCATTTCTTCTTCTCCGATCATTCCCTTTGGTACACAGAGAAGTAGCAAGTGTAAGTATCCAATTTATATTGTAGTTATTTAATTTTGTTTTTTTTCTTTAATTTTCTGTGTTATATGTAACCAATTTTTTTTCCGAACCAGTCTCTCTCTCTTTGGCCATTTCCATCATTTGGCCACACACGGCTGTGCCAGCCACAAACAGGTACCACTCTTCACAAGTGTAGTTATATAGTATATATATATTGTATTGGAAGCATATATAAATATATATTGATGTATAGTAAGAAATTATTCCAAGTTGAATTTGTACTTAACGAAAATATGTCTAACATTTACTTCTTATTGTTTCTAATACAAATATATAGTTAGTACCATTCAAAACAAAAGATAATAAAACTTGAATTATCCAAACAGATATGTATATACATATGTAGAGTTTTTAATAGTTATATTTTGTATAGTGACTATATATTTCAAAAATATATATGATATATTATCTTTATTTTTAAATGTTGAAATCAGCACTTTGTATAAATCTTTCTTTTACTTACTACCAAACTGATCACAATCATATACATAATATTGAATAATTAATAAAATTGAATCGTTAAAAAAAATTATAAATACAATAATAGCGGCGGACCCCGCGGCTAATATTAATGCCTCGGACATAGTTATTAGCGGCGGAACCCGCCGCTAATGTCCGCTGCTAATAATTGCTTATTAGCAACGGGTGTGTCAGTCCGCCGCTAATAATCATTATTAGCGACACTTTTTTAGGCGCGGGGTATTAGCGGCGGACGCGGCATTTATTAGCGGCGGAGTCCCCCGCCGCTAATAATGAAATTTGTTGTAGTGCCATGTGGCGCACGCTGTCAGCAAGGAAAAGAGGCAGTAGGCGGACTGGGTCAAGCGCAGGTCGGGTTAAAGCTAGCCAGGTGGCTCACGGGTCAGGTGTGGGTCAAAGCTGGGTTGGGGAGGATGCGTGGCGGGCTGCGAGGGTGCCACCTGGTTCGCTGGAAAGAAGCAAGGGCTAGAGAGAACATGGGCCTGAGCTTGCGATTGGGCTTTTTCTTCCAAAAATGCCACATTTTCTTTCTTTCTTCAATTTTATTTCTTTATTTCTTTTTTCTTTGTTTCCAAGTGCCAAAAATACAAATTAATTCCTACAAAATAAATCATATTAATTCCATGAAAATATTAATTAAAACTTAATTTATTTTGACTATTAAATCAATAAATGTGTATTTTTGGGCACTAATGTTTAACTTTATCTAAGTTTAACTTTATTATCAATTCAAATAATTATATTTGTCTTTTGTGTCTAATGTTTTTTAAAACCATGAAAATTTGAAATCAACTCTTGAAATTGAGACTCAACAGACAGTTAAATCTAGTACCGATGATTCTTCCTCGGTTGATCAAATGAAGATGCTAAGTCATGTTCTTGGTGAAAGGCGGGGCCACCAGCGAGGAGTTGGCCGCAAATTAAAGGGTAAAGCGTCAACTCGTCTCTCTAACACTTAGTATCATGCTCCACCTCACCACTCAACTGAGAATATATGTGAATTGGTTGATATGGTGAAGACCGTGAATGAGTAGCTTCAGTACGTGTATCAGCAGCTTCCACCTGAAAAACGTTTGACAACAAACGTGGAGATGCAGAATACATGTCAGTAGTTTTACGAGAAGTATGTAGGTTCGTCTTCTGAATCTCAAACACATCACACCTCTCAAGCTTCAGCTTCTCAGCCTTCACCAGGCCATCCTGACATGCCTCCACCATCGTGGTCGTCTCAGCCCCCGACCCAGCCATACATGTATTAATGGCTGATGCCTCCGTGCCCTCAGGCTTATCCTCCTCATATGAGTGGACCTTCGTCCCAACCCCCACCTCCTCATATGAGTAGACCGTCGTCTCAACTTCTGCCCTATCCATATCCATCATTCATGGACTTGGAGGATCATCGTTACCACCATAGTATCCATGGTTGATGCCTCCACACACATCACAGCCACCGCAGACTTGGCAGGTACCACAGCCACCACAGGCACCAGAAGAAGGAGACGATACGGAGGGCATCGAAAGTTGAGATATTTTATATATTATTATATTAAACAATAACATTTAATTAATATATTATTGTATGCATGCTTAATTTGGATAATATTGTATTAGTTGTGTAATATGAACAAATTATTATTTTTATGCATATTTAATTTTGATATTATTATTTTTGTGCATATTTAATTTTGATATAATCAATTTAAAAATATTATTTAAATATTTTATTTTAATAATTTTTTAATTGTTTTAATTATATAAAACTATTAGGGGTGACTTTTGTCGCTGCTTATAATATAGAAATGTCGTTGATATTCTATTTTATAAAAAAAAAATTTATTTTTTTAATTATATAAAACTATTAGGGACAACTTTGTCGCCGCTAATAATATAAAAGTCTTTGATGATATTCTATTTCATTAAATATATATTTTTTCATTTTTTTAATTATATAAAACTATTAGGGGCGACTTTGTTGCCGCTAATATTACATTATCAGGGGCGATTTGTTATTATTAGATACGAAATTTGATCTTGTAGACACGATTATTAGGGGTGACTTGTAATTTATTAGGGGCAAAAATGTCGCTGCTAATATTAATTATTAGGTACGACATTTTTGTTGCCACTAATAATCAATATTAGCGTCAAAATATCAACAGCGACATGTTAGCGGCGACTATGGCCATTATTAGGGGCGACATCCGTTGTCCACAAAAGCCCTATTTTGTTGTAGTGAACTCCAAATGCATCTCTATTTTTTTATCCTTATCTTAATTAAAGTGATATGTGAGTTTAGCTCCCATGACAATCTGGTTTCTAACGTGCCTAAGAATGATTCAGTTGATGTCGCTGCCAACGAGAATAGAGAACCATAATCGATGTGAGAGTTGCATTGATCTTGGAGTGTTTGGAAGCTGCCAAAGCCTAGTTAGTTAAAAATGAACGTTGATGGTGTTGTTTGTGTGAGACGGGGTCTTCTTGGGTTTGAGGTTGTCGTTCGAGATGACTGGGGCTGTTTGGTTTATTACTTTACTCACCATGTGCATTCGAATCAAACACCCTATACACGACCGAGTTTGCATGGCTTGCTTGGAGGCATTGAAATGATGTTTTCAGAGTGGATCACCATTCATTCGTTAGAGAGCGACTGTCGAAATGTTATTTGGGCCGTTCAAAGAAGTAGAGATAGTTTTGTAAATAATATAATTGTTGGGGATATCCACCATTTTCTGTATTATTTTTGTTAAGTTGGTTCATGTCATTTTGTTCCCCGTGAAGAAAATAAAATATAATACCCCATTTATTGGCAAAACTTAGTCTCATGGATGCTCTTTTCAGTCTTTCTTGTGAAGTAATTCAAAATTGTATTACTCATCATATTAGCGAGGACTACTAATTAATATTGAATATATATATATATTAAAAGAATCTATATTTATTTAAAAGTGAACAAAACTTTTGATGCCTCTAATTTTTTCTTACGCTGTTCATAATAATATAATTTTATATTTGATTTTGTTATCACTTAATCTTTCTCTTCCACATGATTCATCTTCATCACTTCTATTTGTTCTTCTCAAATATTTGTAACAAAAAAATGATTGATGTTTAGAAACTATATCATAGTAAAAATAATTATGTGGTTTAGAAAAGAAAGAAAACTTTATATCTGATTGATCATTTAATAATTACAAAGTTTAAAACATTTTGATTTTGATTGAGAATTCTCTCTCTCTATCTCTCTTTTTTTATCTCCACCACGTCCTACTTATCCTGAAGTGACATCATTCTATTTTTAATTTTTAGGATTAACCGAGCAAACTTCTAATCATTTCAAAAAAAAAATTAAATATTTTGGCAATACCAAAAATATTATTCCCATAATTTTTCCCCCAATTTTTTCTTCACTCTTCACTCTTTCCTCTCTCTCCCTCAACTCATTCCTTTCAATTCTCTATCTAGAAAAAAAATCCATGGGAAATATAAAATATAAGAGAACTCAATGTAATGACAAATATTATTTACTTTAGGATACTAAAATATTATATTTTGAACATATTTAGACATGATTTTTTGGTTTTTTTACGATTTTTTCAAATATGAAACTTTGAAATCTGCAGAAAATACCCCTAACGAATACCAGATGGAAAAAATTACGTATCTTGCAAGAATCGTATCAAGTACTATCAAACTACCATCAAGAAACATGAAATTTTGATTTTGAAGACCTCATCGAGCTGGCATCGAGCACCAACAAACCATGTCAATTTTCTGTAGATTTCAAAGTTTTAGATCTGAAAAAAAATCGCAAAAAATCATACCCAGATTTGTTCGAAATACAGGATTTTAGTATCCTAAGTGAGGAATACTTGTCATTACATTGAGTTATATTATATTTTACCTTACCCATAGATTTTTTTTCTAGAGAGAGTTGAGAGGAATAGATTGAGGGAGAGGATAAAATGGATGTGAAAAATTATTAGAGAAATATTTTGGATTTTGTCAAAAAAAAAAAATTGATATTTTTTAAAAAATAATTTAAATATTTAGCATTTTTTTTACTAACTCTTGTTAAGCATAAAAATTCAAATTTTATGTATGATGTGACATCTAATAATAATGATAGACAGACATATTGGAGACAGAAATTTCAGATACACAAAATTTCATTTTATAATTGACAATATATATATATATATATATATTATGTGGTGCACATGACACCTAGTTGTTACAAACAACCAAGATCCTAAGACCTTTATAATTCAATCACTCCATTGACAACGTGACAACACAAAAAAAAAAAGAAAGAAAGAAAAAAATGTCATAAATTAGGAAAACAATAATTGATTAAAATATAAAGGCTCGTTATTTACTGCTCAAAAAGTATGATAAGGATGATTTATGTGAGTTTGATATTATATATTTCAAGATATAAATCATATGTTCAAGACGAGAGGGCACATGTGTAGGCTTTAAGTCCAAAAAAATTCATATAAGTAAGATAATTTTATTTAAAAATTGATAAAGACCTTATAAATTTTAAATTTGATTTTAAGTCTCTAATTAGTTAGGACCGTCTTGATTAGTATTTTTTTTTTACATAGGGTGGGTGGAAGGATTGAAGCCTTAACCTCAACAAAAGAAGCTGTGTGGAACCAGTTAGGCTACGCCTTATTAAGATTAGATCACCCTAATTAGTATTAATGAAAATGTTTCATTTAAAGAAAGGAGTGTGAATTTTTTTGTTTACTTACTATTTTTATAACGTTGTAAAACTCTACAATATAAATTTTCTGTGAAACTTTTCGATAATAAAAAGGTTATTAGAAGAGTATCCCATATTTTAATTTTTTTCATACATTTTGGTTAATATATATATATACTAGGTAGAAGCAACATACAATGCAGGTTTACTTAGTTTTAAAGTTGTAAATATTGTCTATATTTTTAATAAAATCTGGTTCAATGTTTTTAAATATATATATAATAGAATGAATTATAGTTTTATAGTATATATAAATATTTATATCAATAATTTCTATATATATAACATCTAAATACAACTTTAACATAGATATATACATGACTACATGTTATATATATAAAATACAATAATATTTAGAAAGAAATTAATAATATAAATAAAATAAGAATATAAAAACTAATAGCGTGTACATGCATCAACTATTTTTAGTTTCTAATCTATCTCACAATGTCTTTTGGTGAATTACTGAATTTGATGAAGAAAAAGAGCTTCAACCACTTAATAAAAAACAAACTATGACACAAATTTATAAGAAAAAGATGATATGTATGCATTTATTATTTTTAAATAAATATGATTTAATTATTTAAATTATCATAAAATATATTAAAAATATTCTATTTTAATTTATTAATTAATTTATTTTTATTTAAGTTTATGTTTGTTTTAGTTTTTGAATTTGATAACAACAAAATTTTTTATATTATATGTTTAATATAATATTAAGTTTAATTTTAATTAAATTTTATATAAGTTATTATATAAATGGTTTTAATCATTTTTAAATAAATGTCATTGTAAAATATCTCAAAAATATCCTATTTTAATTTGTTTAATTATTTATTTAATTTTATTTAAGTTTAAGTCATGTTTACAATCTACCGTTAAATATAAGAATATTCTGTTAATTATAAGAATATTCCGTCAAAGTTAACGGAAAAAAATAAAAAATCGTTAAAACCAAGAATTTCCGTTATTTACACATTTTTTATTTAGAAGATTTATAAATATATATATACTAGATACAAGTAATATGCAATGTACGTTTGCTTAGAATTTATTAATATTTTATTAAATTTGTATCATTGTCATATAAATTTTAAAAAAATAAAAAATATTATATATAAAATAATGACATAAACATATTAAATGAAAAATTAAATTAAAACATTGTATATGATTTTTTTAAATATATATAATATGATAAATTTTTTGAACGATAATTTTTTTAATAAAAATTAAGATTATGTATTATATATTATTATTATAATAATATTTTATAATATTTAAATATCTAATTCTGTTTTAAATATTATTATAATTATAATATTTGAATTCATATTAATATAATTAATAAAAAATAAAATTATATATTATTATTATCATAATAATATTTTATAACATTTATATTAATATAATTAATAAATATTTTATAGTATATATTATTATAATAATGATATATTATATCATTTAAATTTGAATTTATATTAATATAGTTATTATATATATATATATATTTATATTAATATTTTATAATATCTAAATTTATATTGATATAATTAATAAGTATTTATTTTAGTTAGTTTTAAATATATATTTGGTTAAATATATAAAATATCTTCTTAAATATATATATTTATGGTGGGGTGAGGAGTAAGTAAGAGGTAAGAGACATGTCCCTAACTAGTCTATAAACGTTGTGCATGCTCTGCCAAGAAACCGGTTTGTAAGTAGGGGAAACGACAAGAGTTTCTGGTTGCACTAATTATTATTGGTTTGATTTTCCTCAGAAAAAGTTTATATGTATGTATGTATTATTATTATAGTCATGGCCATCCGATCCAGTTGAGTGGTTCAATTTTTATGACAATAGGGCCCCCCATGCATGCATGCATTTCAGGTTATTATTAATAACTTTTGTATTCTGAATTTTCAATATAAAAGATCAAAGGCAAAAGCTATAAAGCCAAATGATATACTTATATAATAAGGACACAAAATAAGGAGCGTGAGGCTCTATTGAACAATATTTCATTGCAATTAGGAAAGAGAAACCACACCACATTAATTAATATATATATTGCTATTTTTAAAAAATAAAATAAAAAGTGAGTGGTATATATCCTCGCATCTTCAACATATATTTTAGTTATTTTATTATCACATAGTTATAATATTATATCTTTAATAATTTTTTTTTACTAATACATATATATTTTTTGTATATATATAAAATAATTATATAAAGTTTTTTTTTTCTGTGATGAAAAGAAAAATCACGAATCTGTCACTGTTCTATATGTACGTCAAAAAATTTCTTAAAAAAAAATATGTAATATTTTGACTTTACAACTACTAATAAAAATCAATATGAATAGCTAACAAGACAGTCCTCGCCATCCTATGATCACCACCACCGTTGGTGAAAAGTAATTAGTGTAGCTTGTTAGTTGTCGTTGCAGGATGTAACATGATGAATGGTCTACAAATCGAGATGGCTCAAGCCCATTTTTGAGTTTTAAAGTCCAATAGCCGATCTTATAAGACTTCGGGCTCGATCACGGTTTGGCTATCGGACTTTAATTTCCAGCTTTTGGTGCCTGAATATTTGAGGTATTTAGCCTAACTCCAACTTTGTCATTAAGGGATTCGAGCCATTTAAGTAAAAGGAAAAATTACACAATACACTTCATTATCCAAATATAATATAATTATACTTCTCTTAAAAGTATTACAAAAATATTTTTATTTCTTCTTCTACCACTAACCACCGCTGACGTCGACACGCGCTGCCCATAAAGAAGCATAGCTCCCCACCAAGAACTGCGGGTGGCCATTTGAAGTTCACGGCTTTGCCACCTTCAATCTTCATTTCTGGCTAGCTTTAATACTATGTTTAGTAAAAGGGAGAACTGGGTGGATGGAAAGAAGAGTAACACGAAATGAGAAAGAGTTTGTTTTATTTTTGTGTGAAATGTTACAGAGTGAGTACAAAGAAAGAGCCCATTTGTTTATATAGGCTGAGACCTAAACCAAGAACCAAAATACAACTAACTAACCGACTGAGCCAACTAATTAGCAAAGCATAACAGATTTAGTTGATAATCTGTAAACACAGATTCTAAGATTCCCTCTCAAGGTGAGTGATACATATTTATGACACTCATCTTTGATAAAAAGTTGATGAAATGGGAAGGAAAAAGAGGTTTGGTGAAGATATCAACCAAATTATTCTTGGATGGAACTTGTATGAGCTTTGTTTGACCACTTTGAACTTATTCTCGTACAATGTGACAATCAATGTCATCATGTTTGGTGCATTCATGAAAAATTGGGTTCTCTGAAATATGGATGACAACATTGTTGTCACAGTATAACATAGCAAGTTGTGGATGTGAGATGCCGAAATCTTTCAAGAGGGAAAGGATCCATAAGAGCTCACAAGTAGTGTTAGCCATTGTCCTATATTCAGCTTCTGCAGAAGAGCAAGATACAGTACTTTGCTTCTTTGATTTCCATGATACTAAGGATTGGCCCAAAAAATGCAAAAGTCGGAGATTGATCTTCTTATGTCTAGACAAGTATCACAATCAGCATTTGAGAATACTTTAAGTTGTATATCTGGTGTTGGCAGATTTGTTTTAGCAAAGGTTGCAAGTTGTGGCATACTACAACAATTAATGTCATTTGCGGCGTAGCTATTAGTCTGCCGCTATTGTACAGGACATTAGCGGGGGACTAGGGACTTTGCCACTAAATATGTGTGATTATTTAAAAAATATATAATAATATATATTAGCGGCGGACTGACCATTATTAGCGACAGGTAGTCCGCTGCTAATACAACAGATGAAATTCCCGGGAAACAGAGGGATTTTTTTTTAAGTTTTATTAGCGGCGGATAATCATATTTATTAGAGGCGGACTATCCGCCACTCATACTATTAGCGGCGGGTAATCTCATTCATTAGCGGTAGAGTATCCGCCGCTAATACTATTATTAACGGCGGACTATAGTAATAGCGGCGGGACCCCACCGCTAATACATTTACGGTTTAAAATTTCAAAGCCCAATTTCCTTCTTCTCTTCCCTTTTGTATCTTTCCTATCTTCTCTTCTCTTCTCTCTGTCAAAACCCACCCTCCACAGCTCCGACAGGCTAAACAACCACCTCCGCCACCGTGGTTCTAGAGAACACAACCATTGGTTCATTCCCTAGGTTTGTCATTGTTTGAATTGGGCTGATTCGATTTTGTTAGTTTTGTTCACACTACTAGAAATATAGGCTTTTACTTCGTTTTTTACACATAGAATATAAAAAAACTGAAGTAAAAGCCTTTCAATGGGTTTTTACTTCGCTTTTGGGAATGGTAGTACATAAAAAAAAGGCTATTACTTCGGTTTCTTAAAAAAACGAAGTTAAAATAGAAAATAGACAAGGGGCATGTTTGGTTTGCACACTATATCGGGGCTTTTTACTTCGGTTTTTATGAAAAAACTGAAGTGAAAAGTGGAACAACCAAACGCGGCCCTGAAGGCTTTTACTTCGGTTCTTATATAAGAATCGAAGTAGAAAGGGTACTTTCTACTTCGGTTCTTATATAAAAACCGAAGTAAAAGAGTTTTAATACCCTTAATATATAGCTCCCACGGCTCATTCATCTCTCTGAAGCAAAAATCCCAAACGCCAAACCCAGAAAACCTCCATTGTTGTCGTACTCCCACGAAAGTTTCACAAAATATACCATTTTTTATATTTTTTTTACCATTTGAAACCATTTTTCTTACTTAAAAACAGAAATATTAGTTCCATTTTTATTTTTGAGGAAGAAAATAAAGACTTTGGGTGTGGGTATTTTTAGGGTTCGAAAATGGGTATTGTTATTGGACTTTGGCTGGTTTTCTTACATTAAAATAAGTTCTTGAGCTTCAAAAAAGGTATGAATCACTAAATCTTTGTTTGTATGATTTTTTTTTTTATTTTCTATAATATTTTCAGATTTTTTTTCTTATAGATATAATGTGCTTATTATATATAGGTTTTAGAGTTGCTAATATTGATTTAGATGTTATTTTGAGCATCAAAGAAGGTTTGTTACCTTAAAACTTTGTTTGTGTTAATTTTTTTATATTATTTCGAATTTAATACTTGTTTTTTAGTATATTTGTGTTATATTTTTTTATTTATTTTGTTATTTTATATAATGTTATTAATTATATATATATATATATATATTAGTAAAATTTAAAAATTGTTGTGACTTGCTATTTAAATTTCTAAACATAGCTTCAATAAGTAATGTTGTTGCCAATGTTAGAACTTGAAATGTTTGAATTATTAGTGACATTTTTTTTTTGTTTTCTGTAACTAGCTAGCTTGATATGTTGTTTGATGATTATGTAGCTAGTTTAATTAATTATGTAATTGATTTTTATTTGTTTTTGTTTAAGCTTTTTAGTAGGGTTGTTGATTTAGTTGCCAATTCGGTATTGATTTTGGGTGACTTCAAGAGTAATATTGGAGGTGAGTAATCTTTAAATTTTATTTATTACTATTGCAATATTTATTTATAAAATTAGAGTTAAATCTTGCATGCTTTACTTTAGTGAAGTAGGTTATGGGAAATTTGTTGTTAGCGGTGATATAAGGATGGAATTATGTATGTTTATTTTGTGTTTGTTTGTGTTGAATTTATATATAATTATAAAATTGGGATATGCTACAAAAACAAAGGAAACTCAGCCAATTTTTTATAGATTTTATTAATTGTTTTTCTTTTTCAATTTGCACACTATGTCGATATATTTTGTGTGTTATTTACAGATTTTAAAAAATTTGGAGATGTTAAAATGCAGTTGTTATGCTGCCGAAATTTTGTTAGACTTAGGAAAATTTAATAATTAAACTTCAATTATGTTTGATGTCCTAGAAAAAAGAACTAGGAGTGGAAGATGTAGATGGATATGAAATTTGGATAAGAGCGTGAGAAACGAAGAAGACTCTTGTCGAAGATAATTTGGACAAAAAAATTGAAGAAAGAGATGTAAGTGTTTTAAAGCAAAGTAAGAATTTTTTTTAAGTGTTGTTACAAGTTACTAATTTAATCTATCATTGGTTTGTTTTGTAGAATGAACTAAATGACAAAGTTACTAGTAGTCAAATTGTCGCCAAGGGTCGGGAGGACATCTTGCCAATCCAACAAGAATAGTTAAGCCGATTGATGACTTAAATTTATTAGTAAGACTATTTTGTTTATACATACCTTTAGTTGTATGTGAATGTATATATAAATGTTTAGGTTATTCTACTTAATTACAATTATGTGAATGTATAAATATTTAATTTTATAAGAATTTTAATTCTAAGTGTATAAATTTTGTGATTTTTATTTCTGTTATAATTAAATGAAAATAAACAAATTCCAATTGTAAAAATATATATAACTATAAATTCATATAATTAGACTATTTAAAATAATTAGGGCAAAAAGAAAAGAAAAAAATAGAATTGGGCCATTTAAAAATAATTAGAAATAATTATTAAAAAAAATGGGGTGGGGGGGTTTCTACTTCGGTTATTATGTAAAAACCGAAGTAGAAAGTGGGGTTTCTACTTCGGTTTTTAGATAATAACCGAAGTAGAAAGTGGGGATTCTACTTCGGTTATTATGCAAAAACCGAAGTAGAAACCCCACTTTCTACTTCGGTTTTTACATAATAACCGAAGTAGAAAGTGTCCAACAAGGAAGCATACCCCACTTTCTACTTCGGTTATTATGTAAAAACCGAAGTAGAATCCCCACTTTCTACTTCGGTTTTTACATAATAACCGAAGTAGAAAGCCTATTTTTCACTTCAGTTTTTAACTACTTTTGACTTCGCTCCGAACTACTGCGGTTGCGAATTTTAGCGAAAATCGAAGTAAATCCAGCTTAAAAACCGAAGTAAAAGCCATTTTTTCTTGTTGTGTCATTTTTAGGGTTTGATTTCCATTTTTCTTTTGTTATTTCGGGATTTTT
Organism: Humulus lupulus; assembly: GCF_963169125.1. Taxonomy (NCBI): domain Eukaryota; kingdom Viridiplantae; phylum Streptophyta; class Magnoliopsida; order Rosales; family Cannabaceae; genus Humulus; species Humulus lupulus. Next base: position 203,924,438 of record NC_084802.1, read on the forward strand.
TTTTATTGACGAGATAGATATTCGAGTGGTGAGATGATATTTTTGTGGACTATTTGCATTGTATATTTGAACAATATATAACTCGGTGGAAAATCATATTTGGTTATTTGAACAAATTTAATTATGCTTTTAGTTGGAATGCATAATTGATAAATAGATAACGAGTTCTCTAATTAAGTCTAATTTTAGAAGATATTTTACTCTTTCATGATCATCCCTATGTACAAAAATTTTGGGATCTTGAAGAACAGGTTATAAAGTTTGTATATAACTGTGTACTTGTATATATGGTTGTATGATTTTGTTCTCTCTCTACTTTTAGTGGAATGAATCGACCAATTTTTTTATGGATCAAGAAGTGTTTATTTATGCTCAGTTATACTATATTTTACTGGGTTTATTTTAATTTTTTTTCCATAATTCAATATGCAGATAATGTTTTTGGTAGTTTACTGCTGAAGTGTAGAGCTACTCTAGATTTCCTAGCCTTAAACCCTGTCTCGATATTCAGGTATGAGAAAACTTTGGTAGATTTTATAGTATGGTGAGAAAGTTGTAGATTTTATGGTTTGATTAAGTTTTTTTGAATCAATTGAATTTATGGTTTTTTATTTATTAGTTTATAATTAAAAAAATATTAGTATGTTGCTTTATGTTTTTTGTGAAATTTAATTAAGTAAAGTAGTTTTTTTTTTGTTATATGTTATGTCAACATAATGAGAATTGTAATTAATATTATATAATTTAGTTAATTAGTATTATTATAATTAATTGAAAATTATTAAAAAAATTAATTAGTAGTTAATTAGAAGTTAATTTATTTTCTCTGTCCCGGTATGCTTGTGATTGATGGTTGTTGACTACAACTATCAATTACAGGGATATCGGCACAGAAATGATAAGTTTAAAATATTATTAATAAAATAATGAATGATAAAGATTAATAAAATTTATCTAATTATTTAAAAAAAAATTAGTCTAAAAGTCAAATAATAATTAATTTGTAAAATTATTATTATTATTACAAATTAAAAAATTATGAATAAATAATAATTTATTTTTAATTATTTTTTATTAATTTAATTAATTAAATAATAAAAGTTTGATATAATATTATCTAATTAAATAATTTAATTTAATTTGTTTATTGAATAACATTATCTAATATTAAATAGTTATAAATTACATGAATATAGAAATTGATAATTATATTTAATAAAATTTGTAAAAATTAAGAATAAATAATAAATTAGTTTAGGAAAAAATATTAATTTGTTTATAAATAACATTATCTAATAAAACATCATAAAATAGCATAAGATTTCAGAAATGATAACAAATTTCCTTTGTTATCCATTCCTATTCACATTACTAAAACTCACTCTTATAACACTTTAGATGGCGATTGACAAGACTTGGACAACATTGAGAAATCGTGGTTGTCAAGAATATTGGAATGGTCTGCAAGCTTTTTTGAGGATTGCGTCGGAACATAAAGATTCTGATGGAAGAATTAGGTGCCCGTGTGTGAGATGCAATAATAATAGATTTGAATATTTGGATGTAGTTCGGGCACACGTATTCGATAGGGGTTTTTATCAAGCTTATGATAAGTGGATTTTTCATGGTGAGGTGGAAGAAATTTTTGCTGATGAGGTGGTTGATGAGAATGAAGACGATGAGATGATTCACGTGATGGAAGACTTCCTTTTACTGACAACTGAGGAAGTAGAAAGGGATCCCAATGGGAGTCAGTATTATGGCAAGTTATTTGAGGAGATTGAACGGGAGTTGTATCCTGGATGTGATTGGATTTCATCCCTGAAATTTTTAGCAAAGTTGTTGCATCTAAAAGTTAGAGGGAAGGTGCCTAACAACATATTTGATGAATTGCTGAAGCTGTTAAAGCTTGCATTTCCCAAGGAAAACAAAATTCCCAGATCGTTGGTGAAGTTGATGAATTGCTGAAGTTGTTAAAGACATCTTACGTTGGTCACAGAAGATTCTTTCCAAGTACTCATCGAATGAGAAGCGACAAAGAGTTCGATGGAGAAGTTGAGAGAAGACGTCCTCCGAGACGGTTTACTTGTGAGGATATACTAGAACAAGTTAATGCTCTTATAGTGCAAGTTCCAGGAAAACATGTCCAGTTTGGGGGTGTGAAACGTAAAAGAGGAGAAGATGAAGGTAATTTGCGGAAAAAAATTATTTTTTACGAGCTTGAGTATTGGTGTACAAACAAATTAAAACACAATATAGATGTCATACATGTTGAGAAGAATGTGTGTGATAGTCTCCTTGGCACCATCTTAGACAATGATAAATCTAAGGACACCAATAATGCCAGGCATGATTTGAAAAAGATGGGTGTGAGAGAATCATTGTGGATTTATGAAGATGAGAATGGGAAGCTGATGAAGCCACACGCTCCTTATGTGTTAACTCCGGCGCAGAGGCAACAGTTTTGTCAGTTTATAAAAGGAGTTAGATTTCCAGATGGCTTTTGTTCAAATTTGAAGAAGAAAGTGTCCGAGAATGATACAAATATTCTTGGGTTGAAGTCACATGATTGTCATGTGATGATGCAACAATTACTTTCTCTCGGTGTTCGCAAGTTTCTTCCAAAATCTATATCGACCATTATTGCTTAATTGTGCAATTTCTTCAAGAAAATATGTTCGAGGACTTTAAATGTTAAAGATATGGAGGAAGCACAAAATGATCTTATTAAGATATTGTGCAAGATGGAGTTGATTTTTCCTCCAGCTTTTTTTGACATAATGATTCATTTGGTATTACATTTTCCAAAAGAAGCTATATTTGGTGGCCCAGTATTTATGAGGTAAATGTATCCTTTTGAAAGGTACATGAAAAAATTAAAGAATTATGTGGGAAATAAAGCTCGCCCTGAAGGGTCAATCGGCGAAGGCTATGTTGCATATGAGGCTTTGACCTTTTGTTCAATGTTTTTGAGCGAAAGATTTTTGGCTCGTTCCGCTAAAAATCAAGCAAACAGAAAACAAATGAAGTATGTAACAACATAAGGCACAAAGTCGTTGGCAGCTAAGCGTCACCAATATGTAAGTGAAGATGTTAATTTAATTTTATAAAATAACACATTCTGAAACATTTTGTTTACATTTGTATAGGAGAACCCAGAAGTGCATGTTGTTGATACTTGGAGGGATGCTCATATGAAAAAATCGACAAAATCTTTTGTCAATGAGGCAGCTCAACAAGATTATGTAAGTGAATAGTATTGTTTCTATTGTTTATAATGTTTCTAATTTTTGTTCATAATGTTATCTTTATACAGGAAAAAATGGCGGCAGAGGTTCAGAGGTCACAACTTGATAGGCAAAGTCAACAGCAGAGTGAGGCATCTCTTAATGTATCTGGCGTTGATTCGTCCCCGGTTGATCAATACAAGATACTAAGTAAAGTACTCGGGGAGAGATTTGACTACCAAAGATGAGTGGGTTATAGGGAGAAAGGGAAGGCAAGAAAGACAACCTCTAGCTCTACAGATCAAAGTCAGTCCCAAGCAAATACTGCTGCTACGCCTAATGAAGATATGACTACTATGACTCTGATGATGAAGGCAATTCGTGAGATGCTTCAGTTTGTGGTACCTGAGCAACCCAGTAAACTGTATGACCCACGGTTTGACAGTTTTCTGTAGAGGTATTTGCCACCACAATCCGAAGGTGGTTCGTCTTCTCAGAGTAACACTGCTAATCCTGACCTTCATAAACCGCCACAGCAGCAGTACCAACCTCCTTCACAGTATCCGCCATAGCAGCAGTACCAGCCTCATCCACCGTATTCGCCACATGTGTCATCGCAACAACCTCCTCAGTATCAAAACCAATACATTTTTGGACGCTCTTCCGAGTCTCCTCCACTATATTTTAGTTTTACTGAATTTCAAGGAGGATCAATGCAGCCTCCGCTACCTAATGTTAGATATGGGGAGGTTGGAGGTTCGTCGCAGCAACCATATGTGAGATATGGTGAGTTTGGGGGCGGGTCGCAGCCACAGCCACAACCACAACCTCGAGATCAGTTTGGGGACCTCACGCTCGGACGATCATCATAGCCACCTTATATTCCTTCACCGCCACAGCCGTCACCCTCACCGCCACAGCCATAGCCGCCGTCCTCACAACCACATCAAAATGTTGAAGATGAGGACAATTTCAATATTAATCTTACTGATTTTATTTAGTTACTAGTTTATGTATTTTTATTGAATTAATATTGTATTTATTTCTAATGACAATAGCAATATTAGCTAGGTTGATAAATATTAAAACTATTCACCTTAATTTTAATGTTAGTTATGTTTAAATTAATTAGATGCTTATTTTGTTAAATTTTATTATGAATTATTTTTAAAAATAATTAAATTTAATAAATATTAATTTATTTCAAATAAATTTTAAAATATATTATAAAAACTATATTAGCGGCGGACCCCGCGGTTAATAATAATGAATCTGACATATGTATTAGTGGCGGGCTCCGCCGCTAATAATATGATATTGGCGGCGGGTGTGTCAGTCCGCCGCTAATAATAATTATTAGCAATAAATAATTTAGCGCGGGGCATTAGCGGCGGATCCCCATCGCTAATAAGCATTAGCGGCGGATGTCACCCTTATTAGCAGCGGAGTCCCCCGCTGCTAATGTGTTCAATTCTTGTAGTGGCAACAAGCATATGGGGTTGTCGTGGTGCACTAAGATATTGGCTTAACCTGTTAACAGCAAAAGAAATATTTGGTCTTGTAATTGTTAAGTAAATAAACTTACCAATAAGGCTTCTATAAGAAGTTTGATCAGGTAGAAGTTCTCCTTCATCATTGCTAAGCTTCACATTTGGTTCCATTGGAGTTGATGATTGTTTTGTGCCTAAGTATCCTGTATCACTTAAAATTTGAAGAGTAAATGGACGTTGTGAAACTAAAATACTAGTTGTAGATCTACCAATCTCAAGTCCTAGAAAAAACGTAAAGGACCAAGATCTTTAAGTTTAAATTGTAAGTCTAGCTGTTTTTTAAAGGCATGAGCATCTATATCATTGTTACTAGCAATGACTATATCATCAACATATACTAAAATAGCTAGGAAAACATTAGATGTAGATCTTATAAAGAGATAATGGTCATAAGGAGATTGTTTAAATCCATTATTTAAGAGAGTCGTACTAAGTTTAGCATACCATTGACGTGAAGCTTATTTCAGGCTATAGAGACTCTTATTTAATTTACAAACAACATTTAAAGGAAGCCCCCCTGAGGTTTATAACCTCGAGGAAGTTTCATATAAACTTGTTCTGGTCACCATGTAAAAATGCATTATTAACATCCATTTGGTGTCATTTCCAGTTGTGTACGGCAGCTAGAGAAAGTAAAATTTTAAGAGTATTAAACTTTGCGACGGGGACAAAAGTTTCAAAATAATCAACACCTTGTTGTTGATTGTATCCTTTTGCTACTAGACGTGCCTTGTACCTGTCAATATCACCATTGGATTTATGTTTTATTTTATACACCCATTTATTCCCAAAAGCATGTTGGTCTAGGGGGAGAGGGACAATTGTCCAAGTGTTGTTTAAAATAAGAGCATCAAGCTCTTCTTTCATGGTTGTTTGCCATTGAGGGATTTTAGAAGCTTGTGTATAGCTACTGGGTTTAGTAATGTTAAAAAATATAAATTGTCTCAATGGAAATGGTAAAAAGACCTTTACAACTCTAAGCAAAACATACAAATGAACAAGGATTGATTAAATAAAGTTACAACTCTATAACAAAAGAAACATGTAAATATGGAAAATAGTAGAAGAAGATAGTAATGAAAATACAACTCTATGACAAAATAATACAAATAAACTAGAAGCAGTAGAATGAAAGATATAGATGAGATTACAACTCTAAAACAAAATATACAAGCAAAAGAGTAAATAGAGAATATGAGAAGAAGACGATGAAAGCAATATTATAAAAAGAAAAGAACAAGAACAATGAACAATGAACCAAAGTGAAGAGTGTTGAGGATCACCACCTTGAACAAGGTTTGAAACCTTTGTCCAAAAAATTATTTCCCCCTAACTCAAGCACTAAGGGAACTTTCACAAGTTTTGAAATAGCTATGTGGAATTATCAAGCCTCTAGGTGTTTTCTAGCCAAGTACTCTAATGGATAGAAAAATTATGTCTTACAAGTGAGCAATAGGCTCCTATTTATAGAGTTTAGAGATACCATTTGAATTTCAAATTTCACCAACCCCATGGTTGTTACCAATGTTTAATTGGATGTTTTATGGAACTAAAATAGATATTTGTGAGTTAATTGGTTGTTGGAAACATTTAAAATTGGATAAAACCGAAATTTGAACAATTTTGTCAGCCACTTTGGTCGCGGCCAAGGGCCGCGGCCTGGGATAAGCCTGGCTACGGCCACTAGATTATGTCCCCCAGGCCGCGGCTTGGGAGAAGCACTGGTCGTGGCCACAGCCCATTTTCAACACATATTTTTGTGCAATTTTCCAAACAGTTCCAAATCACTCCCAATTGATTTTGTAAACCACAAACACATTATTGGGGTTAAAATCACATCTCTAACAACCATATCTCTTATGGCTTTGACAAATTCAAATTAAAATGTGTAACATCAAATCTATACATTATTGGGTAATATTTGGGAGTTACAAATTTGTAACTGAATTTGTAACACCAAATATGTTACATATTTGAATATTCACATATATCTAAATATTGTAACTCTCTTTTATATGTTACAATATGTGACACCCATTATCATATTATTTAATCTAAATATCATATTATAAAATAATATAACATTCCCCCACTAGATTAAATAGTTATCTATTGTAACACATATTTAATCAATCATTATATTTTAAAATATAACATATCCCCCACTTGATTAAATAAGAACTCTCTCTTATATGAGTCGTTGCATTGGTACATAAAGTAAAGTGTTTTCCAACTTGAACTTTACTATAGTGTAATTATCACAAAATTTGTTGAAAATTTGGTTGCACTAAGCATTGAACCATCTTTCCATGATAACAAATCAACGATAACACACACACACACACATTTTCCATGTTCACTTGAGACCTCTATGTCTCACTTTGCATCGTTAATGGCCATGTGCACTTTCAATTCATGGACGTTCTTGAGAATACTCCAAATTCTCATGAGAGGCGGCACCACCTTAGATCCATATAGGTAGAACTCTTACAGTATTTTGTTACAAAAAATACTTGTCTTCACAAGAGTGAATTCTATTAAAAAAACCTCTCGGTTTTAACCCTCAACTTGGTAACTCACAAGTACTCAACATCTTAGATGAGACTGTTTTGAGTACAACTAATATTCACTTGGTTGACTTGTTATTACCTATTGAACCTAACACTAGTTAAGTAACTAGTGTTAAGATAGGTTACCATCAATCGTGAATCTCTTTAGGGAGTTTAAGTTCCATCCCTCGAGATGATGTTCCCACTAATTTTCTCGTTAGTGGCTTAGTGAAAGGATCCGCCAAGTTTTCACTTGTCCTCACATAGGATATTGAGATGACTCATCTTTGAATCAATTCTCTTACATGTCCATGTTGCCACTAACACTAGGTATTTAACTAGCGTTAGTTTTAATAGGTAAACAAGTCAGTCAAGTGAATATTAGTTGTACTCAAAACATGTCCCATCTGAGATGTTGAGTACTTGTGAGTTATCAAGTTAAGGGTTAAAACCGAGAGGTTTCTTAATAGAATTCACTCTTGTGAAGACAAGTATTTTTTGGTAACAAAATACTGTAAGAGTTCTACCTATATGGACCTAGGGGTGGTGCCGCCTCTCATAAGAAGTGGAGTATTCTCAAGAACGTCCATGAATGGAAAGTGCACATGGCCAATAACAGTGCAAAGCGAGACATAGAGGTCTCAAGTGAACATAGCAAAGGTGTATGTGTTATCACCGATTTGTTATCATGGAAAGATGGTTCAATGCCTAGTGCAACCAAATTTTCATCAAATTTTGTGATAATTACACTATAGTAAAGTTCAAGTTGAAAAACACTTTACTTTATGTACCAATGCAAAGACTCCTATAAGAGAGAGTTCTTATTTAATCAAGTGGGGGATATGTTATATTTTAAAATATAATGATTGATTAAATATGTGTTACGATAGATAAATATTTAATCTAGTGGGGGAATGTTATATTATTTTATAATATAATATAATGTTTTAGATTAAATAAATGTGACAAAGAGTGTCACATATTGTAACATATAATAGAGAGTTACAAATATTTAGATATATGTAACATATTTGGTGTTACAAATTCAGCCACAACTTCCAAATATTGCCCATTATTGTGTAGATTTGTTGTTACACAATATTGAGATGAATTTCTTAAAGTCATATGTGAAATGGCTGTTAGAGATATGATTTTAACCACAATAATGTGTTTTGGGGGTTACAAAATCAATTGGGAGTGTATTGGAACCGTTTGGAAAAACAACACATTTTTGTGTGCTTAAATTGGTTAGTGGTCGCGGCCTGGGGAATAGAGGCCAGTGGCCGCGGCCACTGGTGCTTGACTGACAAATTTTGTTTTTTCAGTTTTTTCCAACCTTTTTGGACGGCTCCAAAAACCCAAATAACTCCCAAATCTCATTTTTAATTCCATAAACATCAAATTAATCATTGGTAACAACCATAGGGGTTGGTGGAATTTGAAATTCAAAGAGTGTCTCTAAACTCTATAAATAGGAGCATATAGCTCACTTGAAAGACACAACATTTCTATCCATTAGAGCACTTGGCTAGAAACACCTTGAGGCTTGATTATTACAGAAAGCATTTCCAAAAATCTGTGAGAGATCCCTTAGTGCTTGAGTTAGGGGGAAATAAGCTTTTGGACAAAGGTTTCAAACCTTGTTTAATTTGGTGATCCCCAACACTCTTCACTTTGGTTGTGTGAGTGAGAGTTTATTGTTTTTGTTCTTGTTCTTATTTTCTTCTATTGCTTTTTCTTCTTGTTCTATTTACTTGTACTTTTGTTTAAGAGTTGTAATCCTTTTATTTCCTCTGTTCAAACACTTCTAGTTTACTTGTATCTTTCTGTAATAGAGTTGCACTTTCTATTTCTATCATCTTACATCTCCTTTTATTTGTATTTTCAGATATAGAGTTGTAACACTCTTTTTAATCAATCTATATTTATTTGTAATATTATTGCATAGAGTTGTCTTATCTTACCATTTCTATTGAGGCAATACATATTTTCCTAACACTTCTCGTTGAGGATGATCCCAAGACTTATAGAGAAGCTATGCAATCAAGAGATAGTGCATTTTAGAAAGAAGTCATCAATGATGAGATGGATTCCATTATTTCCAATAACACTTGGGAATTGGTTGACCTCCCACCGGGGTCTAAGCCAATTGGGTGTAAGTGGGTATTTAGGAGAAAATACCACACTGACGGCACTATTCAAACCTTTAAAGCTAGATTAGTAGCTAAAGGGTTTAGGCAAAAAGAGGATATCGATTATTTCGATACCTATGCGCCTGCTACAAGAACAACTTCTATAAGAATTTTGTTCGCTTTGGCTTCTATACATAAATTGTATGTTCATCAAATGGATGTCAAAACGACATTCCTTAATGGTGACCTCAATTAGGAGGTCTGTATGGAACAACCCGAAGGGTTTGTCCTACCAAAATATGAACATAAACTATGTAGACTTGTAAAATCCTATATGGATTAAAACAAGCTCCTAATAAATGGCATGAGAAACTTGATCAAGCCATCATGTCTAATGGGTTTAGACATAACAATGGAGATAAGTGTTTGTATTCCAAAACTTGTAAGGGATATGTGATCATTGTTTGCTTATATGTGGATGACATGCTTATTCTAAGTGATAGCATGAAAGGGATGGAAGAAACGAAGAGGTTTCTATCATCAACCTTCAAGATAAAAGATCTTGGAGAAGTTGACACCATACTTGGTGTTGACCCTCGTTTTGGTCAACTAACACGGAGCCAAATGCTTGATGTGACAGAAAGTATTGAAATAGATCTAATGGAAAGAAAAGTAAACGACACAACAAATTATAGTGGTTCGGCCCCACGAATTGGTAATGACCTATGTCCACTTAAGCTATTATTGATCTTGATTCTCAAAGGAGTGATCAAAGAACTAGGGTTCTTCGAGTTTCACAAGCCTTAGAGGGATGAGTAATATGACCGGAAGATAATAGCTAAAATTCTCTTCTAAAGCATAAACCATAATCAGCCAAAAAGTCCCTCCCTTGAGCTATTTCTCTCTATTTATAGGCTCAAGGAGGGTTATATGAATTAGTTACAGAAATTCTTTCCTAAACAATCGGATCATCAGGTATCATGGGAGATAATCTCGGATATGATTACAATTGTACAAAATTATCTCAAAATATACGGAGTACACGACCAAGCTGGTCATATATAAAAACCCAAATGCTGTGTCAGGGGAATCTCCTTGGTCGATAATCGAACAAAACCTTTGCCAGGTGTCAGCCACATGTTAAAAATGTTTGCCACGTCATCCACACCTGCTTTTTGGATAACATTTGCCCCCTAAGTTTATTTATTATGACTAGCAATAAATAAACTTTTAGGAAAATGACCATTCGATTACCCCACCAAATCTGTCAGAGTAGTTCGTGCCTCCTCAGAAAAAAGTGACCTACCCACGTCCAATCATACCTTTTTGGTTCCCAAACAATCTTATGACGGCTATCACTCTTCCCCATACTTCGAAAAATGGGAACTTATGATTACCTCTTTTTTCCATATCTCAGGCAATATATATAGCTTCCAGAATTTCCTTCTCACTTTTTACAAGCTATTTTTCTGTCAAGAACTCTTCCAGGAACCCCCAAGTCAGAACCCAGAATCTCTTTGAAGACCATCCTTCGTCGTTCCAGGAATCGGCTATTCGCACACCTACACTTGGAATTTCTCCAGGACTCCACAATCTTCGTATAGGTAAGCTTCAGAACTTTTGCTCCCTTCATTTTGCTGTGCATGCCGATTTAAGCTAGCTTTTTAGGTTCTGATATTGCTCTGTGTTCTTGGGTAGAGATGCATGAAAATAGGGCATTTTTCGAGTGATGCTATATATGGTAGTGTATATTTTCCTTTTAAGGGTTATGAATCCGTTTGATAGTCGAGATCATAAATTTAGGACGTAAAATCGAAGTAAAAATTCGATTTTTAGGCTAGTTGAAAAACTTGGTTTTTCCCGCCCTTACTGAAGTTGAAAAAGCTTTTTCAGAAAAAAAATTTTACTTTCACTTTTTGATCTGTTTTTCAAACTGTTCGTATGAAAAATTTAGTTTTTGTTAGAATGCTGCTGTATAAAAGATAGACTTTTATACACGAGCAACGTTATTCTAACCAACTTTTTAGGCTCTTCATCCTCACCTCCCCCTTTTTCTGTTCGCAACTTTTAATGCCAGATTTTTGGGAAGGTGAGAGGCCGATAGACGATGATCTACTTGCGCAGCTACTCGAGGGCAAAGAACCGCCAGACCAATACATCCACGAGATTCCTTTCTCCAGAATTTCTCCTCCCAGACCTCAACCAACTCCAGTTAGAATGGGCCGTGTTAAGTCCACTGCCCAAAAGAAGAAAAAACCTAAAAACCCTTCCAATCCTCCAGCCCAGCCTGACTTACAGGCTGGGGTTCCTTCGACCAGTGGTCGAGAAAACATTATTCCTGACCCTCACGTCCAAGTTAGGGCCCGTCCTCGGTATTCAGTTCTTCCTGACGTCGAGTGGTATCTTTCCCCACTCAGCCAAGTAACCCCTAGGATGCTAGCCAACTACCTCAGAAAGTACGACCTTTCTGGGGTAACCCTTAAACTTCCTACTGCGGATGAGCGTGCGAACTTTCCTAGAGGCGTTTATAGCGCCTGGTCGAGATATCACATAGAGGCTGGGGCTACCCTTCCTCTCCATCCATTCTTTCAGGGGGTGGCGAATTATTTTGGAGTCGCCCCCTTCCAAATTACACCAAATGGATATAGAATGCATGCTACACTCTATATCCTTTATAACCACAAGCAATGGCCAGAGCCTACCCCCCATGAGGTCAATTAACTTTTTCACCTTAAGTCCAACCCCCAACAATCTGGTACGGGGTTTTTTCACTTTTGTCACCAGGAGACCAACCGAACCTTCCTGAGTGACACAACCCACATTTCCAACGTGGGGAAATACAGTCAGGAGTATTTCCTCACGCCTGACATGGTCGCGAATAACCTGGCCTTCACTCGATGAGGTAAAAGTCTTTTTCCACTGGTCGCTGTTTTTACTTAGCAATTTTCCTTGTATTTTTCTGAAACTTCTCGTGTTTTTCAGGCCCGTGGTTGCGACCAGACCCAACACCAGACATGGTGTTGAGGTCTGTCATGTTAACCAGTATGACGGACGTTGAGAAGAGCGTCAAGTCCCTGGTCACCGAGGCCAACTTGAGGATAGCTGGCCTCCTGGCCCCTCACCAGGATGTGAGGGAACCCGCGGCAGGAAGTGCCACTGCCGAGGATAATCCCGAGCAGCAACCTCCAGCGTCTCCTCCTCGACGGAGACCGACTGGGGTTACAATCAGGGAACCCGTTGGCACTCCCCTAGCAGAAAGGTCTTCTACCCCCAAGGAAAGGGAAAACAAAAGGCAGCCGAGCCTGTCATAGACTTAGACAAGTCCTCTGACGAAAACGGTATTGTTATTTCACTCTTAGATAACTTGCCAATTCCTTGTCATTTATTCGACGGGGACGACAATTTTACATATGCTCCAAACCTAGGGCCAGACTTCTTCATGCCTGAGAGTGAGTGTATGACTAGTAGAGTCAATACTATAGTGACCAGTAGTAATAGCTCGGGTATTTGACTTTGTAATTTTATTTATTTCTTTTCTGATACAACATAACTTGTCATCTATTTTTGGCTTACTGTCTGCATGTTTACCTCTTCTGCAAAAATGGCTTCTGCTAACGTCTTCGATCTCTACAGCACTCAGGAGGAAGAAGAAGTTCCTTTGGTCCGCAAGAAGAGATTGACCAGGAAACATGATGGGGAGCCCAGCCAGATGCCTTCGGCCAAGAAGAACCGAGCCACGGATCCTTCAAAGGATGGGCCCTCTGGCCAAACATCTGCCCAGCCTCCTGCTCCTCTTGAGAAGGAAATTCTGCCTCCACCTGCTCTTGCTGCCACGACTCCTTCACCTCCGGCCCCAACTGAACAGACTCAACAAGCTGAGGGTGTTCCCCCTGGGGCTAAACTATCGGGCCGCTCCCTAAGGTCGGCCAAGGATCGTCTTACTCACATCCTTAAGCATGACCGCTGCAAATAGGCCATGGCTGAAGCAGAAACAATGGGGGTCGACCAGATCCTCAATAGAGCCCTCAATGAAGTGGCCAGTGTAAGTAATCTTCCTTCTCTTCTGTGCTCATGGTCTTGATTTTCCTTTTTGAAGTCAGTCTAACTCTTATTCTTTGATTGCAAGCAATGCTAACCATGACGGCTGCTCGCGCCCGCGCGCGTGCAACCGTCGAGCAGTCCCGTGCTAAGGAGTCGAAGCTAATGGAGGATCTTCAAGCCGCGGAGGCAAGGCATGCAGGAGAGCTGGAGGTGGTGACCCAGCAGAAGGATTCTTTGGCTGCGGACCTGGTGGAGAAACAAGCCTCTTTGGAAAATGCTAGAAAACAGAAAGATGAATACCAGGAGGCCAGCCGAATCCACTGGCGCGAAGTCAAGAAGCTCCAGGAGGAAAATCTTGCGAAGGACAGGAGCATTGCCATCCTTAAGAGCAAAGTGGAGCAACTCAAGCTCACGAACGCCAAGGACCTAGAGAGGTACAAGAATGCGACACTTCGTTGTTTCTACAACTTCTAGAAACATAATCAAAGTGCCAATTTCGGCTACCTTCCAGAGGATGCCAGGAAAGCCGAGTTGGCTCGCTGTGCTGCTCGACTGGCTGCTGAAGAAAGGGCCAGAGTTCCTGCCTCCCCCGAGATTTCACTGGCCACGGGGATGGATGGAGGGGAAACCGCAGAAGATGCAGTTAACCAAGATGCTCCCAAAGATCCTCCCGCTGCTTCTTAGCCTGTTTTCTTTTTACTTGTTTTATTTTCTTTTTCATACATGACCCACCGGTCATGATGCTAAGACAATATTTATTTTTTTATTGCTGCATGGGCAGCTTTTCCTTTTAACTTAACATTTACATCCGAGCAGTACTTGTAATTCCCCAAATTTCCTAATAAGGGTTAGGACCTTGATTAGGAGGTCGGGAGGGCCATAATTGAGTTATGATGCTATTTAATGATCATATGCATGTTTATGTGAATTATATTATTATATGATAATAAATGCGTGCATATGGAAGTATTTATAATTATAAGGGCATTTTGGTAATTTGGCTGCCGTGGGCGTAATTGTGTATTTTGGGTGCATGGTTGTGATTAATTAATATAGCCACATTACAAGGTGGATTGGTTCGAGCTATTTGGCATGAGACGATCATGAAATGTAACTGTTCGGTCTAGTCATAACGGGTTTAAGTTCGGGGCTCGGGGTGAGTCTCGGGGTCATTTTGATGACTTAAGCATTACCGGGAATTAAAGGGTAATGGGATATGATTTATTGGCATTTGAGAATATTGGGAATAGCGGGAATTTGAGGGTGTTAATTATAATTAACGATATAGGTTGAAAATGACAATTTTGCCCTTGGGAAGGCTTTAGAAACTTTTAATGACCTAGGGGCATTTAGGTCATTTGATTTGGATTAATATTGACTTTAAAGGCTGTAGAAATTCAGAACAAAAACAGAGCATCATCCTCATCTCCTTCTTTCTCTCCCGTACATGCTCTTCCCTTCATTTTTCCTTTGAATTTTGAGAACCCAAACCGAGGCAACAAGCTAGGAGAGCAAGGCTTGAGGACTTAGGACTTTGGTTCATTCAGTGAAGGGCGCTTAAAGCAAGCTTGAGGTAAGTTTCAGCCATTAATTTTATGGTATACTCTGTTTTGGGCTTTAGTTTTCAGCTTGTGAATTCATTGTGGAAAGTGGGGATTAATGGAAGTTTTGATTGATGTTCAACTTGGGTTTTGATGAAGGTTTGATATAGATGATGTTTGGGGGTTGGATTGAGTGTTTGAATGAGGTTTGGGACTGGTTTGAGGGATTGGTTTCGAGGAAAAACGCAAGGGAAGAAAAGTTGTTGCTTGCTGTTTTGCATAAAGGGCCGCGGCATGGCTATGGTGAGCCGCAGCCTATGTTGGTTTCTGGGGAGGAAATGCCTCTATCAGAGGGGTGAGTCGCAGCATTGCTGTGGTGAGCCGCGACCCATAGAGGCATATTTGGCCAGAAATGAGTTTTTGACTTGGGGATACTAGCCTTAGGCCTCGGGGCTAATCCTACTACTCGGTTAAGTGTGGATTGATGTCCCAAAGGCTAGATATTGGTTTGGGAACCTATGTTGATCATTTTTATTGATGGTATCCTATATTTGGTTATGACTAGGTGACCGCTAAAGGACTAAAAGTTGATCATTCTCAAGGGTCATTCTTTTATTCGTTCTAGCTCGAATCTGAGGTAAGAAAACTGCACCCTGTGTATATGTGACATGCATGGCTATTCTTGATGCATGTTGGTTGATTAT
The DNA here is from genome assembly GCF_963169125.1 of Humulus lupulus. Lineage (NCBI taxonomy): Eukaryota > Viridiplantae > Streptophyta > Magnoliopsida > Rosales > Cannabaceae > Humulus > Humulus lupulus. The sequence continues at coordinate 203,940,182 of NC_084802.1, forward strand.
TAAGTATGACATGCATGGCTATTATTGATGCATGTTGGATTGTTAAATATAATGCATATGATGCACGAGAAACATGTGATTAGGACATGCTTTATATACTGAGTATGATATCGTTTAGAGCTTGAGTCTCTGTGTTCGTGCATGGTCCTAATTGTACTTTTACAAGTTAAGTAAGCATGCTGAATACCTTGTATATGGATATTGGTCATGTGATATATGTTTGGTGGCATGGCTTACTTGTGTATGGCACTGACTTATTAGTCAGATTCGGCAATGGTGTTAGATCCATCTGTGAAGCTGTGATTTATTAGTTAAGTTCACAATGAGTTGAGCATTGGTCGTGTTTTACTGACCTAAGAGTCAGAAATGGCATAGCGTTATGAACGCGGGGCCAAATGAAGATTAGATCTAATCGATGTTAGCGTTGAATGACTCATATGGGGTATTAACGCTGGACCAACCCTAAGGTCGATGAACTTATAAGCGCTTGTCTGGTCTAAGACCAGTTATTCAAAGCCAGGGCATATGGCCCCGGTGACTATTTGTCACGTGGCTAGGGAACATTGTTCCACAGTTATGACTCTAGAGTCAGGAGGAAGGTTATGTTGGTGACTAGTCACCATGCACCTATCCTGTTAAAGCTAGTGAGATGCTCACTTATTTGTTAAGCCTTGGTGATCCTATCATCACATGGCTAAAGGGTGTTGTTCCCTATTGACCCTCGATTTAGCCAACTGACACGGAGTCAAAATATGAATGATATAGGCGAATATGTATAGATAATAACGTAATGACAAAAGTAAAGAAAACACAGTAATTTATAGTGGTTCGGCCCCAGAATCTGGTAATGACCTACATCCACTTAGAATGATATTGATATGGGAACAAAAGTGTGATCAGAGAGCTTGGGCTCAATGAGTTTCAACACTCCTCATAAACAAATCTAGTTTTCACAGATAATTTCTATCTTTCTATGGTTTTTGAGCTGCCCCCAAAGGTCCCTTCCCATGAGCCATCTCTTGCTTTTTATAGGCTCATGGAGGGTTGCCCAATATTGTTACAGATATTATCCCCTGAATCATGGGATATTCAGAAGATTGCATGAAATAAATTCGGGATACATAAGATCTTTCCATAAATGTTGCTTTGCCAGCGGAACCACCGACCAGTCTGGTCGTGGTAAAAACAGGTCTGTCCTGCTTCTGGTGTGTCTCCTGGTCGATACTCTAGCAGACGCTCCAGGTGTCAGGCACGTGTCAAGAGATTATTCGCCACGTCACAAATGCTAATTTATTGGATAACATTCCCATATTAGTGACTTTTAATATCTGTTAAGCCCTGGTGATCCTATCATCACATGGGTAAAGGGTGCTATCCCCATATTTGTGACTTTTGTGATAGTCACCTATTTGCTTGGACTGTTGGTCCTGAATAATTAATACAATCACTGTTGATATTATATCACGTTATATTGTGTTTTCTTGCTGGGCTTCGGCTCACGGGTGCTATGTGGTGCAGGTAAAGGCAAAAGAAAGATGGACCATCCTTGAGTTGGAGAGCTTAGGTGATGATGTGTACATATGCAGCTGCTTGTCCGCCACGGTCGAGGTTTAAAGAGGAACTAGGGTTAAACCCTGTTTTGCCGCATAGAACAGCCTGTTGTAAATATTTTCTTGTAGTAGACTCTGAAATTATAATTTTGGGATCCCAGTATATATATACTAAACGTTCTAGTGAAATGTTACATCTTAACCAAAAATTTTAATCCCTAAACCGCTAATCATACTTAGTTACACGATTTTGGCCAAATGACTCGATTAGCGAGTTTTTAGCACTGTTACAAGGCACACCGTAACGGTCCCTGAAGTTGGGGCGTTACAATATTGCTTGCGGTGTAAAAGGATTCCTTTGATATTATAATATTTCTGCTTTATTATAACATCTGTTCGCATGACCGAACTTAGCATAGTACTTTGGCTTGATTTAACAAAATATAAATTTTGAAAAATACTCTAAGTACCGTAGCATGCTTTCACTTATTTTGTTCGTGTGTTTACATACCTCTTGGTATGCTTTGCTTTCTATGTACCTTATATGCCCCCCAAGTGATCGAGGAGCTTTAGGTCCTTGGTCACTTGCCTTGACCATAACCTGTACGAACATTACTGCTCGATATAAAATGCAAAACTTATAATACAACAAAACAACACACGTAATGAAAAAATACTTGTAAAAAATTACAAAGTTTGGCAAGAATGATTGGCTGCGCACAGTCCCTTATAATTCTCGTATTTAAATGGACTAAACATGTCTTTACGAGTGATCTTTGAAAGATCTTACACTTATAAGCGATTAGCCATATAACATGACAAACCCTTTTTCAAAACTTGTAAAAAGTAAAAATTAATACAAGACAGTCCTTCAAGAAGGATTGTTTATTGATAATACTTGCGTAGGTGTTCTCTATTCCAATAACGCGAAACGAGATCTCCATTTAAGCGTGTAAGTTTGTAAGTTCCTGGATGAAGGACTTCTTCAATCTGGTAAGGTCCTTCCCAGTTTGGTCCGAGTACTCCAGCAACTTGGTCGCGGGTGTTTAAGAAAACTCTTCGAAGTACTAAGTCTTTGACGCTGAACTTTCTTTCTTTTACTTTGGAGTTAAAATATCGAGCGAGTTTTTGCTGGTACGCAGCTACTCGGAGTTGGGCTTTCTCTCGTTTCTCCTCGATAAGGTCTAGGGACTCCATCATCAGTTGGCTATTTTGGTCTTGGTCGTATGTGATTTTGCGATGCAAGGGTGGATCTAACTCGACAGTCAACATAGCTTCATACCCGTATGCTAAGGAAAATGGGGTATGGCCTGTTGCTGTTCGATGAGAAGTTCTATACGACTAGAGGACTTCAGGCAGCTACTATGGCCATGCTCCTTTAGCTTCCTCGAGCCTTTTCTTCAGGGTATCTTTCAATGTCTTTTTTACTACTTCGACTTGCCCATTTGCTTGCGGATGAGCAACTGAAGAAAAGCTCTTGATGATGCCATGCCTTTCGTAGAAGTCTGTGAACATGTCACTATCAAACTGGGTGCCATTGTGCGAGACAATCTTTCTTGGCAATCCATATCGACAAACAATGTTTTTGATGAAAAAATCAAGTACTTTCTTTGTCGTTATGGTTGCGAGTGGCTCAGCCTCGGCCCATTTGGTGAAGTAGTCGACCACCACTACTGCGTATTTCGCCCCACCTTTTCCTGTCGGCAAGAACCCGATTAAATCTATACCCCATACTGCGAAGGGCCAAGGACTTTGCATCTGCTTTAACTCATTAGGAGCTTCCCATGGGATCTTGGAAAACCTTTGACACTTATCACATTTTCGAACAAATTCCATCGAGTCTTTGTTCATAGTCGGCCAGAAATAACCCTGCCTTAGAATCTTCTTTGATAAGCTCTGCCCCCCAGCGTGGTCTCCACAGAAGCCTTCATGTACTTCCTTCATCAGCTCTTTAGCCCTTTCTGGTGTAACACACCTGAGTAGCGGCATTGCGTATCCTCTTCGGTATAGAATACCCTCGACCAGGATATACCTAACAGCCTGTCTCTGAAGGGTCCTGGCTTTGTTTATATCTGCTGGTCGTATACCACTCGTGAGATACTCCAAGTATGGTGCCATCCATGTATCTGCTAACCGGACCTCCATATTGGTTTCGTCTGCTCGTATGCTTGGCGCGTGTAGCCGCTCAACTGGCACAATATTTAAAGTGTCAGCATCCTTTGCACTCGCGAGCTTGGCTAAGGCATCTGCGTTTGAATTCTAATCTCGAGGTATTTGCTGGAGGGTATATTTTTCAAATTGCGCCAACAAATCTTTTATTTTGTTCAGATAGGCCACCATTTTTAAGCCCCGTGCTTGATACTCCCCTAAGACTTGATTCACTACTAGCTGTGAATCACTGTAAATATCCAGCACTTTTATGTTCATGTCTTTGGCTAACCTTAACCCAGTGAGTAGGGCTTCATACTCAGCTTCATTGTTCGAAGCGGAGAAATCAAACCTAATTGCGTAGTGAAATCGATGCCCTTCTGGTGTTATCAATATCACTCCTGCTCCTGCGTAAGATTTCTTGGATGATCCGTCTGTGAATAGCTTCCACGAAGGAGCTTCAACTTGAGGCTCAGGCACACTAGGCTTTTCACCCTGCTCGTTGTCTGGGAGTTCAGGGAATTCAGCAATGAAATCAGCCAAGACTTGTCCTTTTACTGCTGCTCACGGTGAGTATGTTATATCGAACTGCCCGAGTTTGACTGCCCATTTCAACAACCGACCAGCAGCCTCTGGCTTTTGCAAAACTTGCCGAAGGGACTGGTCTGTCAAGACTGCGATTGGATGGGCTTGGAAGTAAGGACGTAACTTCCTTGAGGCCAAAATTAGGCAATAGGCTAATCTTTCAATGGGAGGATATCTCAATTCGGCTCCGATTAACCTCTTACTCACATAATACACTGCCTTTTGTATGCCTTCTTCTTCTCTCACTAACACCACACTAGCAACATATTCGGTGATCGCCAAGTATATGAACAAAGTTTCCCCATCTACAGGTTTTGATAAGACGGGAGGCAGCGCCATGTGGGCTTTTAAGGCTTGGAAAGCCTGGTCACAGTCTTCAGTCCACTCGAATTTCTTGTTGCCCCTAAGTAGATTAAAGAAAGGGACGCACTTATCCGTCGATTTTGAAATAAATCTACTGAGTGCGACAATTCTTCCAGTCAAACTTTGCACATCTTTGATCTTCACTGGCGATTTCATATTGATCAGGGCCTTGATCTTTTCGGGATTAGCCTCGATTCCTCTCGAATTAACGATGAATCCCAAGAACTTCCCTGATCCTACTCCGAAAGAACACTTGAGAGGATTTAGCTTCATTTGATATTTATTCAGAACATTGAAACACTCTTGTAAATCCTTCACATGTCCTTCTGCCTTTTTTTACTTTACCAGCATGTCATCAATGTACACCTCCATGTTTACTCTGATTAACTCCTTAAACATGTGGTTAACTAGTCGCTGGTAAGACGCACCAGCGTTTTTCAGTCCGAAAGGCATTACTTTGTAACAGTATAGCCCTGTATCAGTCCGAAAGCTAGTGTGATCCTTGTCAGGGGGATGCATACTAATCTGATTGTATCCTGAGTATGCATCCATGAAAGAGAGGATCTCATGGCCTGCAGTTGCATCGACCAGCTGGTCGATCCTTGGGAGTGGGAAGCAATCTTTAGGGCAGGCTTTATTAAGGTCTGTGAAATCCACACAGGTTCGCCATTTCCCATTCGGCTTGGGAACCAGTACTGGATTAGAGACCCACGATGGATAAAACGCCACCCTGATGAACCCATTCTCCTTTAGTTTTTCAACTTCTTCTTTCAAGGATTTCGATATGTCTTTATCGAGCAGCCTTCTTTTCTGTTGCACGGGTGGAAAGCTTTTGTCGACGTTCAGGACATGGCTGATGACTGCAGGATCTATCCCAACCATGTCTTTATGTGACCAGGCGAAAAATTCCTTGTTCTTCCTAAAAAATTCCACCAGTGCGCATTTGGTTATTGTTTCTAAATTTTTGCCGACCTTTACAACTCTGGTCGGAAACTCTTCGTCAAGCTAGACCTCCTCGAGGTCCTTGACAGGTCCTATATCTTCTTCAAAATCCCCAAAGCGAGGATCTAAGTCTCTATCCTCACTTTGGGCATCACCCTATTTGGTGACTTCATCACCTGATTGGGCTTGTACATCAATGGCCATCTGCAACTTTTCTGGGGGAGCACTCCTCGACATACCCTTCTTGGCCTTAGTGATTGAGGCATTGTAGCACTCCCTTGCTTCCCTCTGGTTTCCCAATACGCGTCCTACCCCTGCGTCTGTTGGGAATTTCATGGCTAAGTGCCATATAGAGGTGACGGCCCGAACGTCGACCAGTATGGGCCTTCCAATTACATCATTGTAGGCCGAAGGACAATCAACTACTATGAAAGTAGTGAGTAATGTTCTGGTGGCGGGACTTTTTTGATACCCGATCCTCCACAGTCGTCATCTCGATGTCCTGGTAGTGACGTAGGGTCCGAGCGTATTGTTCCCTTGCCTTTCCGCTGTTTCCCGCAAGGTGCGGGCCTCCGTAGATGGTGAGTAAGATGCCAGCCACGGGGTTAGGCTGTAAAGGTGGTGAGCGTTGGCGTGTAGGCGCCTGCTCGTTGCCACCCGGAGCCTCTCGTTGGGAAGCTCCCGCGCCTCGCACGTATCTCCTCAAGTGTCCTTGTCTAATAAGGAACTCGATTTCATCCTTCAGCTGGTTACACTCATTCGTATCGTGTCTGTAATCGTTGTGAAAATGACAGAACTTGGTTGCATCCCTTTTTGAAATATCCTTTCGAATGGGAGCGGGTCTTTTGTAAGGCACACTGGAACTTGTGGCCTAATACACCTCTGCTCGAGACTCAACAAGGGCGGTGTAGTTGGTGAACCTTGGTTCATAACGATTGCCCTTAGCGCGCTTACTCTCGGAGGTAGAGGGTTCGTTATGGGGCTTCTTCCCCCCATTCTTGCCGTTGCCATTCCCATTGCCTTTGCCGTTGCCGTTGGGCTTTGACCCATTGGCAGCTTTGGTTGGGTCTTCAGTCCCCTTATCTTTATTTGGGGTCTTTCCCTTGCTGGCAATTGCATCCTCGAGCTTGATGTATCGATCAGCTCGATCCAAAAATTCTTGGGTAGTTTTAACCCTATTCTTTCTGAGGCTACTCCAAAGAGACGTACAGCGCCTACTCCTGCAATTAAGGCCATCATTTTGCCTTTGTCTCCCACTATTTTGGCCCCAGCCGCTGCTCGCATGAAACGATGAACATAGTCTTTCAGTGGTTCTCCTTCTTGTTGGCGTATCTCGACCAGCTGGTTTGCCTCAGTTGGGTGCACACGACCTGCGTAGAATTATCCGTAAAACTCCTTTACGAACATCTCCCAAGATACAATACTTGCAGGAGGGAACTTAAAGAACCACTCCTGTGCAGCATCAGAAAGTGTTGCAGGGAAGATCCTACACCGAGCGTCTTCAGACACCTTCTGAATGTCCATTTGTATCTCAAATTTGTTGACATGAGATACCGGGTCACCATACCCGTCAAAGTTCGGAAGTGTGGGCATTTTAAACTTAATGGGGGTTTCATCCATTGCGATCCTTTGTATGAAAGGAGTGCCCCTTCTCCTGTCGTACTCGATATGAGACGTTCTTCCCCCGACCAGCTGTTGCATGAAAGGGATAGAAGAAACGAAGAGGTTTCTATCATCAACCTTCAAGATAAAAGATCTTGGAGAAGTTGACACCATACTTGGTGTTGACCCTCGTTTTGGTCAACTGACACGGAGTCAAATGCTTGATGTGACAGAAAGTATTGAAATACATCTAATGGAAAAAAAAAGTAAACGACACAACAAATTATAGTGGTTCGGCCCCACGAATTGGTAATAACCAACGTCCACTTAAGCTATTATTGATCTTGATTCTCAAAGGAGTGATCAAAGAACTAGGGTTCTTCGAGTTTCACAAGCCTTAGAGGGATGAGTAATACAACCGGAAGATAATAGCTAAAATTCTCTTCTAAAGCATAAACAGAAATCAGCCAAAAAGTCCCTCCCTTGAGCTATTTCTCTCTATTTATAGGCTCAAGGAGGGTTTCATGAATTAGTTACAGATATTCTGTCATAAACAATTAGATCATCAGGTTTCATGGGAGACAATCTCGGATATGATTACAATTGTACAAAATTATCTCAAAATATACGGAGTACACGACCAAGCTGGTCGTATATAAAAACCCAAATGCTATGTCAGGGGAATCTCCCTGGTCGATAGTCGAACAGAACCTTTGCCAAGTGTCAGCCACGTGTTAAAAATGTTTGCCACATCATCCACACCTGCTTTTTGGATAACACTTGGTATCAAAGTAAAGAAACATAGTGGGGGTTTTGCGTTAGGGCAAGCACACTATGTTGAGAAAGTATTGAACAAATTTAACCATCTCAAGGTTAAAGATGCCAATACTCCATTCGATCATAGTGTAAAACTAGAGAAGAATGAAGGAAGAGTGATGGTTCAATTGGAGTACGCTAGTGCTATAGGGAGTCTAATGTACGCTGCCCAATGTACTAGACCTGATATAGCTTTTGCGGTGAGTAAACTTAGTAGGTTTACAAGTAATCCAAGTGTGGATCACTGGAAGGAGATTGGAAGAGTCCTAGGTTATCTCAAGAAAACCAAAGGACTAAGCCTTCATTACTCCAAATTTCCTTCAATCTTAGAAGGATATACAGATGCAAGCTGGATATCCAATCTTGGGGACAACTTGTCCACAACTGGTTGGGTATTTACACTTGGTGGGGGTGCAATTTCTTGGGGTTCCAAGGGTCATAAAATGTGCGTTTGTAGGCTATGCCTCAAATAACAAGGCCTGTAGGCTTTTAGACTTGAGTCTAATGTGATAATTGAATCAAGAGAAGTGTAATTCTTTGAGAGTTTGTTTTACAATGACAATAAGCCTCAAGAACCAATCTCAATTGAAGGAACTTAAGAGGATTTACCTTCAAGGTTTGCAGAGGAACTGATATTGCCTAGAAGAAGCCAAAGGCAGATCACAAAATCAAAACTCTCAAGTGGAGGCTCTTTACCTAGTAGAGGGAAACCATAAGGGAATTACTTGGAAGTATCCTATGGTACTACAAGTGGAGGATGATCCTGAAACTTTACAAGAAGCAATGTCCTCAAGGGTCTCTAACTTATGGAAAGAGGCAATAAATGATGAGATGGATTCAATTATGTCTAACCACACTTGGGTGATTATTGCTCTACCACAAGGATCAAAGCCAATTGGTTGCAAGTGGGTATTTTGAAAGAAATACAATACTAATGAGACCATTCAAGCCTATAAGGCAAGATTGGTGGCCAAAGGGTTTAGACAAAATGAGGGCATAGATTATTTTGATACATATGCACCGGTAGCAAGGACAACATCTATAAGATTATTGTTTGTCTTAGCATCAATACACAATCTATATGTTCATCAAATGGATGTCAAAATGTATTTTTAAATGGTAACCTTGATGGGGAGGTGTTCATGGAACAACCGGAAGGGTTTATCCTAATGGGAAATGAATATAAGGTGTGTAAGCTTGTTAAATCATTATATGGTTTAAAGCAAGCACCAAAACAATAACATGAGAAGTTTTATGAGGCCATTCTTTCGAATGGGTTTAGACACAATAGTGTGGACAAGTGCTTATATTCTAAGACTTATGATTACTATGTCATCTTAGTGTGTCTATATGTTGATGATATGTGGATGTTGAGTAATGACATAAAAGGCATATTAGAAACGAAGAGGTTTCTATCTTCTTACTTCAAGATGAAGGACCTTGGAGAGGTTGATACCATATTAGGTATTAAAGTTAGAAGAAATGTTGATGGATATGCCTTAGGTTAAGCGCATTATGTAGAGAAAATGCTTGACAAGTTTGGTCATCTCAATATCAAAGAGGCAAGCACACCCTTCGATTCAAGTTAAAAGCTTAAAATGAATGAAATGAGAGCGGTGGCTCAACTAGAGTATGCAAGTGCAATTGGGAGTTTTGTGTATGTCGCTCCTTATACTAGAGTGGAAATTGCATTTGCAGTTAGCAAACTTAGTAGTTTTACTAGCAACCTAAGTATCTTACATTGGAAGGTCGTTGAAAGAGTATTTGGATACCTTAAAAGAACCAAAGAGTTATGCCTCCAATATTCTAAGTTTCCTAAGGTACTTGAGGGATATTCCAACGCATGTTGGATATCCGGTATGGGAGATAATCTCTCCACAACCAATTGGATGTTCACCCTTGATGGGGGTGTAGTTTCTTGGGGATCTAAGAAACAAACATGTATACGTCACTCAACCATGGTGTCCGAGTTTGTAGCTCTAGCGGCAACCGGCAAAGAGGCGGAGTGGCTAAGAGATCTCATGTTGGAGATACTGAAAACTACGATTGATGTATAAATTTTTTTGATACATTGTGATATTCAAGCCACTTTGATTAGAGCTTACAACAAGATTTATAATGGGAAGTCTAGACATATAAGTCTTAGATATGACTATGTGAGGGAATTGATTGATAAGAGTATCATATCAATTTCATATGTGAAATCATGTGAGAACGTAGCTGATCCATTTACTAAACCACTTGGGAGAGATTTGGTTAGTTCCACAAATAAAGGAATGGGATTAATACTCCTTGCTATATAGATTCCTCAATGATGACAACCCAACTCAAAAATTGTTAGTTGTAATTAGTATAGCTTGTTAGTTGTATATGCAAGATGTAACATGATGAATGGTCTACAAATCAAGATGGCTCAAGCCCATTTTTGAGTTTTAAAGTCAACCAACCGATCTTAAAAGACTTCGGGCTCAATCTTAAGGTTACGATTTGGCCATCGGACTTTAATTTCCAGCTTTTGGTGCCTGAATATTTAAGGTATTTAGCCTAAGTCCAACTTTGTCATTAAGGGATTTGAGCCATCTATGTAGAAGGAAACATTACACAATACACTTCATTATCAAAATATAATAAAACATAATTATACTTCTCTTAAAAGTATTAAAAAAATATTTTTATTTCTTCTTCTACCACCAACCACCTGTGACGTCGACACGCACTGCCCATAAAGAAGCATAGCACCCCACCAGGAATTGTAGGTGGCCATTTGAAGTTCATCGTTTTTCCACATTCAATCTTCATTTCTGGCTAGCTTTAACACTATGTTTAGAGAAATAGAGAACTGGGTGGATGGAAAGAAGAGGAATGAGAGGTCAAATCCACTTATTTGGCAAGAAAGATTATGGAGAAGGAAAAGAAAGCTGAGAAGATAATAAATCCACTCAAATGTACCACTTAGAATATTTCCATTAATGAAAGGGCTTATACTCTCCATTCTTATTTGTTTTAAATAAAAAAAATATACCCTCTAAAGTTGTTAAAAAATAATTATGAGGATAATTTGATAATTTCATGAATAAATAGTGATCAATCATTCCATTACTCCATTCCTCTTACCAAATAACTTAGAGGGGTTACTACTCTCCTTTCCCTCCTTTATATTGTCCATCTTTCCTTAACTCTTCATCAGGTGCGTACCAAATATAGTGTAAGTCAATGTTGGTATGAAAAGAGCACATCAGGTACGTAGCGAAAGTTTTAAAATTTTATTTTTCATCAACACCAAGTCACGATCAAATATATAAAAAAAAATTCCACATATATATGTACATTAAATCTAAACACATAAATGATAGATCTAATATCTTTTGTAGCCTATCAAGTGTCATTGATATCTTTTAGAATAAAATAACGAACATTTAATCCTTGCTTGCTGACTTTGAGATTCACACCAAGATCTTCCAAGCTAATCCTCAACACACTAGGTTGTGTGTGGGCACGTAAAATATTTTAGAACAATTTTATGTCATTAGAGGTACTTAACACATGAGACCTAGAGACTTGGGGAAATATTTGCTTTTCTTTGAGATATAGAAAAATATCGATATATTTTTCAGGCTTCTGAAATCTTATATCAGACAACCTAGAAAATATATATAGTTTAGGTCTAATGTGATTAGGGTTATGTTTTATTTATTTGATTAGAATTTTAATCAAATCAAAATACCAATTAAATAATGAATAAATTATTCAAACTGTAAATAGTACAAATTGAACCAAGCCAAGTGAGTCCCACCGTAGGTGGCTTGCGCTAGTCACTGTGCGTATGACACACCATGTGTCATATGACATTTTCTCGTTTATTTTTTTATTTAATAAGATAATATATCTATGTATTTAAAATAATATATCACTTCAAATATGCATAAATATAAGCTAAATCAAAGATAACTTTATCTTATAAAACCTAATTTAATTACCATTTTATAATAATATAATTTTATTAAATTCCAAGAATTAAATACATTCTCCCAATATTAATTAATTTAAAACTAATTAATATTTTAATTAACTAATATATAGATTTATATAAAATATATTACTTAATTTAATTAACTAATTACATATAATTATCCAATAATTATATTTTTTCTCTAGAAAATTAATTCCTCTGCAAATTAGTTATTTCTTTTTCAAATATTCACACTCTATGCAGTGTAGTATGGAGGTGACTTTGATACCATGGACCTATAATTGTTGTAAACTCCAATAAAATAAATTATTAATTAAATTCCATTACTATTCCACTGTAAATATGGAATTGCACTCTTAGTAATTATAGAATTATATTTACAAAATTCTCTCATGTATTCCATTGATATAATCACTTCATGTAGTTATGTCCTCCAATTATTAATTTGTAAATTAGAGCTTATCAAAATTATCGTTTTACCCTTCTAATTACCTCTTGTTCCTTAAGCACCATGAATTCACTAGTGAATAGTTAATTTATAATCATATTATAAATTTAAGTTCAATAACTATACAATTCCAAAATTAACCCTTAAGGAAACCATTATATGATTCATTAGGAAAGCTTGAATTCCAAATCTTGTAAGAACATGTTCCCGGCCATCCATGTCATTGTCCAAAACAAAAGTCATTAGCTTGATATACAAACAAATCTTAACGAGTGAATCAAAAGACCCAATAGACATGAATAGGAGTTCATGTGTAATGCCCCGAATTCTCCGATGTGTTTAATGGCGGGAATAGTAGGCCAGGAGGGCCATACTTGTTTAATTATGCCATTAAATTAATATATGCATGTTTATGAGAATTATATTATAATATGATGTTAAATGCATGCACGTGGGTCCACATTTTTTTACAGGGATATTTTGGTAATTTGGCCCGTTGAGGGCATAATTGTATATTTGTTTGCATGTCAATGATATATTGTGAGGCCACACTATAATGTGGATTGGTTCGAGTTATTCGGCATGAGACGATCTTTAAATATAAATTATCGGTTTGGTCATAACAGGCTTGAGCTCGGGGCTCGAGGTGAGTCTTGGAGTGTTTTGGTGAATAGAGCGTTACCGGGAGTTAGAGGGTAACGGGATAAGAATATTTGGTATTTGGGAATATTGATATTAGCGGGAATTGGAAAGCGTTAATTATGATTAACGAGATAGGTGGAAAATACCAATTTTACCCTTGGGATGACTTTAGAAACCTTAAGTGACCTAGGGGCATTTAGGTCATTTGGCTTGGGTTTATATGGGACTTTAGTTGGCTGTAGAAGAACAGAACAAAACAGAGTAAGAATCCTCCTTCCCACACATCACCTTCTCTTTGTCTTCCTTTGGAGTTTTGAGCCTAAATTGAGGAGTCAAGCTAAGAAATCAAGGATTGGAGTTTGTAGACTTGGTTCATCCATTGAAGGGGGTTTAATCTCAAGTTTGAGGTGAGTTTCAGCCATTAGTTTCTGGTTTTACTCTGTTTTGGTTTAAGTTTTCAGTTTGTGATTTCTTGGTGGAGAGTTGGAATTAATGGAAGTTTGGGTGGTGTTTAACTTGGGTTTTGATGAGGGTGAGTTGTAGATGAAGTTTAGGGGTTGAATTGGGTGTTAGCTTGATGTTTGGAACTAGTTTTAAGGGTTGGTTTCAAGGAGAACGCAGGGGAGAAAAGTCTGGTTCCTTGCTGTTTTGCATAATGAGCCGCGGCATGGCTTTGGTGAGCCGCAGCCTACGTTGGTTGGCAGGGAAGGGTCGCCTCTGTTTGAGGGGCGAGTCGTGGCACGGCTAGGGAGGGCCGCGGCCCATAGGGTATTTTTGGCCAAAAATGAGTTTTTAGCTTGGGGATTCAAGCCTTAGGCCTCAGGATCAGTCTTACCACTCAGTTTGGTAGGATTCGATGTCTCGGAGGCTAGGTTTTAGTTTGGGAACCTTTGTTAATCATTTTCATTGATGAATCCTATATTTTGGTTATGACCAGGTGACCGTCAAGGAATTAAAAGATTGATCGTTCTCAAGGGTCATTCTTATATTAATTTTCACTCGAACCAGAGGTAAGAAAACTGCACCCTGGGTATATGTGACATGCGTGTTTGTATTGAGGCATGTTGATTGATAAATGTGGACATGGATTGCATGTTGAATGCTAGCAAATATTGTTTATCTGTATATGGCACCGACTAGTCAGGGACACTAACCTAAGAGTCAGAAATAGCATCATTAACGTCGAGCCAAATGAAGATTAGATCTAATCGATATCAGCATTGAATGGCTCTATGGCATTAATGCTGGATTGACCCTAAGGTCGATGAACTTATAAGCGCTTGGCTAGTCTAAGACTAGTACTCAGAGCCAGGGCATAAGGCCCCAGTGACTGTTGTCACATGGCTAGGGAACGATGTTCCAGGGTTATGACTCTATGGTCATGAGGAAGGTTATGTTGGTGACTATTCACCATACACCTATCCCCGTCAAACTTATGAAAGGATCACTTATCAGTTAAGCCCTGGTGACCATATCGTCACATGGCTAGAGGGAGCTGTACCCATTTTTGTGACTTTTTCTACTGTCACCTATCTGTTTTGGACTGATACTCTTGAATGATTATTATGATCATTGTTGATATTATATCATGCTTTATTGTGTTTTATTGCTGGGCCTTGGCTCATGGGTGCTATGTGGTGCAGGTAAAGGGAAAGAAAAGCTCACCCAGCCTTGAGTGGAGAGCTTAGGTGGTGATGTGTACATATGTGGCCGCTTGACCACCACGGCCAAGGAGTTCTCAGAGTAACTAGGGGGTTTACCCTATTTTTGCCGCTTAGGTCGGTGGGTTTGAAATTTTGAAACTGTAATGACCATTTTGAGTTGTAAGTAACTTGTAAATCTTTTATGGGCCCATGACCAATTTTATGCATTAAATAAAACATATCATTTCCTTTTTACTGATTTTTCACCTTAACCTGATAATAACACTTAGATCACGTTTTTAACCAAAGGACTCGGGTAGCGGGTCAAATTTCTGGTTCACCGTAACTGTTCTGGGGTAACCAGGGCGTTACATCATGACTACTCAGGATTTAGATTGATCTACATATAATTATGATGTTGATATGAATTAAATCTTTATGACAAACGACAAGTTTATAAAGAAATTATTTCACATCGGTCTTGTCATATATAAGCTAACTATATAAAGTATATTCACTAAGATGTCTATCCACGTCACATGCATTCAAAGAATACTTTGCAAATCGTACTAACAATCATTCATTAAAGATTCCTTACTTTAATATGTTGTTGGATATTCTATTTATTATTTATGATCTTAATCCTCTATAACTCATACAATATCATACTCGTATAAATAAATATATAATTTTCTTATATTTATATTAATTATTCAAACAATAATCTAGATATTCAATTATAAGAAAAATGTATTTTTATTAACTTTCAAAATAAAATGTGTTTACATATGTTTTTAGGGCATAAACCCTAACAGTCAAAACAACAAGCTCTTTGCACGATTGAATTCAGATTGTCGAGAAGAACAGAGTCTAGCCACTCAAGTGTTTCAAATTGTCGTCATTTTGTCGGATATATTAGAGAAGATAAGATTTTATTTTAAATTTGGTATTTTTTGTAAGGAATTTTTTTTCATATTTATGGCTTGTTTTAGGTTGTTTTACAAAAATATAGACATTTAACTTTTCCGCATTTTTTTGGCTTTTTTTTATTTGGAAATTCATATTTTTTGGAATTTCTTTCCCATAAATTTGAAAATATATATATAATTATTTCATATTTATAATGATAGTTATGTTTTCTTTAATTTTGAAGGCAATTTTTTTATTTTTTTCTTTCAAGTTTTTATTTTTTTTTCCTTCATTATTTTTATTATTTTTTCAGCTTTTTTCTTCTTTCTTTTTTCCATTTTATTTTCATTTTTCCTTCTTTTTTTAATTTTTAATTTTTTTCCTTCATCTTTGTTTCTTTCATTTTTTTCCTTCGTCATTTGTATTTTTTATTTTTTATTTCTAAGTTTTCTTTCCTCTTTTTTTTTTATCTTTATTTTTCCCTTCTTTTCATTTTTTCCTTCTGTTTTCTCTTCTTCTTTTATCCTTCCATTTTATTTTTTATTTTTTCACATATATTTTATTATTACATAATTATTTTACTATTTTATTATTTATTATTGTACTTTTTTTTATAGTTTTTTCTACTATATGTAAAAAAAAATTAAATCAATTTTTTTCAGCCTTTTCTTTTTATAGTAACCCTGATAGAAACATCCAAATTTGGAAAGAAAAAAAATCTGATATGAAAACCTGAATGATGTAATTGGTTACCCTAGTGGGAACAACAAAATCTAGAAAAATATATATATAAAAAACTTGAATGGGTAACCAGTAACCCTGATAAAAACATCCAAATTTGAAAAAAAAAATAGATATGAAAACAAGAATGGGTAACCAATTTACCCTGGTGGGAACATTAAAATCAGAAGAAAAAAAAATCTGATGAAAACGTTAATGGGTAACCGATTACCCTAGTGAGAACATCCGAATCTGGAAAAAAAAACTTAGATATGTAAAGTTGAATGGGTAACCAGTAACCCTGGTAGGAACCTGCAAATTTGGAAAGAAAAAAATAGATATGAAAATGTGAATGAGTAGCAAATCACCCTAATGGGAACTGTCTATCCCAAAGTTGAGCATGATGATGTGGCATATTAAAAAGACATGTGGTAGCAGTAGGTATTAAATTTACCTATGCTGGTCGATTTGATTGTGCTGGTCAATTATACTCAATAAAAGGATAAGAAGCTACCATTCTCGAAATCAGATAAAGAGATTAAAGAATGCTGCTCAAATATGATTGCTTGAAGATCGCTGGTCGACAGCAAGACTCTGATTGATTACACCCTGGCTGTATAAGTTGCTTGAAAGAAGGCCTGGTTGAGAGACACCTCTTTCAATCAGAATGACCTGAATCTTACTATTTTTTAATGTATTTTTATACTCTTTATTATATATTTAGTTGTAACAAACCCACAATATGTGTGTAGGGCCCATGACCCACTAAAGGACTCTATAAATAGAGATCTCCCACAGTCATTATTTTATCATGCACACTTTACATACAAAAACTCTATCGAAGTGTATTCTCTCTCAGTTTTAGGAAACTCAGTTGAATCTTGTTCTAATCTTGATTCTAAGATTTTTCTTGATTAATAAAAGTGCAAGTGGACATAGGTCATTACCAACTTTGGGGCCGAACCACTATAAATCATTTTGTGTCATTTATTTGAATTCAACTCTTTTTTATTCTTAATTGTCGCTTATTTTGACTCAATTGACCAAAATGCTAGTCAACATTTTGTGCTTTCATTGGGAGCTGAACTCAAGAAAGTAATTCTTTGAAAATTCAAAAGCAGTGCCCATTACCATAAGAAGCCAAAGCCAAGAACCCCAAAAAGGAAACCAAACTATTAGGCCACATGACCACCCCTCGAGCAGTCAGTTCCCTCCTTTGCATCCTGGGCAGCAGGTTCCTCTGACTAGGAATTTTCCTCCATGAGGAGTGTTGGGTCACGATGAGCCCCATGTGGATTTGGGGGAAGATCTTAACCCTGATATTGAACAACTAAAAGAAACTGTGGGACAAATGCAAGAGTAGTTTGTTACCATGCATGAAAATCAGGTAGCAGCCCAAGAGGCTGTATTTGAAACCCTGAGCAAGAAGAGACAATACGTTCAGTCTTGGATGGACCAATGGAAATGAGCCTTTGAAGCTCAGCAGGAGGAAGCTGATCTTCGTAACACTGAAGCAATAAGATTGCTGGAAGCTGTTTTACAGCAAACTCAGTTCAATGTGAATCGCCTAAAGAATCCACCACCTGAGACAGTTGGTCGAGTGAATGTTACTCAAAACCAAGCTACTCGAGCTCGTGAGCTTAATCAACAAACACGATCTCGAGACCAAGTATTTCCACCTGGGAAAACACGCACCAATCTCTCAAACAGAGAAGCTCAACCACGGCTCTATCGCCAGCTCCACCTAGATGAGCAAGTTTTGCCTAATCGTGACCAAGGCCAAGGTTGTGGTTGGCAAGTGTCTGGAGAAGGAAGCCCACTGATGGGCAACAAAGACGATCAGTCTCAAGAGGGGGATTGCCTCCTAATAAAAAAAATCCAAGACCTAGTCAACAATTCTGACAACCAAGGAATGAAATACTAGCAAGCCAAAATCCAGGCCAGCAGCTTCGACGCAATAAGTCAGATGGGCATAACCAAGGTCATCCCCCTAGGAGGTACCAGCATATAAACAACCAGGAAGTAAGCAGTAGTTATCAAAAATCCTACCGAGATGGCTATGATGATGATGATAAGGGAGATAGTAGATACTACCAGCCACAAAATTATCAACACTATGATGATTGTCGCAATGATGAACATCAAAGGGGATAGTTTGTTCCACCAAGGAAACCTGGGCCTCAGAACATTCTTGGTCAAGAAAATGTGCAGTTTGAAGGACCGTTTCTCTTACTAAGGTAGCATGAGCAACCTAATTGTCCTGCTAGACCACCTCCTGGTGCCCCTCAAGCAGATAGCCAAAATTCTGGGGGGCAACTAAGAGGAAACAATGTCTTTAATAGACTTAGAAACCAAGGACGTGACCTACGCAATGTCCTCGACTTGCTCTGGGAAGGTAATGGGTCTAATGTTGTAGGAACCATTGCACCAGTAATCCCTCCAGCACCATAGAATGAAGCTGCAGCAATCCTAACAACTGCTCCTATGGCTACTTCAGCAATTCAGGCACAATTAGATTCCTTTACTTAGATGGTTCAGGAATTAACAGCCGCGAAACCCACAGACATTGATCTAGAAAGAAGGAAATAATCCCCCTTCTTTGATCGTATAAATACTTTGATAATTCCTCCCAAGTTCAAAATGTTGACCTAGAAGAAGAAAACATGAAAAGAATATCTAGTATTTAATGTGAACATCTTTGAGATACAAACAGATCTCCAATGAATTTGAGATAATTTTTGATGCAGGAACTTTCCTGCTACCCTAGCTGGCAATGCTTAATAATGGTTCTTTAAGTTAGATGCACGGGATGCATTTGTGAGACTTTTCTACTCCCAGTTCTTTGCTGCTCAGGCTTTTCCTGCTGAGCTCAATGACCTTGATGATATCAAACAAGGACCCAATAAGACTCTCAAAGATTACATGCAGCGATTTTTGCAAGAAGCTGCTCATTCCAAAATGGTTAGCGATAATGGTAGGTTGATGCCATTATGGTTGGAATAAAAGTTAAAGGACTGTTGTGGTCCGATCTGATAAGAAATATTGTCTACTCGACCGAGCAGACGAGTTTATTAAATTAGGAGAGCCATCTGGAAGGTTGATCAGGCTAACCAAGCAGGAACTAGTACTACACCAAACAAAACCCAGGTTCAAATTCTAATTAGAACCAAACAAATAATGGTAATGGGAACAAAAATAACAAAAACAGTGGGAAGCGAAACAACAATACCAACGGTGGCAGCAATAATGATAAAAAATGAGCAAAGACCAATGATAAGCCTCAAGAGCATGTGCCCCATTTTACCACTTACTCTACACTATTGGAGTCACGAGCATATGTGTTTCAAGCCACGCAGGTTGAGGTTCCCTATAGGAAATCAACTCCTATTAAAAAATATATAAGTAAAAGGGACACCAATAAATTCTACAGATTCAATAATGACTGTGGACATGACACTAATGAGTGTAACCAACTAAAGGATGAAATTGAGTTTCAGATTCATCAAAATCACCAAGCAATGAGAAGATATGTTTGTCGACCACTTGACCAACAACTAGCTGCTGTAGGAATTACTGATGCCCCGATAGCAGGGCGAGTAGGCAGGATCCGAGGAGGACCACACTTAGCTAGTGATTGCAGAAAGGCCCTAGAGAGATATGCATGAACACTACGTCACGAGCCTGGTGAATATTTGTTGGTCTTCGAGGAGTGTACTCAAAAATGCCTCAATATGAGAGTAAGCCTATTAATTTATCGAGGAAAATGCAAATCATGTTAAGTTCCCGCATAACAATCCCTTGGTCATTGAAGCACAAATTGCTAATATGATTATTGCTCAGACAATGGTTGATCATGGCTCTTCAGTCAATATACTGTTCAATTCGACTCTTGAAAGAATGAAACTTTCTGTTCGAGGCCTCAAACCATGCACGCAGACTTCGTATGATTTTACTGGAGAAGGAATGTCTCTAGTAGGAATAATCAACCTGGCAGTCACTGTTGCAACTGCACCAACAAACAACATTGTAATGGCTACTTTTGTTGTGGTCGATCTTCTGTCCACGTTCAATGCATTACTTGGTAGGCCCTTACTTATTGATTTGCCGGCAATAACATCTGTCTTCCATCTTACTATGAAGTTCCCAGCTAATGTTGGGATAGGATGTGTCAAAGAAAATCAAATAGAGGTCATAGAATGCTACAATTCTTCCATCACTACTGCCAAAAAGGGGCCAATCACGACCAACATGATTTTGTTGGTCTCGCAATAAACAAGCCAGCATTAACAATGAAAGTTAGTAACTTGGTGGAATACGAACAGGCTATTACGAACGAGGAGGAAACCTCCAAATAAGGCATTGCCCAAAGTGAGGAAATAGACTTTGATCCTCACTTTGGGGATTATGACACTAGGTAGGACCAATCGAAGACCTCGAGGAGGTCCCACTCGATGAAGAAGAATTGACCAAGATAGTAAGGATTGGAAAAACTTAGCAGAGGAAGTAAAAAATGAACTCATAATTTTTTTGAAACACAACCAGATTTTGTTTGCTTGGTCTCACAAAGATGTGATAGGCATTAGCCTTACAGTAATTAGCCATGCTCTGAATATTGATAAAGATAATTTCAAGCCAGTCCGGCAAAAAAAGAGACTACACAACAAAGAAATATCCAAGGCCATAAATGAAGAAGTTGAGAGGTTAAAAGAAAATGGGTTTATACGAGAAGTTTTTTTACCCTGAATGGGTTGCAAACCCAGTTCTAGTACCAAAGCCCAATGGTACATGGAGAACTTGTGTTGAATTCACATATCTAAACAAAGCATGTCCAAAAGATTATTTTCCTTTGCCAAGGAACGACCAGCTTGTTGATGCAACTACAGAACATGAAATCCCCACTTTTATGGATGCATACTCTGAGTACAATCAAATCAGCATGCACCCTCCCAATGAGGAACATACCAGTTTTAGAACTAACATAGGCTTATAATGTTACAAAGTAATGCACTTTGGACTTAAAAATGCTGGTGCGGCGTACCAGCGATTAGTCAATATGATGTTTAAGAATCAGATATGCAATAATATGGAAGTTTATATCGATGATATGCTTGTCAAATTTAAGAAGGCTAGGGGCATGTGCAAGACTTGGCAGAGTGCTTTAACATTTTGAAGCATTACAATATGAAGTTCAACCCTTTAAAATGCTCATTTGGTGTAGGTCGGGGAAGTTTTTGGGGTTCATCGTCAATTCACGAGGATAGAAGAAAGCCCGGATAAAATCAAGGATTTTATTTACATGAAATCGCCAACTAAGATTAAGGATGTGCAAAACCTCATTGGAGCAATCCTTAGCAGATTTGTATCCAAAATCAACAAACAAGTGTGTTCCATTTCTCAACCTACTAAAGGGGAGAAACAAGTTTGAGTGGAATGAGGAGTGCAAGAAAGCCTTCCAGACTCTCAAAGAACATTTTGCTCGACCACTTATTTTATAAACACCAATAGATGGTGAAACTCTTTTCATTTATCTAGCAGTCACCGAACATACGAGAAGAAGATAAAACTCAACATCCGATATACTACATTAGCAAGAGGCTGGTAGGAGCGAAAACGAGATATCCTTTAATCGAAAAGTTAGCATATTTCTTACCTCTTGCAGCAAGGAAACTTAGACCATATTTCAAAGCTCATCCGATCAAGGTTCTAACTGATCAAACCCTCAAGCATGTCCTACAAAAACCCGAGGCATCAGGTCAACTGCTTAAATGGGCAAACAAAATTACCTACCAGCCACGAACAACAATAAAATGGCAAGCACTAGCCGATTTTATTGTTGAGTGTACAGGTGTACCAGACAATAACCAACAAGTCATAGCACCAGCCATAAACGAGGAGAACTGGCCAACATGGAAGTTATATGTGGATGGTTCCTCCAACGAACACAACTCTGGAGCTGGGCTAATTTTAACTACACCTGAGGGACATCGTATTCATTGTGCATTAAGATTTGGGTTTAATGCCTCAAACAATGAAGTAGAGTACGAAGCCCTACTTGTTGGATTAAGACTTGCTAGATATGTTAAAGCCTTGTCAGTAGATATCTATAGTGTATTATAGTTAGTTGTGAATCAAATTTTGAAAGAGTACCAAGCTCGATGAATGAAGATGGTCGTATACTTGAGAAAAGCTAAAGACTTGCTTGCACAGTTAAAATAATACACCATACAGCAGGTGTAACGCCCTGGATAGCCCTAGATCGTCACACTGTGTACTTCAAATAGTGCTTAACTTGCTAAATGAATCATTAGGTTATAAACATGCATGTAGGTGTCATTAATAGGCCAAGGTGAAAAAACTCTGTCAAAATGAATGAATATATTTTATTTAAAACATTAAACTGTACATGGGCCCATAAAAGTGTTTACAAAGTTATTTACAATCCAAAATGGTCATTACAGTATAAAAATTACAACCCGTCTACCTAAGTGGTAGAATATAAGGTTAAACCCTAGTTCCCCTGAGAAACACCTGGCTGTGGTGGTCAAGCGGCCGCATATGTACACATCGCCACCTAAGCTCTCCAATCAAGGCTAGGTGAGCTTTTCTTTCCCTTTACCTGCACCACATAGCACTTGTGAGCCAAGGCTCAGCAAGAAAACTTATTACTGCATGCATGTAGTATCAATAAATGATCATGTAATCATCATAGGGCTTGCAACCCTAATCAGATAGGAGACTAATGAGTCACTCCCTGGGTAGGTGACTAATGAGTCACACTCTAGATAGGTGACTAATGAGTCACACTTTGTATAGGTGACTAATGAGTCACACTCTGGGGCTCTGCACTCTAAGCCACGTGACTTTTCAGTCATCTAAGCCTTTTGGCCCTGGCTCTAAGTAACTAGCCTTTAGACTAGACAAGTGCTTTAGTTTTCTTCGACCTTTCGGTCGGTCAAGCATTTCATGCTTATGTTGATTAAATCTAATCATTTCAGCCTGTGTTAAACACATTAATGTCGTTCTTGACTCTTAAGCCAATATCATACGACCAGTGCTCAGTACTACCGCTGATCTTAACTGATAAGTCACAGCTTCACGATCAATACTAAACACCAATGTCAATCCCTGACTAATAATTCAGTGCTATTCACAAGTAAGCAAAGCTACTATGCATTCACAATGCAATCAATGTCCATATATAGAGCACTCAACATGCTTCATCAATAACCATGCATGTCACATACTGGGTGCAGTTTTCTTACCTCTGGTTCGAGCGTGAAATAATAAAAGAACGACCCTTGAGAATGATCGGTCCTTAAGTCCCTTAGCAGTCACCTAGTCATAACCAAATAAATAATAAAAAGGTTAATGGTCTAAACCTCTCTCCCAGGACCTCGAATCGTACTAAAACGGTTAGTAGATTCGATCCTGATCCTTAGGAAATGAAAACCCGCACTTAAAACCCTTAAAAACCCATCCTGGCACAAATGGGAGGGGTGGGCCGCGACCTGCACCTAAGGGCCGCGGCACGCTCCCAAGATAGAAACCCCTCTGTCTGGGATATCAGGGGCGGGCCGCGACTTGACCCAGTTGGTCGCGGTGCGCCTACTAGACAGAGCCCAGGGGAGGCTCTGGAATGGGTCCAGATCGCGACTAGCATAAACTTGGTCGCGACTTGACCCTGCGAACCCCATCTCCCCTGCCTTTCTCTCAATTCAAAACAAGCAAAAACCTCAACAAATCAATCCCACAATCAAAACCAAGCATAAACACAACATATCCAACAACCTAACATCAAAACCCAAGCTTAATACCACTTGAAACATCACTAAATACTCAATTCTACAACCAAGATTCTCAAGCCTTCAAACCAAATAAAAACAGAGTAAAACCTTGAAGTTTAAGTTGAAAATCCTTACCTCAAACCTAGAATTGAACCCTTCTCAGTTGTTGCAATCCAATCCTAAACTCTCAAGCTTTAATTCTCCACTTAGCTTCAAAACTCCAAACCAAGAAAGAGAGGGAGAGATGATTGAGAGTGATGAGAGGAAAACTCTGCTTTTGCTACTTATTTCCTTCTACAGCCTGCTAACTTAAGTCTTTCTGATAGCCCAAATGACAAAATTGCCTCTAGGGCCAAATTAATCCTTCAAATCTAAGCAAGGGCAAAATTGTCATTTCCCACCTATCCCGTTAATCATAATTAACGTCTTCCAATTCCCGTTACTCCCAATATCCTCAATTATTATTAAATCATATCTCATTACTCGTTCATTTACGGTATGTACTAAGCATCAAATTACCCCTAGACTCACCCCGAGCCCAGTAATTAACCCCATTATGACCAAACCACTAACTTGCATCCTAGGATCGTCTCATGCTGAATAGCTCGAACATATCCACATAATAATGTGGTCTCACCCATAAATCACAACACATGCACATAAATATACAATTATGCCTTAACGAGCCAAAATTATGAAAATGCCCTTCTAATAAGAAGTGGGCCCACATGCATGCAAATATCATCATATAATAATATAACTCACATAATCATGCATATAATCACATAATTGCATATTAAATCAATTATGGCCCTCCTGGCCCCCTAATCCAAGCATTAAGCCACATTAGGAAATTTGGGACATTATAGAAGGTACCACAAGACCGAAATTCCAATGTTGATGCTTTGGCTAAACTCACAAGTGCTAAGGATGCAAACACTCTAAACATAATATCAGTTGAACACCTTGCCCAACCCATCATCCTTGAAAAAGAAACAATATCATTGCTAGACAACTCTCCATCCTAGATGACTCCTATTGCCACTTACCTAGAGCAGTGTACTTTACCCCAAGACAGAAATGAAGTACGGAAAGTATGGCGGCAAGCTGCCAAATATTTAATCATTGATGGAGAGATGTACAGATGGGGGTACGCAATGCCTCTACTTTGATGTGTTACCAAAACAGAAGCTGAATTGCTGATGGTTGATGTGCATAAAGGATTATGTGGCAACCATGCAGGGGCAAAGCCTAGCAAAGAAGATGTGACGCCCCAATTTCATAAGACATTACTTGTGTGAAATTAAATAAAAATAATTAAGTTTAACTTTTACCGAAATAAAATGACTTCCATGCATTGAAATAAAAGTAGATTATGGAATCCTTAGTAAAAACAAAAACCATTCAACTACTACCATGTTTTAAAACAACTCATAAATACCCAAACATAACATTTGCATAAAGTCATAAAACACGTCAAATAAACGTGGGACCTTGACCCCTAAGGTCAAGATATCCTAAACATGTACTCCCCACCACCGCAGCTGTCCAACTCATTGTTGCACACATTTTTCCTTGTCTTTACCTGCATACAGAGTAGCCAAGCCCAACAAGAAGAACTATATAGGACACAACCCCCAAACCCGAAACACAATAACATGCATAATACAATAACAACACATATGCACATTTCATATACAAAATTAACCATCATGTTTACAATATAATCTCAACATATCATAAATGCATCACGAACATTATACCACCCTTGCAATGACCCACTGCCTTTGCAACAACCCACTGCCCTTGTGACAACCCCATAGATCTTTCCACATATCAAGTTATAAGAATATGTATTCCCTTAACCTTTACACACATGTTATGTGCATCATAACATACCGTTAACATGATATACAAACAGGTATAACACGTATTTACTCTATACACAGGTGTCCACTCTTCTTACCTCAAATGCAGCAGAGATCCAATTCCACAATATATCCTATCAAGTAGTCTTAGCGAGCCCTATGTCAAACATCATACAACTTTCATCTTTCAGAAAAAGTATATCAAAACAACTTATTATGCAAATACCCTCACACATTCTAGGACCCAAATCACTCTAAAGTGTCTCCAAGAAATTCCTAAGACCACCAAACAGAAAACCTCAAAGCAAAAACATCAAACCCAAATCAAACCAAACAAAACAAGGAAAATCTCGTTTCTGGGTGTGCGGCATGGTCGCGCCAGACATCGAGTGCGGTCGCGCCCGACGTCGTTCAAGAATTCACAGGTGCGACTTTTTTTTCGTGTTCATCTCTTCCATTCGACCTAAACCTCCAAAAATCCACATTTAAACCCATTTTCGTCGCCAAACCTGTTACATAATACCCTCAACATATTCTATTCATAAAAACAACATCAAAACGCATTCATGCATTCATCATGGTTCATGCATGGTTAGGGTTCAAGAACCTTAACATTGTCTTCCTCATCAAGCTATTTGAAAACTCAAATCACCAGTTCTATGATCACCCATTTATTCACCCCTATCATGTTTCTAACCATTATAAAACAACAATATAGACCCTAGCATGCACTTCTATCATTTAAAAATAATCTACCATGCACATCTACTCATATCACCATTATCATGCACTCAAACTTAAGAAATTTAGTGGAAACTTTAATGAAAACATAAGAATGTACAAGAAATCTTACCCCACGAATTCAATAACCCTTGACCACAGATTTTTTCCTTCAATCTCAGTCCAAAGAACCCTTAAGATCCAAGCTTGACAAGAGAACTCTTCTTCTTCTTCTTCTTCTTCTTCAATGATTCCAAACCCTAACCTTAGATCATCTTAATCTATTTATAATCATCATTATCACCAAATTACCATCTTATCCCTTATCCTAAGCTCCACATTAATTCACCAATACCCTTTTTAGTAATTCACTCTGAAACTAATAGTTTCAACTCATAGAAATTGCAATTTCTGCCATAAATTTCATAATTGCACTTTAACCCCAAATCTTAGAGGTCCCTGAAAAATATACCACTACTACTTGAAAGGACACATGTGATCACTTTCTTAATTCTTTGGACAACCATAAACGTACATAATAATTAATTCATACATTTTAATATCATGAAATCATATTCATATCACATAAAGCACATATATCCCAAAATAATTTACAAATTCCCTTGTACCACATCAAAATTACCAAAATACCCTCATTTAAGGAAAGCTGATACTATAGAAGATATTAAGGCAAGGATATTTTTGGCCAACAATGAATAAGGACGCACTAGAATACATGAAAAAATGTGACAAGTGTCAAAGGTTCTCCAAAATACCTCAAGCAGCCCCTAATGAGCTCAAACAAATGCAAAGCCCTTGACCTTTTACTGTATGTGTATTAGATCTGATCGGCCAGTTACCTACAGGAAAAGGAGGAGTCAAGTTTTCAATCGTTGCAATGGATTACTTTGTTAAATGGATTGAAGCAGAGCCACTAGCAACTATCACTTCGAATAAAGTACTTGATTTTGTAGTGAAAAATATCATATTTCGGTACGGACTACCAAAAAAGCTTGTTTCAAATTATGGTACATAGTTTGATAGAGATCTATTTATAGAATTTTTTGCAAGACATGGTATCACAAAGGGTTTCTTTACTATTTCTCATCCTCAAGCAAATGGACAACTCAAAGCTGTTAATAAGACTTTAAAAGATACCATGAAGAAGTGACTCAAGCAAGCAAATGGGAACTGGTCGAATATCCTGCCAGAGGTACTATGATCATACCGCACCACCCTTCGTACATCAACTGATCATACACCATTTTCTCCAGAATATGGGTATGAAGCAATGGTACCAGTCGAAATAACACTCCCATCACATCGAAGAAGTACGTATGACTAAAATAAAATTCACCAGCTGCTAGCTAAAAT
The DNA here is from genome assembly GCF_963169125.1 of Humulus lupulus. NCBI lineage: Eukaryota > Viridiplantae > Streptophyta > Magnoliopsida > Rosales > Cannabaceae > Humulus > Humulus lupulus. The sequence goes on from NC_084802.1 coordinate 203,968,266, forward strand.
GCTTGACTTAATCGACGAACGACGAGAACATTCATAATTGTGAGTATCTGCTTACTAGCAAAAAGTTGCTTGATATTTTAACTCTCAGGTCAAAGACAAGAAGTTTTCAATAAGAGATTTGGTCTTGCGAAAAGTGTTTCAAAACACTAAGGAACCTGCATCAGGAGTTTTGGGGCCTAACCCTAAAGAACCATACTAGATCGTAGATGTTTTACAACCTAACACATATAAACTTGCTCAATTGGACGATGAACTAGTCGCAAGATACTGTAATGGAAAACATCTTCGCATGTATTATCAATAATTTATTATTTACAATTTATGTATAACACTGGTCACAAGGCAAATTTTACCATTTTGTACGATAGTGTGTTTTTAGAATTTGTTATTTTTTTTTTTGGTTGTAAATGCACATTTTTACCCATTTTTGTAATGACCAATTAATTTTCGACTATTTATCATCTAGTCGTAATGACATACAATCGAATGGGTTCGGTATTACATTTATAATCCTGAAACCCGACAAACCCGAACCCGACCAACCCAAACTCGATACACTCGAACCCGACAAACCCGCCTGATGTGTAGCCCTAATAAATATATTGTCTTATTAATTGAATAAATAAATGAGATAAAATTAAGAAGGCAGTGCCACATGCCCAGACATTGTGCTTGCACAGTGACTACAGTTTGTTCAATTCAAATTTTAATTGTTAAGAATTTGAATTATTTATTTATTAAATAATTATTTTAATTTGATTAAAATATTTATAAAATAATTTACCAGGACTCATTGTAACGTGAGTCGTATTTTGGGAGAAATAGAGGTATTCCGAGCTTAGCGAAATTATTTGAGGAAATTTGGGTATAGAGCGAGATTTGAGAGTAAAAATGACATTTTTGCCCTTATGGGGTGCTAAGAGAAAGTAGCGAGTTAAGTGGGGATATTTTGGTCATTTGGGATCGTTCGTATATAAGGGTTTGGCTGAGTTCATTAACTCAGAAAAGCATGGAAATCTCTCTCGTTCTCTCATTACACCTGTTAGCGTTTTCGAAGAAACTTGAGTTTTAGAGCTCGGATTCAAGCAAGGTTAGAGTCATAACGATTCGAGGGAAGATTAGAAGCTTGATAACTTTGGGATTTAGCTTAAAAATGATTTAATCAGAGATAATTTAAGCTTTTACGTTTGTGAGTTTTGTTTCCCTTAAAGTTCTTAAGCTTTGATCGGATTTTATGGTTTGATCAGTTTTTTATCTGTTTGAAAGTTGGGTTTCGTTGCCTGGGATATACTGGTGATGTTTTGGGATTGAATTGTGGGTTTGGTACGGTTTTGGGGTGAGTTTTGGGAGGAATTGGATCAGAGAAAGCTAGGTTCACAGGGTCGCGTCACGGCCCTCATGAACTCAAGAGCCTGGACGGTTCCCTAAACTGCCATCGCGTCGCGGCCCATGTTCATAGAAAAGAGATGCTAAGCTCTCTGACTTGTGGAGATCCACAACGCCTGCAAGGGGCTTCGTGTCTCAAAATGGAAATATTTTCCAAAGTAGGTTTTGAGTGACGGGGACTCAAACTTAAGGGCTCGGGATCGATTCTACTACCAAGTTTAGTAGAATTCGGCATCCCAGGGGCTAGGACTTAGTCCGGAAGCCTTTATTCGTTCGTTATTGATGAGATTCTATATTGTGGTTGTGACTAGGTTTATCACTAGGGCTCGGATCAGGATCGTGCTCGAGAGTCGTTCTTATTATATGTTGCACTCGAACCTGAGGTAAGAAAACTGCACCCAGTACGTGTTATATGTGATTAGGGCTTGGCCCGATTGCTGAGTATGGTTATGAATAGGGCTTAGGCCCCTATGAATGAGCATGATTATGGTTGTGCATGTAATTGTTGATTAAGCATGTTTGAATGCTTGGTAACTGGATAATTGCTAAATGATGTATGCTCGTCTGTATTATCTGATTGAAAAGGCTTAACTTATAAGTCAAGGACGACAATAGTGTGTTGAGTGCTGGTTGAAAAGGCTTGACTTATAAGTTAAGGATGGCAATAGCGCACTGAGCGTTGGTTGAAAAGGCTTAACTTATATGTCAAGGTCAGCAATAGCGCAGTGAGCGCTGGCTGAAAGGATTGACTTATAAGTCAAGGGCGGCAATAGTGCACTAAACGCAAGTCGATATGGTTAGGCCTAACCATAAGCGTGATTTAAGTTTGATGACCCTATGGTCATTTGGAGATCAAAGTGCCAAGTACGCTAGGCCAATTCTAAGGCTGGTTATACAAAAGATGGGGCAATGGGCCCCGGGGTGACTCTATAATCCAATGTCCTAGGGCAATGGACTCCTGTGTGACTTTATAGTCGCTTATGTGGAAAAAGATTCTCAGCTTATAAGTCGAGGATGAAAATAATGTGCCAAACACAGGTTATTGTGGCTAGGCCAACCCAGAAGCGTGATATACGCTTGTACGACCCCGCGGTGGCCTAAAATATAAAGCGCGAGGTACATTTGGCTAGCTCTAAGGCTAGCTAAAAAGGGAATAGGGCAAGGGGGCCCCGGCTTGGCTTTATGGCCACTTCTTTACATTAAATTCGATATGCTCGTTAGCCTTGAGCTATCGGTGAATGTATGATATAACTGATTTTCGACCAACGTGTTGAACGTGGGGTAGGACAGCTATCGCATTGAGCGTGGGGCTGACCGGAAAAGCGTGTGGATCGCAGGATGTGAAGATGAGTTTAGTTTGGAGGGTGTAGTTCCCACTTTTCTGGCATGAACTGTGAGCGGAATGCTTGTGTACGCATTTATCTCAGTAGGGTCGTTCGGCAGGACTATCTTCCTGAACCGTGTAATTGATTATGTACATCTTAGTAAACTGTGGAACATGTTTACAAATTTAAATGTATGGGATAATTGTGAAGCATGTTTTTAGTGCTTTTGAATATTTGAATATTGTTATGCCTTGTGAGGTTTTCTTGTTGGGCATCGGCTCACGGGTGCTTTGTGGTGCAGGTAAGGGCAAGGTATAGCTAGACTAACTCTGAGTTGGAGAGCTTCAGGGGCGGAGTTTACATATGCGGCATGCTCGACTGCCACGGTCGAGACTACTTGTTGGAACTTGGGTTGAACCCAGAATTTTTCCGTCTAGGCCGGCTTTTGGTGTTTATGTTGTTCATGTGTCAGTTTATAAACCCTTTTGGGATCCCGTGTATGAATCTAAACCTTTTATTGAAATGGTTGTTGTTGACCAAAATTTTTGATACCTAATCCTTGGGTTAGTTTTAATTACACAATTTCAGTCCAAATTACTCATTTAGCGAGTTAAGCACCATTTAAAGTACACAGTGTAACGGTCCTGATTAGTAGGGTGTTACACCTTGCATATAGATTCTCTCAAAGGAAATGGCCGGAGTACAAGTACAAGTTAGAAAATGAAGATGGAGGAGAAGTCAACTCCATCCATGAAGAGCAATCAGTGTCAAGAAAATTCAGGGGAAATGCATACTTGCCAGTTCGAAGACCAATCAGATCTGAGCACATGGCAAGAAGAAGGTGTTCCTAGAGTGGCTTCCTAACCAGGGAGTCGGCCCAACGTGGCATTAGTGCAGTCGTTAGGCTGAGGGACTGGCGAGAGTGGAAAGTCCTCGCAGCCCCAGGAACTAGCCATACCGCCTAACCATGCACGAGCCAATAATGAGGGTCACGCTCCACGTGAGGCCAAGTTACTTGGAAGGCAAAACACCTCTCCTTTGTGACTGAAAGATCTCCTCCTAGCAATAGACAAAGTCAGTCACCATCCCATAGGCCCTAGCTTCCACCTTTCTGTTAGGAAAATATATGTTGTATCAATGGAAATCGGTAAGAAATATTACAACTCTAGACAAAATAATACAAATAAATATTAGATTGATTAAATAGTGTTACAACTCTATAACTGAAAATACAAATAAATAAGAGAAAGATTAGAAGAAGAGAATGGTGAAATATAACTCTAAGCAAAATGATACAAATAAAGTAAAAATATTTGTAACAAAAGAAATGAGAGGATTACAACTCTACACAAAAATACAAGTAAATAGAACAAGAAGAATAAGAAGAAAAGCAATAGTAGAAAATATAAGGACAAGAACAAATAACAAGAATCTCTCACTCACACAACCAAAGTGAAGAGTATTGGGGACCACCAACTTGAACAAGGTTTGAAACATTTATCCAAAAGCTTATTTCCCCCTAACTCAAGTACTAAGGGATCTCTCACAGATTTTGGAAATTGTTTTCTGGAATAATCAAGCCTCTAGGTGTTTTCTAGCCAAGTGCTCTAATGGATAGAAAAGTTGTGTTTTACAAGTGAGCAATAGGCTCCTATTTATAGAGTTTAGAGACACCCTTTGAATTTCAAATTCCACCAACCCCCATGGTTGTTACCAATGATTAATTGGATGTTTATGGAATTAAAAATGAGATTTGTGAGTTATTTGGGTTTTTGGAGCCATTCAAAAAGGTTGGAAAAAACTGATAAAACAAAATTTGTCAGTCAAGCACCCGTGGCCGCGGCCATTGGCCTCTTTTCCCCAGGCCGCGGCCACTGACCAATTTTTTTATTTTTTTATTTTTTTGATCAAGAAAGGAAAATTATATTGATCAACCAACATTATAAACAAAGGCCGGAGTAATCAACTCCCCCTCAACAACAAACTAGAGAAAAAATTGTAGCATCATTTTCTCCCTTAAAGTCAGTTTTTTACATCTATGGCTAAAGTTATGAACTCTAGCCTTAACTGATTCTCTTATGAGACCAGCAACATAAACCACAGAAAAACAGCTACTCTCCAGCCAGCACTTGTTCCTGTTAATCCAGATGAAGTACACTGAGGCAGCTAGTGTTGCTGAAACAACCTTGGACAAGATATCTTTCCTAGGTTCATTTAGCCAGCTACACCATTTCTGATAATTCTCAGGCCAAACTAATGCACCCAGCCAGTTGGAAACCATTTGAAGAACCTTCCTCGAAAACCAACATTCAAAGAATAAATGAGAATGACTCTCCATAGCTAACTCACAGACCGGACAGACTTGGGTGAAAACAGGGATATGACAGTGGTGAAGGAGGTCTCTGGTGAGGAGCTTCTGATGGGCAGCCAGCCATAAAATGAAGCGATGCTTGGGCTGAGAAAGCTTGCAGCAGACTGTCTTCATACCAGAAAAGGGGACACCAATGGTGAAATGGAGATACAGAGTACTCAGCTTAAGTTTCCCCTTACAAACAGCTACATCCAAGATTACATCAATCAAACACTTGCTCATCTTAACTAGCTTTTTCCAATACCAGCTAGTATCATGCTGCAATATGTAATCCCAAATCCGAACACCTTTCAAATATATGCAATTTACCCATTTTACCCAAAGGCTATCCTGTTTAGAAGAGATAGCCCAAATATACCTTGCTAAATTGATCTTATTCCACAGAACACCCTCTTTAAAACCTAACCCACCATAGGTCTTAGGTCTACAAACCAGATCCCAAGAAGCAAGGTGGAACTTACTTCTCAAGCCACTGACCAATTTAAGCACACAAAAATGTGTTGTTTTTCCAAACGGTTCCAATACACTCCCAATTGATTTTGTAACCCCCAAAACACATTATTGTGGTTAAAATCATATCTCTAACAACCATTTCACATATGGCTTTAAGAAATTCATCTCAATATTGTGTAACAACAAATCTACACAATAATGGGCAATATTTGGAAGTTGTGGCTGAATTTGTAACACCAAATATGTTACACATTTGGATATTCACATATATCTAAATATTTGTAACTCTCTATTATATGTTACAATATGTGACACTCTTTGTCACATTTATTTAATCTAAAACATTATATTATATTATAAAATAATATAACATTCCCCCACTAGATTAAATAGTTATCTATCGTAACACATATTTAATCAATCATTATATTTTAAAATATAACATATCCCCTACTTGATTAAATAAGAACTCTCTCTTATAGGAGTCGTTGCATTGGTACATGAAGTAAAGTGTTTTTCAACTTGAACTTTACTATAGTGTAATTATCACAAAATTTGATGAAAATTTTGGTTGCACTAGGCATTGAACCATCTTTCCATGATAACAAATCGGTGATAACACACACACCTTTGCCATGTTCACTTAAGACCTCTATATCTCGCTTTGAACTGTTATTGGCCATGTGCACTTTCCATTCATGGACGTTCTTGAGAATACTCCACTTCTTATGAGAGGTGGCACCACCCCGAGGTCCATATAGGTAGAACTCTTATAGTATTTTGTTACCAAAAAATACTTGTCCTCACAAGACTGAATTCTATTAAGAAATCTCTCGGTTTTAACCCTTAACTTGGTAACTCACAAGTACTCAACATCTCAGATGGGACATGTTTTGAGTACAACTAATATTCACTTGACTAACTTGTTTACCTATTAAAACTAATGCTAGTTAAATACCTAGTGTTAAGATAGGTTACCATTAATCATGAATCTCTTTAGGGAGTTTAAGTCCCATCCCTCGAGATGATGTAGCCACTAAATCTCTCGTTAGTGGCTTAGAGAAAGGCTCTGCCAGGTTTTCACTTGTTCTCACATAGGAAATTGATATGACTCCTCTTTGAATCAATTCTCATACATATCCATGTCTTAGACTAATGTGTCTAGACTTCCCATCATACACTCCATTGTATGCTCTAGCCAATGTTGCTTGGCTATCACAATGTATCGATATAGTGGATACATTCTCTTTGATTTGGGGTATCTCTATCAATAAATCCCTTAACCATTCGGCCTCTTTTCCGGTAGCAGCTAGAGCTATAAACTTTTCTTCCATAGTGGAATGAGATATACAAGTTTGTTTCTTGGGACCCTAAGAAATTGCACCCCCACCAAGTGTAAATACCCAACTAGTTGTGGGCAAGTTGTCCACAAGATTGGATATCCAGCTTGCATCTGTATATCCTTCTAAGATTGAAGGAAATTTGGAATAGTGAAGGCTTAGTCATTTGGTTTTCTTGAGATAACCTAGGACTCTTCCAATAGCCTTCCAGTGATCCACACTTGGATTACTTGTAAACCTACTAAGTTTACTTACCGTAAATGCTATATCAGGTCTAGTACATTGGGCAGCGTACATAAGACTCCCTATAGCACTAGCGTACTCCAATTGATCCACCGCTCTTCCTTCATTCTTCTCTAGTATTACACTATGATCGAAGGGAGTATTGGCATCTTTAACCTTGAGATGGTTAAATTTGTTCAATACTTTCTCAACATAGTGGGCTTGCCTTAACGCAAAACCCCCCACTATGTTTCTTTACTTTGATACCAACTATGATGTCAACTTCTCCAAGATCTTTCATCTTGAAGGTTGATAATCATTTGATAATATTTATGATGCAATATTGATAATATTTGTCATCCACATATAAGCAAACAATGATCCCTTACAAGTTTTGGAATACAAACATTGATCTCCATTGTTATGTCTAAACCCATTAGACATGATGGCATGATCAAATTTCTCATGCCATTCCTTAGGAGCTTCTTTCAATCCATACAGGATTTTACAAGTCTACATACTTTATGTTCATATTTTGGTAGGACAAACCCTTCGGGTTTGTAACACCCTGGTTACTCCAAGACCGTTACTGTGAACTTTGAATTGTGCTTAACTCGCTAATCGAGTTCTTTGGTTATAAACATGCATCTAGGTGTTATTAATAGGTTAAGGTGTAAAACCAATCAAAAAGGAAATGATATATTTTATTTAAAACATAAAACTGATCATGGGCCCATAAAAAATGTTTACAAGTTATTTACAATGCAAAATGGTCATTACAGTTTAAAATTTACAACCCGCCGACCTAAGCGGCAAAAATAGGGTAAACCCCTTAGTTCCTTCAAGAAACTCCTTGGTCGTGGTGGTCAAGCAGCCGCATTTCTACACATCACCACCTAACCTCTCCACTCAAGGTTGGGTGGACTTTTCTTTCCCTTTACCTGCACCACATAGCACCCATGAGCCAAAGCCCAGCAAGAAAACTCAATATTGCATATAAATATTATCAAATGATTATCATTATAATCATACAGAGCTTATAGCTCTGAACAGATGAGTGAATATCACTTAGTGGTTACGTTAAGCATGAAAGAGTGTATAGCTCTAATCAGATGAGTGATTTAACACTTGAGGTTCTAGTAAACCATAATGAGTGACTGACGAGCAAGTCACTACGGGGCTCAGCACCCATAACCATGTGACTAAACAGTCACTGGACCTTCTGGCCCTGGCTCCAATCAAATGAGTGACTGATGGGTAGTCACTACGGGCTCAAGACCCACAACCATGTGACGAAGCAGTCACCTGGGCTCTCTGGCCCTGACTCTAAGTGACTAGCCATAGCCTAGACAAGCACTTTTAGTTTTCATTGAACTTGAGGTCGGTCTGGCATTAATGCTCATTTGAGTCATTCAATGCAGATGTCGATTAGATCTAATCTTTATCGGCTTGAGTTAAACACGCTAAGACCATTCTTGACTTATTAGTCAATACCAGGTGACCAGTGCTCAATACCTCTGCCGAACTTGACTAATGAGTCACAGCTTCACAATTAATACTAACACCATTGCCAATTCTGACTATTTAGTCAGTGCCATGCATAAGGGAGCAAGATTTGCTAAGCATTCGATATGCAATCAATGTCCACCTTTAAACATTCTACATACGTCAAGAATAACCATGCATGTCACATATTGGGTACAGTTTTCTTACCTCCAATTCGAGGGAGAATTAGTAAACGAACAACCCTTGAGAACGATCTATCATTTAGTTCCTTAGTGGTCACCTAGTCATAACCAATTAGAATCCATCAATAAAGTAACTCAATAAAATGTTCACAATCTAACACCTCACTCCCGAGATCAATTCTGTACTCTCAGGACTCCCAATCCACCCAAACGGGGTAGTGGAACCATCCCCGAGCCCCCAAAGTCATCCTGAGCCCTAAAAAATAGGCCTTGCTGAGAATGACCTAGTGCTGGGGCACTGCTAGGTAGCGCTGGGGCGCTGCTAGGTAGCACTAGGGCGCTGCCCCAAGTCAGAGAGAGTCCCACTCTCTACCCTGCCTAGCGCTGGGGCGCCACCTACAGATCAGATTTTTCTGGTCTTCTCCCCGGCGACTTCCCCTGAAAACCATGCTTCCAAACCAACCCCAAAAATCATTCAAACATGCCATTTAACCCCAAAACTTCATCCATACCACAACCTCATCAACTTTACTATTGTTGGCATAACCAACAAAAGCACAATTTATGATGCTCGAACCTAACTTTGTTCTATTAGGTTCGTTTTTCTTGCAATATGCAAGACACCCCCACACTTTGAAGTACCCTATGTTGGGTTTTCTTCATTTCCATAACTCATAGGGAGATATCTCATTTTTCTTCATCAGTATTCGATTAAGAATGTGACAAGCGGTTAACAACGCTTCACCCCATAAGTTGAAATTCAACTTAGAAAACACCAACATAGAATTTATCATCTCTAGATAAGTCTTATTTTTCTTTCGGCAACACCATTGTGTTGTGGTGTATAAGGTGTGGTGCACTCATGAATTATACCATTTTCTTCACACAAAAAAATGTATTGAATTCATTGGACAAGTACTCTCCTCCTCCATCACTTCTTAGCACCTTAATCTTTTTATTAAGTTGATTTTCAACTTCTAATTTATATATTTTAAAAGCATCAAAAGTTTCATCTTTATGCTTTAAAAGAAACACATAGGTATATCTACTAAAATCATCTATAAAAGTAAGAAAATACATTTTACCACCTCTAGTTAAAACACCATTTAATTCACAAAGATCAATATGGATTAAATCAAGTAAATTAGATGATCTTTCTACACTAGAAATGGTTTCTTAATCATTTTTTCCTTAACACATGTTTCACATTTACCATAGTTTTTAATATTGCATGCAATCATACCACAATTTACTACTCTTTTCATGGTTGAAAAACATATGTGAGATAGTCTAAGATGCCACAAAAATAAAGAATCATACTCAACTATATAGGTGGAATTAACATTTTTATTGATAACATTGAAAGTTATATCATTGCTGCACAACTTAACCATACCCTCACAAGAGTACCCATTTCCCAAAAATACATTTGATTTGGTAAAAATAAGTTTACCAGACTCAAAAACAGCTTTAATGTCGGGCTTGCCAAGCAAATCACCACTTACCAAGTTTCTACTCATTTCAGGAACATAAAGTACATTCACTAATGTAACTTTATTGCCAGAGGTGAAAAAGACTTCAATGTTACCTTTGCCAAGTACCTTAGATTTGTCCTCATTGCCCATTTGAATCGCATGGTTGCCCTTTGACTCTTCAAAGGTCTCGAACAATGATTTGTCATAGGTGACATGGATGGTGGCACATGTATCATACCACCACCCTTTCACCTTGCCTTGAACCGCATTCACCTCACTAAGGGTAGTAACTATGTTTTCCTCTTGAGTTGTGTTTACCTTAGGTCCTTGTTGGTCTTTTCTATGCCTACACTCTCTAGCATAGTGACCATTTTTCCCACACACAGAGCAAGGACCTTTCTCGCCTTTAAACTTGTTTGGGTTGGTTCTTGGACCCAAGGATGTCTCGTTACCCTTCTTGCCTTTCCATTTGTTTTTGGGATGTTTTGGTTGTGACACCACATTTGCTTTGGAAGTCTCTTCATTAGACCCCTCCACAAGTTTATCTCTACCTATCGATTCCTCTTCGATTCAAATATGCTTTTGGATTTCCTCCAAAGAATAATCCTCATTTTTATGAAGGATTCTTTTCTTATAGCTCTTCCAAGTTTGTGGTAATTTAGCCACTATAGCACCAACTTGAAAGGCCTCGGGATGCTCAATCTTCAAAACTTTGAATTTTTCAACAATTATTTGCAATTTATGTATTTGAGGAAGAATATATTTATCACTAAAAAACTTGAAATCAAAATATTGAGATATCAAAAACTTTTTGGTACCTTCCTCTTCCGCCTTGAATTTTGTCTCAAGTGCATCCCATATCTCCTTTGTCGATTTGGTCTTGGTGTAGATGTCATAAAGCCTATCGAAAAGGGCGTTGAGGATATGACCCCTACAAAGGAGATTGTCCACCTCCCTCTTCCTTCTTTTCTCCACCTCATCGGGAGTGTCCTTGTCGGATGGCGTTGGGAGAGGTTCTAAAGTGGACTCTACAATGTAGGCGATCTTGAGAGTGGTCAAAAGGAATCTCACCTTGTCTTGCCATCTAGTGAAATTGGGCCCATCAAACATATCCAACCTCACTAGGTCTTGATTCATAATCTTGATAGTCTCACCTTCCAATTAAACAAACAAAGGGTAAGCTTTTGAATGTTAGGAAAATATAATTTGTCTTAATGTAAATTGGTAAGAAAATTACAACTCTAGACAAAATATTACAAATAAATAATTATTTATTAAATAGTGTAACAGCTCTATGACTAAAAATACAAATAAACAAAAGAAGAATTAGAAGAAGAGAATGAAGAAATACAACTCTAATGAAACAAATAAAATAAAAGTTTTTGAAACAAAAGAAATAAAGGGATTACAACTCTAAACAAAAATACAAGTATATAGAACAAGAATAATGAGAAGAAAAGCAATAGAACAAAAAGTAAGAACAAAAACAAAAACCATGAAACTCTCACTCACACAACCGAAGTGAAGAGTGTTGGGGATCACCAAGTTGAACAAGGTTTGAAACCTTTGTCCAAAAGCTTATTTCCCCCTAACTCAAGCACTAAGGGATCTCTCACAGATTTTGGAAATGCTTCCTGGAATAATCAAGCCTCTAGGTGTTTTCTAGCTAAGTGCTCTAACGGATAGAAAAGTTGTGTTTTACAAGTGAGCAATAAGCTCCTATTTATAGAGTTTAGAGACACTCTTTGAATTTCAAATTCTACCAACCCCCATGGCTGTTACCAATGATTAATTGGATGTTTATGGAATTAAAAATGAGATTTGGGAGTTATTTGGATTTTTGGAGCCGTTCAAAAAAGGTTGGAAAAAACTGAAAATAGTTGGTTAGTAAATCACCTGTGGCTGCGGCCAGGAACATCAGTGGTCATGGCCACTGGCCTCTGTTCCCCAGGCCGTAGCCACCAACATCTTGTGGCCGCACCCACTGACCAATTTCAGCACACAAAAATGTGATGTTTTTCCAAACGGTTTCAATACACTCCAAATTGATTTTGTAACCCCCAAAACGCATTATTGGGGTTAAAATCATATCTCTAACAACCATTTCACATATGGCTTTAAGAAATTCATCACAATATCGTGTAACAACAAATCTACACAATAATGAGCAATTTTTGGAAGTTACAAATTTGTGACTGAATTTGTAACACCTAATATGTTACATATTTGGATATTCACATATATCTAAATATTTGTAACTCTCTATTATATGTTACAATATGTGACACTCTTTGTTACATTTATTTAATCTAAAACATTATATTATAAAATCATATAATATTACATTATATTATAAAATAATATAATATAACAAGAAAATCAAGTAACTACTCTAAATATAATCCAAAATTAATGCTGATATTTAACTTTGGGCAACCTAGTGATTCTCCATTATTATGGACATCCATATATATAATATTTATAATACTCCCCCTTGGATGTCCATAAAAATTATCTCATTAAAAATATTTCCAAAAAATCCTAGTGGGACAAAAAGTCGGCCAAGGGAAAAATAGTGCAATGTGTATTTACTCATTTTTTATGTTCTTGAAGATCCTTTAATCGGCACATTCCTATCTTATGTACCATCTTCTCGAACGTTGATGTTGGTAATGACTTTGTAGATAAGTTTGCAAGATTTTCACTTGATCGAATTTTATGAACATCAACATCGGCGCTCTTTTAAATATCATGTGCGAAGAACAACTTCGATGAAATGTGTTTGGTTCTATCTCCTTTAATGTGCCCTCCTAAGCAATACATGCAACATTATCTTCGTAGAGAATTGTTGGTACTTTTTTATTGGGTGTTAATCCACATGTTCTCCGGATATGTTGGGTCATTGATTTCAACCATACACATTCTCGACTAGCCTCATGAATTACAAGTATTTCAACAAGGTTCGAAGAAGTAGCTACTAGAGTTTGCTTTGTTGAACGCCAAGATATAGCAGTGTCACCGCATGTGAACAAATATCATGTTTGAGATCTGACTTTATGTGGATCAGATAAATATAACACATCTGCATAACCAATTAGTTGTGATCGACATTTATTTGAACAGAATAATCATTTATCAATAGTACCCTGAAGATAGCGTAGTATGTGCATAATCTCTTTCCAATGTCTATATGTTAGAGCATGACTATATCTTGCTAACAAATTTACATAAAATGTTATATCAGGTCTTGTGTAGTTAGCAAGATACATGAAGTCTCTTATTGCACTAAGATATGGCACTTCATGACCAAGTAGCTCTTCATGTTCTTCTCTAGGTCGGAAATGATTTTTTTTCACATCAAGTGATCTAACCACCAATGGGCTACTCAATGGGTGTGATTTTTCCATATAAAATTGTTTCAAAACTTTTTCAACATATGTTGATTGATGAATAAAAAATTTACCCTTTAAATGCTCCATTTGTAAACCAAGACAAAATTTTATTTTTCCAAGATCTTTCATCTCGAACTCTTGCTTTAGATATTCTACAACATCTAGAAGTTTTGCAAGAGTTCCAATAATTTTCAAGTCGTCAACACATACAGCTATGATAGCAAACTCATAATTCGATCTTTTTATGAAAACACATGGGCAAATATGATCATTTTGATATCATTCTTTTATCAAATATTCACTAAGTCGATTGTACCACATGCACCTAAATTGTTTTAGTCCATTCAATGATCTTTGTAATTTAATTTAGTACATTTATTGATGAATTGAATTATATTCATCACGCATCCTGAATCCTTCAGGGACTCTCATGTAAATATCATTATCTAGTGATCCATACATATATGTTGTGACTACATCCATTAAATGCATATCAAGCTTTTCATGGGCAGCTAGGCTAATCAAATTTCTTAACGTTATTGCATCCACCACATGAGAATATGTATCTTTATAATCAATACCTCGTCTTTGAGAAAATCCTTGTGCTACAAGTTGTGCTTTGTATCTTACAACTTCATTTTCTCATTTCCTTTTTGCACAAACACCCATTTGTATCCAACAGGTTTTACACCTTCAGGTGTTTGGACTATTATTAGTATTATGACTAATCAACACAACTATAATATTGTAATTAGGATAATCAATCACAATTTACTAATGTATTTAAAGGAATATAACTCTAGATAATCTCTTAGACAATGGAAGAATGAACACAAATTAAATCAAAGGAAAGAGTGGACATTTCTTGGTAGAAACCCTAGTTACATAAAATCATAAAGTTATGATTTAATGCAATAAATCAATGGATAGGATCATGAAGGCTTGACACAATTGAATTGTTGTCCAAAAAACTCTATTCCTAGCCTCCCATAAAGGATTGCTTGAAGCTACTATAATGGTGGAATGAGTCTTGGGATTAACAAGCCTTGGTTTTCAAACAAGTCAAACTTTCTTGATGAAGATCTTGGAGAAAACTAATAACCGTTGTGAGTTAGAGAAAGTGAGGGTTTTAGAGAGAGAGAGAGAGTGGAGAGTGATCAATTCACCAAAGACTCAAATAAACCCCTTAAATAGTATAGGAACCGTCATTAGTGTTAACCAGTGATATTATAGCATTTTAAACTAAGTTTTGGAACCAAAACTCATAACTATACGGATGGATTTGTACAGAAAACCCACGAGATGCATCACCTACATGCAGGTGATGCATCGCCTAGCAGGTGATGCACCGCACCCATGCAAGCGATGTGTTGCATGTTTGGGTTGTTCAAGAACAGACGATGCAACGCCTCTCAACAAACGACGCAACACTTGTTGCACTGACATTTGAGGACCCATCTTAATTCATTGGTGGAGCAATTGGAACATACATTACACAACTAAAAATTCTTAGATGAGAAATATTCAGCTCTTAACCAAAATTCAATTGTAATGGGGAGAACTTATGATATGATGTTGGCCTAATGCGCACAAGTGCTGCACTACATATAAAATAGCATGTCCCCAAGCTGAAATTGGGAGTTTTGTTTTCATAAGTAATGGTCTAGCAATTAACTAGAAGAATTTAATGAATGATTCTGTTAGGCCATTTTGTGTATGTACATGAGCAATGGGACACTTTTATCCCTATTGATATATAATAATCATAAAAAAATATGTGTCGTAAATTCACCAGCATCATCCAAACGAATTGTCTTTATTGCATAGTCTGGAAATTGTGCTCATAATCGGATTATTTGAGCAAGAAATCTTGGAAATGTCACATTACTAGTAAATAATAAACAAACACATGACCATCGGGTTGATGCATCCAACAATACCATAAAATATCTAAATGGTCCACGTGGTGGGCTAATAGGCCCACACATGTCACCCTGAATTCGTTCAAGAAATCCAAAAGATTCAATCCCAACTTTTACTAGTGATAGCTTAATGATTTATTTTCCTTGAGAACAAGCAACACAAGAGAACTCATTTGATAAGAGAATCTTCTGGTTTTTGAATGGATGACCATGTGAGTTCTCTATAATTCTAGGCATCATGATTGAACCGGGATGGCCTAACTGATCATGCCAAAAAAATAAAAGAACATTTTAGATCTGTGAACTTTGAGTTCACTGTAACATGTGTCTCTATTGCACTTATTCGTGTAACGTACAAACCTGAGGACAAAGCATGCAGTTTTTCTAACGTACACTTTTTCCTGAAGCAATAGATGCAATACATAGATGCTCAATATTATTTTCATCTATTTTCTTGATATTATATCCATTACGACATATATCTTTAAAACTCAACAAATTTCTTTTTGAATTGGCAGATAATAAAGCATCATTTATAATAATCTTTGTTCCTCTAGGCATCAATATAATGGCTCTTCCAGAACCTTCAATCAAATTTGCAATGCGTGATATTATATTAATATTTGCCTTCATTCTTAATAAATTTTAAAAATATTTATCGCTTCTAAGTATTGTATGAGTTGTTGCGCTGTCCGCTAAACATATATCTTCACCATCATTTTTGGAACTAAGTAAAGGATGAGAAATGTCCATTTCTTTATTAACCAACAAAAAATTCATATTAAGTTCTAAATAGAAATACTTAAACATAAGTTCATAAAATTAACATATCAAACTAAACATCTTTAAAAAAAAAAATAACAAGCATATGTGTCAAACATGACAAATAAAATAACTCTAATTATGGATTTTCTCATCGCTAGTAAAAATATTCATGTTGCCAATGATGGAATCATCATTAAAAAATCTACAACATCCAAGTGTGTAATATCTAATGATTCATTGAGGAGGTCATCATCTTGATAGGCAAAGTTTGCTTCTATATTTTTCTCCTTCTCCTTCAAAGATGCTTGGTAAAGATCAACAATATATTTGGATGTATGACAAGTACGAGACCAATATCCTTTCATACGGCACCTGAAACATAATTTTCATACGATTGTTATCTTTCCCTTATGTTCATTGCTTGTGGTTTTCAACGAAGTATAGGAGACATTATTATAACCACCACGTTGCCAAACATTACTTTAACCCCTACTATGTCTACGTCCACGTCCATGTCCACGACTATGGCTTTGATTATGGTCACGACCACAACCATGACTATGATTGTCATATTTTGTAGCATTCACTTCAAGGAATGGGGTAGACCCAGTTAGGTGAGATACATAATTTTTCATCAAAGGTTCATTATTTTGTTCAGCTACTAGAAGATATGAAATCAATTTTTAGTACTTTTTAATAGTAGAATATGTTTTCTCTAACATATTATTGTCAGTAATCTTTTCTCCGCACAATTTTAATTTAGAAGTAATTTTAAACATTGCAGAGTTATACTCACATACTGATTCAAAATCTTTACCATTCATATTGAGCATTTGGCAGTATGACAGTTTTTTTAGTTGTCATATCTTTCTTTCAAATTTTGTCAAAGAGTAAAAGGATTTCTTATCATTAGATATTCAAATTTTAACCCCTCATGAAAATGGTGACGAAGAAAAATCATAGCCGTGACATTATTTTGACTTGATACTTCGTTGTTATCTTTAATGGTGTCTCCAAGACCCTTAGCATCCAAGTAGATTTCAACATCAAGAATCCATGATAAGTAATTTCTTCCAGAAATATCAAATGACACAAAGTTGAGTTTTGTGAGATTTTCCATGAACAAAACTACAATAGAATAATATTCAAAGTATTAGAAAAATAAACATTTGAGAAATTATAATTTAAACACTGATAAAAATTAAAGTGAAAAGTGTGATGTACCAAATAATTGTGTCTTGACTAATAAAATTGAATCTCTAATTAGCATAAAAGAAAAACAAGTGAACTACATCTTGGTATTTTAATGTTTTACAATGCACCATATAGAAACAAATAAATTAAAGCTAAAAAAAATGTGTCATCAATATTAATATCAATTAAAACTTAACACACTTATATATTATAATAAAAAAAATTATAATATGACGTGTTGTTAACAAAAATGTTTACATATATAAGTTAAACATTATATATATATATATATTGTATACTATAAGAATTATATTGTATACTAAGAAAATCAAGTAACTACCCTAAATACAATCAAGAGTTAATGTTGATATTTAGCTTTGGTTAACCTAGTGATTCTCCATTATTATAGACATCCATATATATAATATTTATAATATTATATATATTGTAATTATAGTAGGCACCCTATCAGTTTTTGGAAAATTTTGAATAATTTACGGTATCAAAAACAAAGTTCAAACATTATGTTGCATGCGTGCTTGTTTTTTAATATATATATATATACACACATGAGTGTACACATAATGTTTGAACACTGAATTTGACATTGTAAATTATTTAGAATTTTCCAAAAACTGATGGAATACCTCTACACAGAGGGGGGGAGGGTATACCAGTACTCCCTTTTTTTAGCGGGGGCACCGGAGAACTGGCCTAAAACATATTACCATAAACAAATTCACAAATTTCATTATAGAAGTAAATAGCCTTTTCCATTTCCTTTAACTCTTTTAAAAAAATCATTCACGATCATCTTCTCTAACGTCATTCTCTGAAAATCTTCTTCGGCATCATCACCTACAAGATCATGATAGTCTTCTCCAGGAACGATCTAGATATTTTTTATTCAACTTTCAGATATGATTGTTATCAGTGTAAGATAGGGGCACCTGGTTACCATCACGATATGAAACATGTACATTTCAGATCTATTTTTTTTATTCAAGTTTAGGTTAAGTAACCCATTTTTTTTATTCAAGTTTCAGATCTAATTGTTATTAGTGTAATGAGTTATTTTGATAATGGTCACTGGTTACTACCACATTACTTCAAAAAAATTAAAATTATTTGTATGGGGGTAACCAGTTACCACCACATCACTAAATTTTTTTTTTTTTTAAATTTGATAATAGTAACCGTGTACCACCACATCACTAAAAATACAAAAAACTAATTTCATAGTGGTAATAAGTTACCATCACGTCACTAAAAACAAAAAACAAAAACAAAAACTATTTTAATAGTGATAACTGGTTACTACCACATTAATTTTTAAAATAACTAATTCGACACTGATAACTGGTTATCATCACATAAGTAAAAAAAATTAGGGAAATTTTAAAAAATATGGCTTTTATGCCATCACTGTGCAAAAGTATATGGATTATACTTTTGCTAATTTGTATGAGAAAATTTATTAAAGAGAAAAAATAAACTATGGGAAACACAATTACAAGCTAACTAAATATGGAAGCTAAATTTAAACCAAAATACATCAGCCAACACAGGGGTACTTACTATTGTAAAATTAGCATTCCACTCTTCTCTCTCTCAAACCCCAGCCACACAAACCCTTTCTCTCTCCAAATTCATCCACGCAAACCCATTCTCTATCCAAAACCCAGCCGCACCATCCCGTCCAGCTCCGGTCGACGCAATCTGTAATGCCACAAATTTTCTAATAAGGTTTAGGACCTTGATTAGGAGGCTGGGAGGGCCATAATTGATTTATTATGGTATTTAATGATTATATGCATGTTTATGTGAATTATATTATTATATGATGGTGAATGCATGCATATGGGCTCATATTTTAAATGCAAGGGCATTTTGGTAATTTGGCCGTTGGGGGCGTGATTGTGTAATTTTATGCATATTGGTGAATTATAATTTTACCACATTATATGTGGATTGGTTTGAGCCATTCGACATGAGATGATCATGAGATGCGAGTTTTCGGTCTAGTCATAACAGGTTTTAGTTCGAGGCTCGGGGAGAGTCTCGGGGTCATTTTGATGATTAGAACCTTACCGGGAATTAAAGGGTAATGGGGTATGATTTATTGGCATTTGAGAATGTTGAGATTAGTGGGAATCGGAGAGCGTTAATTATAATTAACGGTATAGGTTGGAAATGACGAATTTACCCTTGGGAGTGTTTAGAAGCTTTTAAATTGGCCTAGGGGCATTATGGTCTTTTGACCTTAAGGATTTATATCAGCTTTGGGGTTTAGAAAGCTGTGGAAACAGAACAGAAACAGAGCCATCCTCATCCCTTTTTCTTCTCTCCCATACATGTTCCTCCCTTCATTTCCCTTTGAATTTTGAGAGGCCAAATTGAGGGGTTAAGCTAGGATATTAAAGGTGGGAGCTTAGGAACTTGAATCAGCCATGGAAGGGGATTCGAAATCAAGTTTGAGGTAAGTTCCAGCCATGAGTTTCATGGTATACCCTGTTTTTCTATTAAGTTTTCAGTTGAGGATTTTGATGTGTTAGTTGTGAATTAATGGAAGTTCTTGAGTTTGGAAACTTGGGTTTTGATGAGGGAGAGTTATGGGTGATGTTTAGAGGTTAAATTGGGTGTTAGGTTGGTGTTTTGGATTGGTTTGAGGGGCTGGTTCCAAGGGAAAAACGCAGGGGAGTTTGCTGGTGCGTTGCTGGTTTTTGGGCTGATCAGGGTAATGTGCCGCGGCCTGAGTGTGCTTCTGGGTAAATTTAGGCTTCTGTCTGAGGGTGAGCCGCGGCATGGCTATGGTGAGCCGCGGCCCATCAAGGCAGATTTGGCTAAAAATAGGTTTTTGGCCTGGAGATGCTTGCCATAGGCCTCGAGGTTGATCCTACTACCCGGTTAAGTGTGGATTGATGTCCCGGAGGCTAGATATTGGTTTGGGAATCTATGTTGGTCGTTTTTATTAATGGTATCCTATATGTTTGGTTATGACTAGGTGACCGCTAAAGGACTAAAAGCTGATCGTTCTCAAAGGTCGTTTCTTTTATTAATTCTCGCTCGAACCCAAGATAAGAAAATTGCACCCCATACGTGACATGCATGGCTATGATTGATGCATGTTGGATGTTTAAATGTAAACATTGATAGCCTAATGAATGCTTGGCAATCTTGCCCATTTGCATATGGTTGTTATTGAGGCATGCTGGGTGATTAAATGTGATGCATGTGATGCACGAGAAACATGTGATTAGGGCATGCCATGAATGATGAATATGAGATTGGCCAGAGCTTGAGTCTCTGAGTTTGTGCATGATCATAATTATGCTAGCAACTGTTTAGTAAGCATGCTGAGTGCCCTATTCTTGGATAATTGGCATATGATACACATTGATAGCATTGCTTACCTGTGCATGGTACTGACTAATTAGTCAGATTTGGCAAAGATGCTAGTATCAACTGTGAAGCTGTGACTCACTAGTCAGGTTCGGCAGTGGTACTGGGCACTGGTCACACAGGGCTGACTCACTAGTCAGAATTGGCAAAGGTGTTGGTATCAACTGTGAAGCCGTGACTCACTAGTCAGGTTCGGCAGTGGTACTGGGCACTGGTCACATTGTGCTAACTCACTAGTCATGACAACCCTAGTGTGTAGTGCAAGCTGTGTCGATTGGACCAAATCGACCCTCTGCATTGAATGACTCAAAGAGCATTAATGCAGGACCGACCTCAAGTTCGATGAATATAAACAAGCATTTATCTAGCCAAAGGCTAGTCATGTAGAGCCATTGCAGGAAATGGGCACTGGGCCCCTAGTGACCTGGTTGTCAGTCACTCAGTATGGTTTACCAGAACCTCAAGTGATATTCACTCAACTGATCAGAGCCACGAGCTCTGCATGATCATTTTGATCATCATATGCATGGCTTGGGCACTGAGGCCCCAGTGATTTGCTTGTTGGTCACTCAGCATGGTTTATCGGAACCTCTAGTGTTACGACACTCATCTGATTAGGATTGACTTAATAGTCCTCCAATCAGAAGGCCAGGACTTCTTGTCCTGGATACCCCAGCATCTGTTTGAATTCATTTGCATGCTGAATAGAGCTATGAATGCTAGGCATGCCAGATATGATTTGATATCATGATATGACTGTTTATGAGCATATGAGTTTTCTTGCTGGGCTTCGACTCACGGGTGCTTTGTGGTGCAGGTAAAGGAAAAAGGAAGCTGGACCATCCTTGAGTTGGAGAGCTTAGGTGATGATGTGTACATATGCAGCTACTCGACCAATACTTGGGCGAGGTTTGAAAGTGGAACTAGGGCTGAACCCTGTTTTGCCGCCTAGAACGGCCTGTTGTAAACACTTTCTTGTAATAAACTCTGAAATTATATTTTTGGGATCCCAATGTATACAGTAAACGTTCTAGTGAAACGTTATATCTTAACCAAAGTTTTTAACCCCTAAACTGCTAATCATACTTAGTTACACGTTTATGGCCAAATGACTCGATTAGCGAGTTTAGCACTGTTTGCAATGTGCACTGTAGCGGTCCCTGGAGTTGGGGCGTTACACAATCCCCTCCAGCTCCAGCGACCCCATCCAGCACCGGCAACCCTCCGTTCGAGAGCCCCAACCGTTTGAGACCCCAGCTCCGCTTGAGCCCCACCATCCAAACCCAGGTGCGAATTCGCACCTCCTCCATAGCGTAACTCTGAGTCCATCCCCACGGCAACCCACACCTAGATGCGAACCACCCTCCTCATCTCCATCTCCGTCGTCGATACCGAGATCAAACGCCACCCCTCTGCAACCCGACCCCGAACCTAGCTCTCCAAGCCGAGAACCAAGAACCCGAAAGCTCCACCCTAGCCTCGTCGCACCCAGGCGAGTCCCAGGCCCAACAGCCAGCCATTTTCAGATCTGATTTTTTTTTTTTTTTTTCAGATTTGAATATTTTTTCTACTTTTGAGGTGATGCAAGGAGGTGGTCAGAGTGGAGAGTCGGCAATGAGTAGCAGGTGTCGGCTAGGGTTCTTGATGAGGGAAGAGAAGAAGATGGGAGAAAGAGAAATGGGATGGATCTATTTTTTTTTTCTATCTTCAAGTCTGTGGTAACTGGTTACCTTCCCGTTCTTTGTGTGTATATTTCTGGGGGTAACTGGTTACCTTCTTGTTCTTTGTCTGTATATATCTGGGGGTAAGTGGTAACCTTCACGTTCTGATGTGTGTGTACATTTTTGGGTTCTTCATGGTAACTAGTTACCTTCATGTTATGATGTGTGTTATATTTCCGGGTTCTTTAAGGTAACTGGTTACCTATCTTACTAAAATCATAGTTACTTATCCTTCTTTTTTTAATGAAGTGTTCTTCTTCTTTTTCCTTCAAATTTGATGTTTTTTTCCATATTTAATATGAGTAACCCATCACCCTTCTTATGGTAACTAGTTACCCCTCTTATGGCAAAATGTTACACCTCTCAGGGTAACTGATTATCCCTCCTGGTACATGTTATTTAACTTAGATCTAAGATTTTATTTTTACATAACTGCTAAATATCAATCAAGTAGCTGGTTACCTTACAAAGGATTTGAAAAAAGAAACGTACAATCTAAAAAAATGTTTATAATAAATAAAAATAATAATAAACACGATTTATATTACAAAAAAAATTGCAAAACAACTAAAGAAAAATTTAATATAAAAAATAAATAAGCTAAAATATAATAATCAAATTATAAACATACCCTTCCAAATTAATAAAACTTGATTAAGAGTAAAAGTATGGCATAAACCAACTTTTATACAAAAATATGAGAAAATAAACTCATAAAAGTGAAAAATCTTATAAAAAGTCATAGATTAACTTTTTTTTTTAAATAAAACTTTATTTTTGCACACTCTATTAAAAATCTCATATAAAATGTAATTTACAGTAAAACAAAAATAATACTACCAGAATATTGGGGAAAATCCATAAAAATGTAAATTAAATAAAAAAGGTCATAGAAAATGCACAAAATTGAAAACCCTAAGTTTATCAAACTTACAGAAAAAATAGCATACGTACATCATGTAATTTCCTCTAGATGACTCTAGATAACATGATGACAATTGTTGGTACTAGTTCAAATTCAAGGCTTATTTCTATATAGGATAGGAATGACGAACGTCTTATAATCCATTGGAGCTATTATAATACTCACACTACAAAAAAAAGGTTCTATACCGAGAACACTATACCGACAACATGTCCTCGGTATAGACATTTCATATGCGCGGGACATTTTCGCGGTTTTGAATAGGTTTAGTTGCTATACCGAGAACCTATACCGAGAACATGTTCTCGGTAGAGGGTTTATAAATATACCCCACAGCCGCGAAGCCCCTTCTCCTTCCTCTCTGGTTTCTCTCGGTTTTCTCCGAGCCGTCCGCCTCCCTCCGCCATTTTCCTCCCAAAAAGCTCGGTTTTAAGCCTCAAAATTGCCAAAGGTGAAGGGATTTCTGTGTATTTGTTGAAGGTATGGTTTATTTATTCATTTTTTATATATATATATATTTATGAAATTGTATAATGATATTTTGTAGTTTTTGTTTGAAGGTTGGGTATTCGGTTTTTGTTGGACTAAAGAGATTGCTAGCAAGATATTGAAGGCATTGGTAAGTTTTTTTTTAATTTTTCTGTATTTTTTAAATTTTTTTTCAATTTTTGAATAATTTATGTTTTTTTATATAAATAATATAATATTAATTTTAATAAAAATCTGAAATTATTATATTAGATAGAATGTATTTATTTTTAGGTTTTCAAAATAAGTATTAGTAAAAATGATATTAAGAATTAGAAAATTGTAATATGAGTAATTAGTATTTTTTTTAAAATAAATTCTATGTTGTTTTGGTGAATTTTATGTGTATTAAACATATTAGTAAATATATTAAATATTTGAGTGTTAATTTGAAAATTTTGGTAGTAATGTTAGTATGTTGTTGTTGTCAATTTTAATTTTTTTTGGTTATGTTAGTAGTAAAAATTCAAATTTTATGAATATTGATGATTAATTTGTTGTTGTTAATTTTTAGTAGAATTTTAATATTTTGGTTAGAAAATTGAATAATTAATAAAATTTAGACTAATAATTATAAATTATATAGTCGTTTAAAATGTATTTGTAATGCTCTCTGCATGATCTGGGTCTGGATATTTTTTATGTCTTATTTGCAGGATTTTAAATTTTGGGATAGATGAAAATATAGTCGTTATGCTGCCGAATTTTTTATAGAATTGTAAAATTTAGAGATATTGTGAATATTAGTAGAAGTACTCAATAAAATTTCTAATTTAATAAATAGTGAATTGATAAGTAAAATAATATATTTTAAAATTAAGATTAAAAAAAATTAACATTAACATTATGCAACTAAATTTTAATAAAAATAAACATTAATTAAATAATTTAAGTAATAATTAAATCCTAAAGTAAATAAATAAATTTTAAACAAATCTTAGAAATTTTGTTTAAATTAATAAAACTATTCAATAAAGCATAAGTAAAATATGTAATTTAATAAATACTAAATTAATATGTAAAAAAATAATATTTGTTAGTTCTGATTAAATAAAATTAACAAATATATTATTAGAAAACCATTATTAAGATTAAAAAAATTTAATTTAATATTTGTTAGTTTTAATCATTATTAAAATTAAAATTAAAAAAATATGTTTTTAATAATATTTGTTAGTTGTTTTTAATTTTTCTGTATTTTTTTTAATTTTTTTTCAATTTTTGAGTAATTTATGTTTTTTTTATATAAATAATATATTTTAAAATTAAGATTAAAAAAAATTAACATTAACATTATGCAACTAAATTTTAATAAAATAAACATTAATTAAATAATTTAAGTAATAATTAAATCCTAAAGTAAATAAATAAATTTTAAACAAATCTTAGAAATTTTGTTTTAATTAATAAAACAATTCAATAAAGCATAAGTAAAATATGTAATTTAATAAATACCAAATTAATATGTCAAATTTAAATAATTTTAATAATATTTACACTGAAATATATTATAGTTAGATATCATAAAACAACATAATTAACTTCAAAGAGCATAAGACATTAAAAAAAACATATTTAATTTTATTTGTTTTTTTCTTTGGTAATAAGAAATTATTACCAAAGATATAATAGTGTTATTATCACCTAGTGATAATATTATATTTTTTTAGTGTTCATCACAAGAAGCCTTAGACCCGTTTAGAGAGGGTGAGTCATTGAAGACTCTTACATTTGCCTCTCTCTGAATTAGGACACACACGTGGATTAATTTGACCGTCAGATATCCCAGCTGATTGTGAACGAGGTAATACTTTACACATTGATATACTCCTTAAAATTTAACAATTAATCCATATTAATTTTAAAATATTGAATTTGCATACAATAGCGCCTCCAAATAAACGTGGACGCCATAAAGGATTGAACACGCGGGAAAAGAGGGAACAGTTGGGGCGTCCTCTCCCTCTCGAGTGGGATGTGCGGGGGAGAACATATAAAGAGATCGGAGAGTACAGCTCAAATTTCTCAGTCAACAAGGAAAATAGAAGGAAACTGAAAGAGCTTAGCTATGGAGGTTCTCAGTCAATCCCAGCCCTACGCTATAAAAAGGTTAGTTAATTAATTATTTTTTAGTTTATTTTTCTTATTTACGTTTAATTATTAATTTTATAAAAATATATGTACGTGACAGCGCAATTTAGAGACTGGGCAACTTGAGTCCATCCCGGATAGCTGGATGGATACTCACCATAAATCAGGCACAGGGTGGGTGACAGAGACAGCCAAAAATACTTAGGTACGTTAAGTTTTTTTAAACATTTTTCAAATTTTTAATTGTTTCAAAATTTTAATTACATTATACATTGTATCACAGGAGGAATTGCGTGCATACCACGACACACAGCAGACACAGGCAACTGATACTGAGAGTTCCACACCAGTTTCGAGTGCGCCTGAAGATGAAGACATATCTTTGGTACAAACTGTCTTCGGAAAACGACGGGGCCACCAGAAAGGATATGGACGTATCCTTAACATAAGGGGCCGAACTCCATTTGATTTTCGTCCTTCACAAACTAGAGATGAAGAGTTGTCTGAGATGAGAGAGCGTCTTCGACAGTTAGAGGAGCATGTCCGGACTCATTGTATCACCCCGGGATCTCAATGTGCCCCACCACCACCCGATGATCCCGATGTTGGAGCACCGACTCAGTAGGACTTATGTATGAATTTTATTACAATTGACTATTACATTATCATGTTTAAGACAATTCTTTATTTTGATTCAGCGAACATACTCTTATGTTTTTATTTATATGTTTAATATAAGTGTTTTAATTTTATTCTATTTTTTATATTTAATTCAAAATAAATAAGGGAATAACAAATAAAAAAAAAATTGGGGAAAATTCTATACCGAGGACATTGTCCTCGGTATATACCACTAAGATGTCGGTATATACCAGTACGATGACAAATTGGGGATGGTTGTACCGAGGACTTTTGTCACTTTCTACCGAGGACAATGTCCTCGGTAAAACCTATACCGAGAACATTTTTAATGTCGTCGGTAGAAGTTTTGTTTTACCGACGCGGATGTACCGATAACTTTCTACCGACGACATTGTCTCGGTAGAGGTTATATCGAGGACATTTTGGCTTATACCGAGGACATTTGTTCTCGGTATAGGCCCTATTTTTTGTAGTGTCAGTTGCCAATAACCAATTTACTTGACTAATCTTGGCTTTGCACGATAGTGTATAAAGCCATACTTTTTAAGAGAGAAGCTCATTCTAATCATTTCAACCATTAAAGTCCAAAAATTGGCTGACTTTTTAAATGAATATAATTTTCTAATTATGTGTTAATTTTGAAATTTTAATAGTGGTAATTAGTGGATTTTGTTGCTTTTGGGTAAGTATGGTTTTTATATTAAATAAATTATTTATAGTCAAGTTTCTCAATTTAATTATGATAATTTTGTCTATAATAAGTATGTTTAAGATATAATTGATCTATATATTTCTTGATTTTAATTTATTTAAAGTGCGTAACTTGAAATATCTTTGGCCCAAGTAAGATCAATTCCGAAATGAACTTGGTTTGAAGTTAAGTATAGGTTCATCTATAACCTGATGATACATAATGATCTTCTGTTACATTCGGATTTTTATAAACTCTCTGATTTGATCTAATTGAGATCAAGAACGAGATTGGCTTTGCTTAGGATTTACTAAACTCTATAAATACCAGACCTAAGCAATAGCTAATCTCAGCTCTTCTCTATTCTAACATTTCATATTTTGAAGAGTTCTTTTTATGTAAAGAGTAGTCTTTATTCAACTATCTTTGTTTGTTTATTTGTTTTGCTTTGTGCTGTTTATTCTTAAACGTGTCATAAAGCTTGTGAACATGACATACAATTTTTGGGGGAAAATTTTCTTAAGTCTTACTTCGGGAGGAAGCAAGCACTCATCAAGATTAGAAAAGATTTCGTGTTCATGTTTATCAAAATGAGATTATTAAAGTTTGGTACTTTAAAGTTGCGACAAGAATTTAGAGGGAGTCTAATCTTATATAAGACAATTGCTTATTGTATTCTTGAGACTTTACTAATTGATTTTATCTCTGGGCGTAACCACATCAACTAGATTTTTCGAACCACGTAAAAAATTTCTTGTGTCATGTTACTTTAGTTTATTTACTTTATGTTTTTATATTCTAATTCATCAGCATTCTATCTGGATACATCAAAAGATTTGTCTGATCAAACAATTGCTTAACTATTCTGCATTAATTAAATTATTTGTTAAATTCAATTGATAATCTTTAAAAAAACAGATTTCACATTCAAAACTAATTAAGCTCGGACTCAGGTTCAGGCTCTGGCTTAGGGACGCTATACATCAAAGTTTTACCAGGCAGATGGGACCAAGCTCAGAAGCCTAACTTTTCTATTCTACCTATGAGAGTATCGATGGACATTAAGATATTACAAGTTTGATGCTATATAAAATATATTAATAAGATTGCTTTGTCGCCTTTCTTAATAAATAAATTGGAAGTAATAACCGAATATAAAAATAAAATTTGGCAGTTGTGTTTTTTTCTCTTCATAACATCCGAGTACAATGAAAAACAAAATATAAAACTAGTTTCATTTAGTTGTTTTTTTTTCTTCTTAATATTCACGATATTTTTGTACAAAGAATAAATCGTCACTACGACAAATTTTCCCCAATTTGACACTCTTATATATGTCGTGTAGTATAAAAATTTCGTAATTATGTTTTTCCAAAGTATAAGTTATTATGTCAAGCAGCACGACGTAACAATGCATTTAAAAAGACGTGAAGTGTTGACGCATTACGTCGACTACTACTCGATGTAATAATGCATTTAACAAATGTTGCCAACATTTTTCATAATAAATCTCACACGAGATTTGTTACATTCCGTGTAAATTTGAAAAATATATATAAAAAGTAACGTAACAAGTCTCGCACAAGATTTATTACATCTTGCATGACACAGATTACATCTAGCATGACAAGACTTTTATGTGATTCCTTTGAGTGACGTAATAAACATTTTATGTCATACCAAAAGCATGATAAATACCCTTTTTGCAATAGACATCTACAAACGCCATCACGACAAGTCGTTTTATTATTATTTTTTAAATGTCATACGTCTATTTTAATTTCTTACTTACCAACAACTCCTATTGTATATATATATATATATATATGACAATTCTCTTATAAGGGCTTCATTTTAAGTCTTACCGGTGGGACTCTTTAGTGTTCTCGACACGTGAATAGTTTTCGGCACGATTTTTTTTACAACCGTGTATATTGTAGTTGTTTAGAGCATCTTCCAAATTTTCAGAAAATTCTGAATAGTTTACAGTACCAAAAACTAGGTTCAAACGTGTTTTCCACGTGCATAAAAAGAATTAGTCACGCGTACAACAACACGTTTGAACTTAGTTTTCGATACTGTAAACTATTCAGAATTTTCTAAAAATTTGCAGGATGCTCTAAATAGCTACAATATACACGGTCATAAAAAAAAAATCGCGCCAAAAACTGTTCACCGGTCAAGAACATTAAGAGCCTCACTGGTATGGCTTAAAGTGAAGCCCTATAAGAGAATTGTCCTCTATATATATATATATTTGAAATTCATTGTTGTTGACCTCTAACTCTAAGTCTAACAAAACAAATGGGCGATACATTCTTTCGGAGTTAGGTCTATATCATTTTGGATGTGTAAAAACATTTTTTTTTAATAACTAGTAAACTACTACTACTACAAGAACCATGTCGTTTTTGAAAGTGCTATATTCTCTTAATTATGTTTTCGTTCTCGACACAGGAAATGGGGGAACACGTACACGGCATACGTAGTTTTTTTCTTCCAACGTGAAAAAACGACATGGCTTGGTTAGTGGTTACATGTGCACATTCAACTCTTGGCCACATCATAAACATGCACCTAAGTACTCAAGAGGTGATTATTTCAACAAACAAAAAAAAAAAGTACTCAAGAGGGTGACAATATGCATGACATGATGACCTATATTATACCTAATTAAATAGCAAAACTCCTATTTAGTTCTAATTGTATCGAATAACGTAATCTATATGGATGAATGTCACAGCAGGGTGCAAGTCTTTATCATCAGCTAGCTTGCTGTAGTTAGAGTTTCGTGTAGAATATTACATATATATATATGTGTATATGCCACACTACTGTACAAAATATTCATTATTGATCATGACCATTACTTTTTCGTTTTCACCTATTTTCTCTTAAACACCTCAAATTAACGACAAGAGCATATTCCTCCTTTATCTTTATCATAATCTTTATCTTGTGCATGTTCTAGTTGAACCGCTCAACTTTGATCGAAACACTTACTTTTATAAGGGTATATTATATATACAGTCAATCATAACGATTAATAAGCAATAACTATCAAAACTATATGAAGTCAGTATATATAATTTCTACTTATTTTATATATAAGACTTCCTTTACAAATTGATCACTTAAAAGTATGAAACGACTTCTTCAAATGTTAATGATTAATAGTCTTTATTTTGACTATTATAACATGTATAATCCATTTTATTATATATATTTTAGATGAAATCTTCCACTAGTTTTTTAAATTATTTTGAATAGCTCTTTCTCTAAACCTCCATAAATATATATCAAATAAACTTGCACCATGGTAAAATTGATGAAGTGAACCTGGCTTAGTTTATTCCTCAATATAGGATGGTAGTATAGTTTTAATGGCAATGGCATTTCCACCTAAAAAAAACTTTGAATTTATGGAGTGGGCCACTATATACGTGTTGAGGTTAGGTAGAGGCTGAAGGCAGTCGTTGGTGCAAACCGCACGAAATTGAAAGCTTCAATTTTGATTCAATACGAACCACATAATCCCTAACAACTTCAATTCAGTTTTCTATCCCTTTTCATCAATTTTTTTTTTTTTAAAAAAGCCCACAAAAAACGAAGAGGAGAAAAAAATTAGATAATTTTTATCACAAAATTTTATAAAAATAATCTACTTATTATTAAATAACTTAATCTCATTAAAAAATTCGCCCAATCTAATTCTCATCGCTTCATATTTATATAAACAAAATTTGTATCTAACTTGTGATCATTTAATTTTTTTTTTCAAATGTTACTTTTCAAACATAATGGAATTAAACAAAACAAAAAATACAGAGAAAAACATGATTGGAAAACCAGGAGGCAAAAAAGCTCAATAGAACATATGATGAGTTAGCTGGTGGCAGATGCACCTACCTGCTCTAATACCTTATGTGATTGGTGTCACTAGTTTTGGCATTAAAGTTGACCAAAAAGGTCTTTTTTTTTTAGGATTGACTCGGAATCATTACCTGAACTTCCCCAAAGGCAAAGGAACACAAAGTTTGATATGCTGTTTTGTTCTGTATTTAATTGTAGTATTAGCAAGCTTTATTTGGGCGATTCCACTTAGTTAATCACATTTGTATTTACTTCTTCAAATTTACACTTAGCTTCATTCTATGATTAAATTATAAGTTAGAATATTCCTATGTAGCATGGTGCCCAATACTAATTGACGCGACATAGCATGATTGTGACGTATAGCATAACATGATTGATCACGCTATGTCACGTCAAATGATATTGGGCACCATAATCACGCTATACTACATCAAGTAAAACATGTTATGCCGTATCAAGTAACGTTAGACACCATAATCATACTATATCTTGTCAAATGGTGTTATTAAGCACCATAATATACCTGGTAGCAATATTCTATAAATTGATGCGGTTATTAGTTCTTACTGTTAAATGACAATGATAATTAAATATAATTAATAATAAAACAAAAAAAAATTAATATTTAAAATATATTCTCTTCAACATGTGTTAGACTTATTATATCCTTAAAAATAAATAAATATAAATCTAATACCCTAACAAATATGAAACCACACCAAAAATTGAATGTAAATTTGATTAAAGATTAAAAAAAACGTTTCTAATTAATATCCGCTTAATATAATTATGTACTTCACTAATAAAAGTGGAATCATAGGACAAAATTAAGGAAACTTTTGTGTTCATGGTTGGCTAAGATATTTTTCTAAATTGTAGTTAACTACTAACTACTCTAATTCCAACACAATTTAAGATCTTATTAACTTAAGTGATTTTTGGTAACATTTAAAAAAATTATTTTTTATTTAATTAATTAAAAATTTGATAATTAAACATAAAATGTGTTTGGTAACTCTATTTTTATTTATTATTTTTTTAAATTTTAGTTAAAATTTTGAAAATATAATTTTTTCACTTTCAAATTTTTTTTAAACAGTTTTTAATTTTTTTTTCTTCTTTTCTTCAAATTAACACATCATATTGTTAAACAAAAAATAAAAATAAAAGTTATCAAACGCATTTATTATTTTTTGTTTTTAAAAACAAAAAATAAAAATGGTTACCAAACATATTTTTATTTTTTAAAAATAAAAAAACAAAAATAAAATAATATTTCAATTTTTGTGTTTAAAAAATTCAAAACCAAAAATTTTACCAAACAGCTTAGTTATAAACTCATTAAGGATTATGAATATTTTTTATCCTATTAGTCATACATTATTGTATTCTTAAAGACCTATCACTTCATCCAATGTAAGTTTATAAATATTTTTTTTTCTCTCCTTGAACATTATTAGTCTTACTTGGAGAATTAAATAATAATTTGATGTAAATTAAATTAAACACAAAACCAAAGATATACAGTTAGACCATGAAATAGATGAGTAAATACTAAATGACCTCCAAAAAATAAGGGAAAGGATGGCACGGATAGACCTAACCCCCAACCATAACCAACCTCATCCCCATCTTTTGCAATATTAATGTCTTGTTTCACTAATCCAACTCTTACCTATAAATGCATTATTGGCCTTTTTAAAGAAAAAACACATTAAAATATTGGACCCACTCCTCTTTTTCTTCAATCAAGCATCAAAATAAATTGTTCTCCCAAGTTTTTTTTACAATATATAAATATTTGTGTAACAAGAAAAGTATATAATTATAATTATGTAACATTTGGAGGTTTTCATTTAGAGATATATTTATATAATATTTATATATATGACTAAATTTCATATTGAGGGGAATGAATGGTTGGTCGACTAAACCACCCAACTCTTAGTCAAGACATAACAGAGACTTTTTTTTTGTTGGGTTCATTAAGTTGTAATCCATAACCAAAACAAAGAATACAAAATTAGGTTAGCCGAATTGAGGATTTAAGAGAACAAAAAAAATTGGGTTTGAGAAATGAGAGAGGAAATTGAAGAGAGAGAGAGAGAGAGAGAGAAGGGTAGATGGGAGCTACTAGTAGTACTAGTGAGGGGATGAGCATTGTGGGAGGTGCAGGTGCCACGTGCGAATCTCATTAAAGTCGTTAAAAACTTGAATGACCCCACGGACTCTACCCGACCCCAAACTCACACCTACCCGCTGCAATTCCTTATAACTAATAAGCTTTTAAAGATTTGTGTTGTCTTGTGTATTGTGATATGTGTGCATGATCATATAAACAACATTCATTTACACTCTTCTTGGTTCTGTTCATTTTCAACACCGCTTTTTCCTTTTGTGTGTTTTTGCTTCAATATGCTTGATGCCCACATAGAGATTTGAAGCAATTTGATTAAAAGCTTCAATTTTTCAGTTCCTGTTATTCCACTTCCACTAAGGTCTGTGCTCGTTTATTTTTGGGTTATTTCTTTAATTCTCTTCTGGGCAGTTGCGTTTTGCTTCCTTTGTGTTGATTTGGGCATTGTTTCTCTTTAGAGGTAAGTGTTTCTCCAAGTTCAGGAGAACTACTCTAGTTACACTTTCTACTGGTTTTTATACTTCTTAAAGATTGCATCTTTTGCGGCTTGTAAATCTGAGTAGGCTATGATTGGTGTGGATTAGGAACCGTATTTTTCACTTTTATTTAATAAAAAAAGTTTTTTATTTTATGTAAATCATTATGCTGATGGTGTAAAAGTTAAGTTTTTCCCTTTTTTAAATTATTAGTTTTTTGAGCGATACCCTTTTCGTGGTAACCTATGTTTATGTGATATTACATATGAAAATTGCTTATCCTAAGGCTACACAGTCAATCAAATTTACTTCTAAAAGCAATTATTTCTTAGCAAGTTCACTTTTTTATTTATTGCGGGGAAAGGGATTGTGATCGTTAGAATAAGTCTACTGTTAACAGAGAATTTCTAATGTTAGAGAACTAAGTTTGTGCATCAACTATGTTTCGCGTAATTGAGGCAGCTATAGTTTAGTGTCACTGCAGCTTTTCTTAAAAATAGATTTAACTAAATTAGAGTGAATTAGGAGCAAAACGTTTTTGTTTTTGTTTTTCTTCTCCATTCAATTATTAGAGTTGTTGAACAAATAATTGTCTCATTGCAGTATGTTAGAAGCCCGAAGGAGTCCGACAATGGCTGGTGCTTTAGGTGGGAATGGATACGTAAATGGGGCGGCTTTAATCAGGCATCCTGCTGCCGTATCTCAAGTTGATAAATTCTGCAATGCACTTGGTGGCAAGAAGCCAATCCATAGTATTTTAATTGCAAACAATGGTATGGCAGCTGTCAAATTTATACGTAGTGTGAGGACATGGGCGTATGAAACATTTGGCTCAGAAAAGGCAATCTTGTTGGTGGCCATGGCCACACCAGAGGACATGAGAATCAATGCTGAACATATTAGAATTGCTGATCAGTTTGTGGAAGTTCCTGGCGGGACTAACAATAATAACTATGCCAATGTACAGCTCATTGTAGAGGTGTGTATTCTGAGCTCTTCCAACTTTCATGTTTCCTTAATTTGGCTTCTGAAATGTGAAACAGGGCAACTAAACTCAAAGGAAAATTTTCAGTTTACAGAAATTATATATTGGTTTAATATTACAATTACTGAATTTTTAGTCTAGGTGAGATGGAAAGGTTGGAACCTAAAAATTCAATTTCCCTTGTATGTTTTCAAAAAATATGATCCTAAGATGAGAAACTACGATTGTTAATGTTTCTAAGAATGTGGAAAATTTGGGTTCGTGAAAATAAGAGATACATGTATATTGTCATTTGATATATTAATCTATGTTATTGTTTTATTAGTCTTGTTCTTGGCGCATTCATGGTGTGGTGGCGAATTGTTCAATGTTGGATTTCATTAAGTGACTTGTTCTTGTCAGAACTACTGATTAATATTCTGTTTGTTGTGCCTAGATGGCAGAGATAAAACATGTAGATGCAGTTTGGCCTGGTTGGGGTCATGCATCCGAGAACCCTGACCTACCAGATGCTCTGGATGCAAAAGGAATTATATTTCTTGGGCCGCCCGCAACATCTATGGCAGCATTAGGAGATAAAATCGGTTCTTCATTAATTGCTCAAGCAGCGGAAGTGCCAACCCTTCCATGGAGTGGTTCTCATGTAAAATTCTATCCAAACAAAAACTTACCTAAATTTGTCTTGATTTATTATGTAGTGTTATCCACACCTAACCTTCTTAAAACTTACCAGGTGAAAATGCCTCCAGACAGTAACTTGGTTACAATTCCAGATGAAATATATAGAGAGGCATGTGTTTCTACAACAGAAGAAGCAGTTGCAAGTTGTCAAGTTGTTGGTTACCCTGCAATGATCAAGGCATCATGGGGTGGCGGTGGCAAAGGCATAAGAAAGGTTTGTTTTTGCATGCCAATATGCAATCATTTGAAAACTTGTTCCTTTATTTATTATTTTTTTTTCTATTGGCAAAAATTATTTACAAGATTCGTATGGAGAAGGTGTACTAGAATGATTTGAACAGTAGGTTAGACTAAGATGTCTATTGTGTTGAGGAATTAATTGAGCCCTCTTCATTATTTTTTAAAATACTGAAGTAAACCATATTCTCATATGAATCTTTAGGTCCATAATGATGATGAAGTCAGGGCATTGTTTAAGCAAGTTCAGGGAGAAGTTCCTGGTTCCCCAATATTTATAATGAAGGTTGCATCCCAGGTTAGAAATCTTTGCTTTCAGATATGAATAATTATAACCGCTGCAGTTCTGATCTGTGTTAAGCAAAGACAATTCACTTCATGATTTGAGAATATTCTGCTGCAGAGCCGACATCTAGAAGTCCAGTTATTGTGTGATCAATATGGAAATGTTGCAGCCTTGCATAGCCGTGATTGCAGTGTTCAAAGAAGGCACCAAAAGGTAGGCTATTATCTGAAATGATAAAAGGCATTTAGGCCATCATTCTCTCTAACATGTTCATCTTTGTTATATAGATTATTGAGGAAGGTCCAATAACAGTAGCTCCTCTAGAGACAGTGAAGAAATTGGAGCAGGCAGCTCGAAGGTTGGCTAAATCTGTTAATTATGTTGGAGCGGCTACTGTTGAGTATCTGTACAGTATGGATACTGGAGAGTACTATTTCTTAGAACTCAACCCTCGTTTACAGGTAAGCTTATTGTAGGTTAGGTCCATGTTTTCCTTATTTTAGCTATTATCTGTTGGTCTTCTTTCGCTGTTCAATTTATATGCCCAAAGTGGTTGTCGAAGAAAATCATACTAATCAAGTAAAACTAGGCTATTTAGATATTATGCACCATTTTGCAAAAATGAAATGAATGGCGCATACGGTGAGAAAGAGGTATCTAGATGTGCAGCTTCAATTATTAGAAACTTATTTTATTTCATCTCTCTGACTGGCTATTTGGTGAGCAAATGAATGTCCTGGAATGAATTTTAATTTTAATTTTGCAGGTGGAGCATCCTGTTACTGAGTGGATTGCTGAAGTTAATCTGCCAGCAGCCCAGGTTGCTGTTGGGATGGGTATTCCTCTTTGGCAAATTCCTGGTAGGCACTTCTATAACTTTTTTTTTTCCTTTCTTTCTTGATGATGATCTTTCTTTTTTCCAATTTTAACATTTCCCATTGTTTTCTTAATATGGTTGATTCAAAAAGAGATAAGGAGATTTTATGGAAAGGAGCATGGTGGTGGATATGATTCTTGGAGAAATACTTCAATTGCTGCCACCCCATTTGATTTTGACCAGGCAGAGTCTATAAGACCAAAAGGTCACTGTGTTGCTGTTCGTGTAACAAGTGAGGACCCAGATGATGGATTCAAGCCTACCAGTGGGAAAGTACAGGTTAGTCTAATATTCATATGCAATAAAAAACAAGTGAATATGGTGAATTTATATTGACTTACATCATCATACACCATGCACAGGAGTTGAGTTTTAAAAGCAAGCCAAATGTTTGGGCATACTTCTCTGTTAAGGTAACTTTATGCTAGTGTTATGTCTTTGGAATCGAATTCAAATTCTCTTTCCAAAAAGGAGAAAAAAAGACTGAATACCTTGAGTTCATTATTAAATTCCAATCACCATTTTTTCTTATGCAGTCTGGAGGAGGGATTCATGAATTCTCCGATTCTCAATTTGGTAAGTGTTAATTACTAATGCTTTAAGTCATTTGAATCTTTTAGCTTTTCAAATGGCCGAATTTTGACAATTTGAAAGATAGTTCTTAAAGTGAATCATCCAATGTCAAAATGGGTTGTGACTAATCATTCCTTAGCCTGATACTGTACAAGCTAGAAAGTGGTTTTGTGTCTTAAGAAAAATCTTCACAAAAGATTGCTTTTTCGTTTTATAAGTATGTGCTGCTAAGTCTTTAATCACACCTCAGGACATGTTTTTGCATTTGGCGAGTCTAGAGCTTTGGCTATTGCAAATATGGTTCTTGGGCTGAAGGAAATTCAAATTCGTGGAGAAATTCGAACTAATGTTGACTACACGATTGATCTCTTACATGTAAACTTCACATAAATTAATGATTTTTTTCTTTTTCCTTTTTAGACAAGATAGAAAAAAAATCAAAGACTCCAACTAACCCACAAATAAATGTTTCACAGGCTTTAGATTACAAAGATAATAAAATTCACACAGGCTGGTTGGATAGTAGAATAGCTATGCGAGTGAGAGCAGAAAGGCCCCCTTGGTATCTGTCTGTTGTTGGAGGAGCTTTATTTGTAAGCACGTCTATTATAAAATTAGTTTCTTTTTTGATGTTTCATATTTGTGAAAGTCATCACTTACCCTTTTTTTTTGGTCAATCTAGAAAGCATCTGCAAGTAGTGCCGCAATGGTTTCAGATTATGTGGGTTATCTTGAAAAGGGGCAAATACCACCCAAGGTATTTTGGTAAAAAATACTTACTGAAGTTCCATACATGATGATGCATCTCATGTTATTAATTCATGCTTATCCTGATTGCAGCATATATCGCTTGTACACTCACAAGTGGCCTTGAACATCGAAGGAAGCAAATACACAGTATGTGTTTAAATGATGGCACTGTAAATCTTTGTTTTTGTGGATATTTGTTGCTCCTCATTGTCTATTGACATACGTTGTCCAAAATATGGAAAAATGTATTTTAGATCGACATGGTAAGAGGTGGACCAGGAAGTTATAGATTGAGGATGAACGAGTCAGAGATTGAAGCAGAGATACATACCTTACGTGATGGAGGTTTATTGATGCAGGCAAGTGTATTCTCTAAACCTTTTGTTCTAAAACTCATCATATTTTACACTATCCACTTTCTTGTTTGCCTGATAGCAAATATGGGTATATATACAAGTGAATTATAAAAATTTAAATTGCAACAATTAAATGGTTTGTTATTTTCGTTACACGACATGTGCAAACTCAAGTGTTTTTCCGTTCCCCTGAAGTGGGGTAGCACTCTTAGAATATGAGAATACTTGACTCCCAAGTTCAACTTTGTGTGTATAATTACCAGAGGAAAATTTTCCCTCAGTAGGCCTTGTAAATAGAATTCTTTGTCATTTTGTATTTCAGAATTCTAACTGATAACTACAATATGTTTGTATTTTCTCTACAGTTGGATGGAAACAGTCATGTGATATATGCAGAGGAAGAAGCAGCTGGAACTCGACTTCTCATTGATGGAAGGACATGCTTGCTTCAGGTGCCCCACCATTCACTTCTTCCAAATCATTTTGTTTTTGCCTTTTAGTTTCTTTAAGATATACTTCCTGAACAGGATAGCATTAACTGTAAATTATTTTGTTGCATCTAGAATGATCACGACCCATCTAAGCTCATAGCGGAGACACCATGCAAACTGATGAGGTATTTGGTTTCTGATGGTAGTCATGTTGATGCTGATACACCTTATGCTGAGGTCGAGGTTATGAAGATGTGTATGCCTCTACTTTCACCTGCTTCTGGAATTATTCAATTTAACATGTCTGAAGGTCAAGCAATGCAGGTAAGTTATGCTCCAAACAAAGATCTGGATATTCATGACTTGCATAGAAGTTAAACAGTGACTATTTTTGTAGGCTGGTGAGCTTATAGCAAGACTTGATTTAGATGATCCTTCAGCTGTGAGAAAGGCAGAACCTTTCAATGGGACCTTTCCTATCTTGGGACCTCCAACTGCAATTTCTGATAAAGTTCATCAGAAATGTGCTGCAAGTATAAATGCAGCAAGAATGATTCTTGCAGGTTATGAACACAACATTAATGATGTGAGTATCTAATTCTGTTTCTACCATGAATAATAAAAAACGAACTTTGAGTGGTATTAAAAACTGCAATTTTTTATTGTTATTAATGTTTTAATTGTTGTAGCAACCTTGAAAGGGATCTATAATTTTAGCAGATAATTTAATAAATATTTAAATTATAAGATTAAACTTTTACTGAAGAGATTTTCATGACATCTACCCTCAGGTAGTGCAAAACTTGCTCAATTGCCTTGACAGTCCTGAACTCCCTTATCTTCAATGGCAAGAGTGCATGGCTGTTCTTGCAACCCGTCTTCCCAAAGATCTTAAAAATGAGGTAAATAAAACTTTTTCTGCCCTCTGCAATTATATGCTTGAATAATGGTTGATGCTCATATTTTATCCTATGTTATGTTTTTATCAGTTAGAATCAAAATATAAAGAGTTTGATGCAATTCCTAGCACTCAGAATGTTGATTTCCCTGCTAAACTATTGCGGAATATTCTTGAAGTAAGTGCAGTTATTTTTCATTTGAGTTCCCTTCCCCCACCCTCTTGATTTATAATAAAGGAACACATTTTTCTTTAGGCCCACCTATCGTCCTGTTCTGATAAAGAAAGAGGAGCCCAAGAAAGGCTTATTGAACCTTTATTGAGCCTTGCAAAGTCTTACGAGGGTGGCAGAGAAAGCCACGCCCGCATTATTGTTCAGTCCCTATTTGAAGAGTACTTGACAGTTGAAGAATTATTTAGCGACAATATTCAAGTAAGCTATCCTTATGAAATAAAACTAACACGGTAATATGGGTAATATTAGCTTAATTCTTGAAACTGCCAATTCATTCTGTCATTATTGCATGAATCAGATTCAGTTGTAGCATACATATCTTAATATTTTTTTTGTTCACTTTACTTATATGCCCACTGTGTCCTAGCTGTTTTTCTTACTTAACTCTACTGAATGGGTTCTGGTTTTCACTCTGCGTGTGACAGATAAATCACAACTTGTTAACCTATAAGCAATCAAGAAATATAACTTGATTCCTAATTATCATTTTACATCCCTTAGTTTCTTCAGAACATGAAATTAATTTTGATAATTGCACTTTTCTTTTTCTCTCTCTTTTTTTTTTTTACTATTTTCAGCCCTTGGTCCATTCATTTGTAAAATTTGGCCTCATCTTGTATCATGTAAAACTGCTCTCATTTTTCTACTTTTTGAGAAAATGATATTGAAAGTAGTTAACTAAGTATAATATTAAAAATTTGTGTGAAGACTAATCTGTATTATCCAACTTGGTTTTGGTGTCTTCTATTTTAGTAGCCAAAATCCAGGTGATTTAGCCTTTTCCTTGAAATGCTTAGATTCTTTCATCTTTTTCTTGTCAAAATCTTCATTGTAGTACTCTGTTTTGTCCAGGCTGATGTAATTGAGCGTCTCAGACTTCAGTACAAAAAAGATCTCTTGAAGATTGTGGACATTGTGCTTTCTCATCAGGTAATTCTTTGATGAGCCCAGCCAGTTTTGTGGGTCTTTTTTATTTACTATTTGAATAGTTTACGTTTTTACTCTGTCCATTTTTGGTTTGCAGGGTGTCAAGAGTAAGAATAAGCTGATACTACGGCTTATGGAACAACTGGTTTATCCTAACCCTGCTGCATACAGGGACAAACTAATTAGATTCTCTGCACTCAACCACACAAGCTATTCTGAGGTTTGGTTGTTGCACTAAGCTAGTAAAATTGTGATGAAAAAAAAAATCCTTTATATGCTTATAGTTCTTCTCCATTTAGCTTCTCAAATATCTTTTAATATTTATTTACTCCGTCATGGATGATCAACTCTAACATTCCTAAATTTGGGATCATCTTCTCATGTTTTCTTGAAGCAATAACTTTAATTTGTTGATCAATGTTATAAACAAAGTTCTGCTGTCAATGTGTTTATGCAGTTGGCGCTAAAAGCAAGTCAGCTGCTGGAGCAAACCAAATTGAGTGAACTCCGTTCTAACATTGCCAGAAGTCTCTCAGAGTTGGAGATGTTTACGGAGGATGGTGAAAACATGGATACTCCCAAGAGGAAAAGTGCTATAAATGAACGAATGGAGGATCTTGTGAGTGCTCCGTTGGCAGTTGAAGATGCCCTGGTAGGTCTGTTTGATCATAGTGATCACACCCTTCAGAGGCGAGTGATGGAGACTTATGTTCGTCGATTATACCAGGTACTGAGATTTGAATTGGTGTAATTTTCTGCTTATTGCGTGCAGACAATCTCATGTGTTAACTTTGTATATGCCATCAGCCCTATCTTGTAAAGGGGAGTGTCAGGATGCAGTGGCACAGATCTGGGCTCATTGCTTCATGGGAGTTCTTCGAAGAGCATATTAAGAGAAAAGAAGAGACTGAAGTAAATGATAAACCATTAGTTGAAAAACACAGTGAGAGGAAATGGGGAGTCATGGTGATAATTAAAACTCTCCAATTTTTGCCCGCAATAATTGGTGCTGCAGTAAGGGAAGCAACCCATAACCTCCATGATGCAACTCCAAATGGATCTCCTGAGCCAGATAGCCATGGGAATATGATGCATATTGCATTAGTCGGTATTAACAATCAGATGAGTTTACTCCAAGATAGGTATCTCATTTGCCCTCATTTTTAGTACCAAGGCTCTATATCAATTTGTACAAGCAAACTCTCTAATTTCATAGCTAGCAATGCTTCATAATTTCTTAGATTCCTATCTACAGCATGAGAAGCTTTGTTAATCTGTTTTTCTTAAGTTGTTTATAATATATGAAACATTTAAGTCTTACCCCTCTACCTAACTTGATGCGTTGCAGTGGTGATGAAGATCAGGCCCAAGAAAGAATCAACAAGTTAGCAAAAATACTTAAAGAACAAGGAGTAGCCACGAGTCTGCGCAGCGCAGGAGTTGGAGTGATTAGTTGTATCATACAAAGGGATGAAGGGCGGGCTCCTATGAGGCACTCCTTTCACTGGTCATCAGAAAAGCTCTATTATGAAGAAGAGCCTCTACTACGTCATCTGGAACCTCCTCTATCCATCTATCTTGAATTGGTTAGTCATTCTAAGCAAAAAAAAATATGTTTTTCCATGAATGGTGGATCTGAAGTTTGTTGAATGTTGACATAAAATTTAATATTATTAGGACAAGCTTAAAGGATATGAGAACATACAGTATACTCAATCAAGGGACCGTCAGTGGCACTTGTACACCATTGTAGACAAACGTGTACCAATGCAAAGGATGTTTCTCAGAACACTTGTAAGGCAGCCCACAACAAATGGAGGGTTTACTGCATATCAAGGACTAGATGTGGAAACAACCCGTATGCCTTTTACTTCAAGAGGCATTTTGAGGTCCTTACTGACTGCAATGGAGGAGTTGGAACTTAATGCACACAACACGACTCTCAAATCTGATCATGCTCATATGTACCTGTATATCTTACGTGAGCAACAACTAGAGGATCTTGTGCCTTACCCTCGGTAAATATGTTTATATGATTGTTCAACTCCTTTATGACCAAATTTGATATGTTCTGTTTGTTGTCTTACATTTGGAATA
Organism: Humulus lupulus; assembly: GCF_963169125.1. Classification (NCBI taxonomy): domain Eukaryota; kingdom Viridiplantae; phylum Streptophyta; class Magnoliopsida; order Rosales; family Cannabaceae; genus Humulus; species Humulus lupulus. Next base: position 204,011,621 of record NC_084802.1, read on the forward strand.
TTGTGGCAGAAGAGTTGATGTAGATGGGAGTGTAGAAGAATCTGCTGTTGAGACAATCTTAGAAGAGCTGGCACGTAACATCCATGCATCTGTTGGCGTAAGAATGCACAGATTAGGTGTTTGGGAATGGGAAGTGAAGCTTTGGATATCATCTTCTGGACAGGCAAATGGTGCTTGGCGGGTTGTAGTAACAAATGTGACTGGTCATACTTGCACTGTACATGTAAGTTTTCGTGTGATTCACATTCATTGAAGGAAACATTTCCACTATCTTTTCTTGCAATTTTAAGGTTTACAAGGTTGTTTTGAGCTTGCTTTTAAGACAACTACGTTCCCATACATGGCATAAGTGTGTTGCCATTATGTTGATCATTTACATGTGTAATAGTAATAAAGTGACTATAGAGTTCCATGCTAGTCATTAGAAGTAAACTACCCACAGTAAAAAGTTATATTAGCTGCAAATAATTAGTTCCGGAATCTAATATGAGTGATGTTTACTTTTGGAACTGGCCCTAGCTAATCAGCAGTTCCATACCAAAAGGACACAGGAGGAAGAAAGAGAAGCCATAGACGAGTGCTAATTAATTGTGTTGTACTCTAGACATTAGTATTAAGCCTAAGCAATTATGATATCCATTTTTCTCCTAGATGTGTTCTAAAATACTGTATTACAGGTTTATCGAGAATTGGAGGACCACAGCCAACACAAAGTGGTATACAGTTCAATTTCTAGGGTGGGTCCTCTGCACAAAGTTCCAGTGAATGCACAGTATCAACCTTTAGGAGTTCTTGATCGGAAACGTCTTTTGGCCAGGAGAAGCAATACCACATACTGCTATGATTTTCCACTGGTAAGCACTATGCTTAACACTGCTCTCTCTCTCTCTCTCTCTCTCTCTCTCTCTCTCTCTCTCTCTCACACATCTAAATGTTGTGATTAGGCATTTGAGACGGCTTTGGAGCAGTCATGGGCTTTTCAATCCCCCAGCATCGAAAAACCCACAGATAAAGCTATCCTCAATGTAACGGAGCTCCAATTTGCTGACCAGAATGGTAGCTGGGGTACCCCACTTGTTCCTGCTTCGCGTCCACCTGGACTTAATGATGTTGGCATGGTAGCCTGGTCTATGGATATGTCAACTCCAGAGTTTCCTTCTGGAAGGAAAATCTTGGTCGTTGCAAATGATGTGACATTTAAAGCAGGGTCTTTTGGCCGAAGAGAGGATGCATTCTTCCTTGCTGTGTCTGATCTTGCTTGTGCCAAGAAACTTCCTTTAATATACTTGGCAGCAAACTCTGGTGCTCGTCTTGGTGTTGCTGAAGAAATCAAATCCTGCTTTAAAGTTGGTTGGTCTGATGAGTTAAGCCCTGAGCGTGGTTTTCAGTATGTATATTTAACCTCTGATGATTATGCTCGCATTGGATCATCTGTGATAGCACATGAGTTAAAGCTACCAAGTGGAGAAACCAGATGGGTTATAGATACAATTGTTGGAAAAGAAGATGGCTTAGGGGTTGAGAATTTGTCTGGCAGTGGGGCTATTGCTAGTGGATATTCAAGAGCTTACAAGGAGACTTTTACCTTGACTTATGTGACTGGTAGAACAGTTGGAATAGGGGCTTACCTTGCTCGGCTAGGGATGCGATGCATACAGAGGCTTGATCAACCCATAATTTTAACCGGTTTCTCTGCATTGAACAAACTTCTTGGCCGGGAGGTTTACAGCTCACACATGCAACTTGGTGGACCGAAAATTATGGCGACTAATGGGGTTGTTCATCTGACAGTTTCAGATGACCTTGAAGGAATATCTGCTATTCTAAAATGGCTAAGCTATGTTCCACCATATGTAGGTGGTCCTCTCCCCATTTCACCTTCATTGGATCCTCCAGAGAGGCTTGTAGAGTACTTTCCTGAAAATTCCTGTGACCCTCGTGCTGCTATTTGTGGTGTTTTTGATGGTCAAAGCAAGTGGATGGGAGGCATTTTCGATAAGGATAGCTTTGTGGAGACTCTAGAAGGTTGGGCAAGGACTGTTGTCACAGGAAGGGCAAAGCTTGGAGGAATTCCCATAGGAATAGTGGCTGTGGAAACACAAACTGTGATGCAAGTTATACCTGCTGATCCAGGCCAGCTTGATTCCCATGAGAGGGTTGTTCCCCAGGCTGGACAAGTATGGTTTCCCGATTCTGCAACTAAGACAGCACAAGCATTGTTAGATTTCAACCGAGAAGAGCTCCCGCTCTTTATTCTTGCCAACTGGAGAGGTTTCTCAGGTGGACAGAGGGACCTTTTTGAAGGGATTCTTCAGGCTGGTTCAACCATTGTAGAAAACCTCAGAACATACAAGCAGCCAGTTTTTGTGTACATCCCAATGATGGGTGAGCTCCGTGGTGGGGCATGGGTGGTTGTGGATAGTCAAATTAACTCAGATCATATTGAAATGTATGCTGATGAAACAGCTAGAGGTAATGTACTTGAGCCAGAAGGGACGATTGAGATCAAATTTAGAACAAAGGAGTTGTTGGAGTGCATGGGAAGGCTTGATCAACAACTAATCCTTCTAAAGGTAAAACTTCAGGAAGCCAAAAGTAGTGGAACACATGGGCTGGCTGAATCCTTGCAACAACAGATAAGAGCTCGGGAAAAGCAGCTTTTGCCTTTATACACTCAGATAGCTACTAAATTTGCAGAATTGCACGACACTTCCCAGAGGATGGCTGCAAAAGGAGTTGTTAAAGAAGTTCTGGAGTGGGCAAAGTCTCGATCTTTCTTTTACAAGAGACTGTGCCGGAGAATTGCAGAGGAGTCACTGATCAAGACCATAATAGAAGCCGCTGGGGACCAGCTGCCATATAAATCTGCAAGGGACTTGATCATCACCTGGTTTTCAGATTCTGACATTTCAAGAAGCAAGCAAAATGCTTGGACAGATGATGAAGTTTTCTTTAGATGGAAGGATGATCCACGGAATTACGAGGCTAAACTAAAGGAGCTGCGGGTGCAAAAGATATTTCTCCAATTATCAAACATTGGCAACTCAACTTCAGATCTCCAAGTTCTACCTCAAGGTCTTGCTGCCCTTCTAAGCAAGGTAAAAATCAAGTAACCCTTTTCTTGTAGTTTAATCATATTCATTTCATGTTCCTCTCTGAATATGACTTTATATCATAAAACTGTTTGTACCCAAATACAGGTGGATCCCACAAACCGTTCAGTGTTAATCGAAGAACTCCGCAAGGTGCTCGGTTAGCTGGAGAAATCGGTGGCTTGTTCTTCATCTTTTTATAAGATGTTAGAACACTCTGGCTTCTTGCCTGTCCAGTAGGCTATTGATCATTATCATTACAAATGGCTTTGTCTTGCGTTGGAGGAAGGGATCTTTCGGGAACCAGTTCTCATCTCTCCCCAAAGTGTACATCTTTTTCTCCTTTTTTTTTTGTTCTTTTTCTAGTTTTAGAGTTCAAATAAGGGAACGGATAACATGTAATAGGAAAAAGACTGGCTCTATTTATATAGCAGGGCCCTATCTCATTCAGTTCCCTGCAAGCTTTATCAATTCTTAGAATTGAAACAATTATTATTTTTTGTTAATAAGAACGTAGATTATTTAATCAATCTACTCATAAAATTTAGATCATTGATGATTATTGTTTTAAACTCACGTTTCATGTTAATGAGTTCAAATTTTAAATTCTGTCTTTACAAAAAAGAAAAGTAACTTAAGGTTATGTTTGGAAAAAATTATTTTTCTAAATTTTTTAATGAATATACATATTTTAGTGTAGTTATATTTGTTCTAAACTTTATAAAATTATACTGCACCTAGTTTTATTTTTTCTAAAAAAAAGAAAATTTTCATTTTTTGTGTGTGTCCAAACATGAGATGAAATCTTTTGAAATTTATTTTTTCCATTCTAAAATCCAAGATTTGGACAAAGGGTACGAAATTCAGGAAGATAGATAGGTGTTTCAAGCCAGACCAGGGAAGTGGCACAACAAAGGAGACGAGAGCAAGGTGACTATATCGAGCATTGAAGAGTTTATAACATGAACACAAGTATAGCCATTGAGAGCAAATGTAGTGAAGTATCCAAAATAGAGATCATTAGGTGTCATACACATTATAAGCTTGGAAGACTTTTATTTCATTGAAAAGCTATGCCTAAGCCCATATGAAGTGACAAATTTAGCATAAGCTCTATTACTTCATTTACCAAACTTAATACTATAGGAATTTGAAGACAAAATAAACTTGGAAAAAGAGCATGAAGATTTTTTATTTTTGTTTGGTTGGTATGGACATTATTTCTTCATCTTGTGCTTGAATTTTTGTTTCTCTTGGAGTTTCTTCTTCTTCTTCTTCTCTTTCTCGTTCTCTTTCTTCCTTCTCATCTCTTCTTTATCCTTCCTCTCACTTTCTTCTTTTTTCCTATTCTCTCTCTCCTTGGCTTTCTTTTCTTCTTCCTTCTTCTCTTTCTCCTTTTGCTTTGCTTTTTCTCTCTTTGCTTTCTCCTTAAGTTCTTCCTTAGTAAGTTCTCTTCTGACACTGAAACACATCTTGAAAAGATATCCAACACTTCTCTACTTGAAAAAATGAACCAAAATATATGTAATGTATACACATACATGTATACAAACATATATAGTGCAGTTTCTGTATTATTCTATTTGGATCACAGTGATTAAAGCCGTCTACTTTGTTGGTTGCCGTCCAATTCCAATCCTCTTTTTACTTCCTTTGCTTCACTTGTTGGCATTTCCTTTGTTTTATTTGAAATATTACTAATTTACTGTGACGGCAGATCCTTTTATTTTTTTATTTTTTATTATTACAAGTATTTACAAATTTCTATGTCTTCATATTTGGTTTATTTGTTTTTTCAAGTATTTGAAATTATCCATAATCAATTATAAAATGAACAAAGATTCGAAGAATAATCTGGCGTATTTAAACAACTACATATCTCTCTTGCCAGATGAATCTGAATAAATGACAATTAAAGTTAATCTCTTGCATCCTAGTGATATACATAAAAGTATATAACTTGTAAACTAGACCAATAATTATGGGAAAAGAAAAACATATTTGCTATAGCCAAAGTACAAAAAGAAACAATATTTTGTTCTTTATAAGTTGTTTTAGGCTAAGAAAGCTAATTATTTACCAATGCAAAACTTGCTGAAGATGTTGGATAAAACTTCCTCAGAAATGTCTTCTCCACTTATCTGACCGAGAGCCAATGCCGCTTCTCTCAGATCAATTGTCCAAAAATCGAAAGGCATTTGATCTTCAATCGACGATTTCAACCTTATAAAAGCCTCCTTGGTTCTAACAAGTTGCTCGCATTGTCTCTGTTGATTCGTCAACATTAACACATATTTCAATTGCAATAGATAAATGAACTATCAACATAATGATCATAAGAAGGTGGTTCATGACAAGGCAGAAATAAGAAACATGAATCTATTAAAGTAACAAGGTTGCTCACTTGGTTCACGGTCCACCTGCGTCCCCCTTGAATAACTTTGTTGAGACCCACTATCTCTGAGATTGCCGTCTCTAGCTCTTTTATTCCTTGTCCAGTGACAGCACACGTTTTGACAAGATTAGTAAAAGTATTTCCATCTTTATCCACGCATTCAATATTAGGAGTAGATTCGGCGCAGTCAATTTTGTTTATTACAAGGATCATTGGTGATGAAGACCCTGTTGATTTCTGCCATCCAAACAAAAATAAAGTAAATCAACAAATGATCTGAAAGGTACAAGGCATGACGGAGAAGATTATTTTGTTTGTCAAACCCTCCAAAACCTTGTTAGACTGAATCCTGTTTAGGAGTGTTGAATCTTCTGGAGTCCACCCATCAAGAGCACTAACTGTCATGATAATGACATCCGCACCCAAAGCAACTGTTTCAGACCTCTCCACACCTGAGAATACATGAGCATATCCAATTTTAATGTACAATGAAAACAGGTACAAATACAATTTCAAAACTGAAGACCCTGCTGAAATCTCAAGCCACTCAATAGCCGAGTACTGACCTAGAGGAATGAACCTCAAGCATGTGAGAGCACACCACAAGCTCAAACACTCCACTAATTAAAGTTGTGCACTTGTGCTATTATTTTCTTTCTTCTTTTTAATTGAAATTAGTTGATACCGTCCAATAATACACTTCATACTCTTGACTCTTGTAAAACATTTCTATTACCAAACGAGAATTTTTTTTTTTTTGGTTATATCTGGATGTCTAAAATATGCACCAGTTTAGTACATTGTGAATGGGATATGATATAGACATCGGCCAACATCAAACATCATGGCTACAAAGAGATTTGTCTTGTAGGAACTTTACAAATCAAACTTGAAAAGGAGGCTACGAGGAAAAGGAATTTCCGGGGTGAAGTTGGTTTCTTTTTCTCTGCTTTAGAATCAATGGTAAAATGTAATAATTTCAGACTATGCAAAAAGGATGGGCTTACCAATCTTCTCCACTACATCATCAGTGTCCCTAATGCCTGCAGTATCAAGAAGTGTAATGGGAATTCCATTGACGGTGATACTGGCCTCAACAACATCACGAGTGGTACCAGCGATATTTGTAACAATTGCTCTTTCACTCTGCACGCTAATATAAAAGTATGACATTCAATAAGATGATAAGCATATAATAAATATATATTTATACAAGCACAAGTTTGTTTTAGAAAAAAATAAATAAATCATCATTTTCACATCCTCTCTCTACAAAATAATTGCCCATATTATGGAAAAATGTTAATATAGTACTCAAATAGTATAGTCCAGTTACCTCCATTTACAAAAGCATCAATTGCACCAAAAGTAATGATTGAACACAAAATAAGATTCAGAAGATGAATTTTAAGTAGCTATAATGCATGTAATTGATGCTACGTAATTCCCCAAAGACTGATCAGCTAAATAAGCAATTAACTCCAACAATTTAAGTTAAAAGAAGAAAAGTTTTTTCATGACATACTTTGCTCCATGCATTAAGAAGACTTGACTTTCCAACATTAGGTCGACCAACAATTGCTATCTGCAGAATTTTAATCAGGAGAACCACACGTCAGAAGCACATAAAAAGGGAAAGATTTTAAAGAAATCTGTCAGTGCAAATTCAAAGATACATGATGACACAGAGCATGAAACAATAAACATAGAAAATGAACTACACGAGCTAAATGAGATAACTAGCTCCTAGCAATTGATAACAAAGTATTAACCATAATTCTTACTTTGTATCTGTTGTTTTTGGTTCTTTGACATGAACCAAAGTAGCAGTTAGCTTTTTTATTAGTGAGAAAACTGTATTTGGCCCTTTCACATGAGTTTCAGTGAGAAAAATCTGTATTTGGGAAACTTAGTCAATTTGAAAGATATTATTACTGAGGAAATATGCTGTATTTGAATATTTCCTCCTCTGTCTAAATAATATCTACTGCCTTCTGCGGATGTAGGCAAATTGCCGATGTACTTAATTTCTGTGTTTTATTTTTGATTTCGTTATTTCTATAGCTGGTATTTAAGCTTCCCCACACAACAATATCATATAAGGATAACTTATAAGATTTACAGCAAACCGTACCTGTAAACCAGATTGCAGAAGCTTGTCATAATTAGCCGTCTCTAATGCATGCTCAACCTCTTGTGACATAGAATTTATTCTATTCACAACTAGCTCCACATCTAAAGGTGGCATCTCATCGTCAAAATCTAAACGTGCTTCAATTTCAGTTAGCAACTCAATGCACTGCATTCTGACTGATTTTACCAAGGAAGAAAAGCCTCCCTGTCGAAAAGGAAAAAGGCAATGTACGTGTTGGCTGAACATTGTAGATGGCAAAAAACTTATATTGAAAGTTATTGGATCCAGAAACATAAACTACAATTACTGCTAAAAAATATAAGCAACGGAAGTCTAACTAGCGCAGAATTAAATAACACAACATAACCATCAAAATTTACTTATTGAATAGAAAACATGCCTGAATTCCAGCAAGTGCTGCATCTGCAGCAGCCACACTCTTGGCTGAAATTAATTTCCCAATGTTTTCGGCTTGTGAGAGGTCCAAACGCCCATTGAGAAAGGCACGGAGTGTAAACTCACCTGCAAGTAGTAATAATAAAATAAATCCTACCAACTAATGATTCTCAACAAAAAAAACTTTTCTCAACAGTCAAATAGTTGATTTTGAGCCATAGTATATATCCAATTTCCACAAAACCAATCTTGAATATACTGATAGACCCAAACATTTAACATGGTTTTGTTGTTACTAATCAGCAATTCAAAGGTGACATAAAAAAAAATACAATATTATATATATACATATATGAAGGTGTGAACAACCTGGCTCTGCTAACCTCGCCCCGGCATCTAAGCAAGCCCTCAGAACACGATTTAGGCAAACTTCACTTCCGTGACACTGAAGCTCAACCACATCTTCACGAGTGTAGGATCTTGGGGCCAACATGGGTACAACTAACACCTAAAACAATAATAACAAAAGCCCGCTTGAACCCTAACAACCTGGTTTATGAAAAGTATTGACAGATAAGAGACAATCAAAGAAAATCAAATCCCATGATTTGATTGTAGCTGTAAATTAGTAGTTTCCTTATTTAGAAGATTTGTACTTATCTTTGTGATTTGTAGTTTATTCTGTAATTAAGAAGATTAGGTGTATAAACCTATAAATATGATTGTATTTTATTGATGGAATAGAAATAAGAAAAACAATTCTCTTACAAATTTTTATAAATTTTCAACCCCGTGCAAAAAGCATTCAACCTAATAAATTTTGCATTTTTAGATATGATTGAACTACTACCAACAACAAAAGCTTTCAATATCCAAAATAGACGATTGAATCCCAAAAATTTCAGTGGTACTGCAAACACCTAAAAGAAGAATAACAAAAGCCCACTTGAACCACAAAACCCAGTTCATAGTTAAAAAAAATTATAACCCAAGCATTAACATTCAAGCTAATAATTTTTCCATCGTTATAACTACTAATCACAAACACTAACAGCTTCCAACTACAAGGCCTATGCCCAAAAAAGTTCAATGAAAAGCTTTAAGACTTAACAAAAAAATCAGTGAAGCAAGCACAAAAGTGATATTTGATCAATATTTCTTTCTACATGCACATATATACTCTTGCATACCTCATCAACTACATTGCCCCCAGAGTCCACGACATCACCGTACTCCACAACGTGGCTGGTGGGCCGCCACGAAGCAGAACTCCCATTCTTTCTCTGTACTTTTCTACGAAACACGCGCCCAACAATATCCACCGCTGAGGAACCGGATAACCGAACAATGCCAACAGCACCGGGCGGCCCCCCGGTGGGCGTCACTACGGCAGCGATAGTGGCGGAACCGTCTTCATCCGGGCGAAGCTTAGAACAGTCATTCGAAACCCGGCCGTCCGGCTTGAGAGGAGCGATGAATAAGTGAGCTGGAGATGTGGTAGTGAGATGGGGTTGTTTTGGTTTAGGGGCTTTAGAGGAGATTGATTTGGAGTTTGAGGGTTGAAAGAGGAAAGAGAGAGTAATGGAAGTGGGTTTTGAGAGGTGAGGCACTAGTGAAGCTATGACGGCTGCTGGTGGCGGCTTTGGTCTACACCAGTGGCAGTGGGTCAGAAGTGACCACCGGACCATAGTAGTCATTGCTTATTCAACCCAACTCAACCTCCACATTTTTTCTTTCCACGTTTTAGATAGTGTTCGCGGTGCGGCCGTGGGATATGAGGCTATATTATTAGGGATTTTTACAATTATATATCCATCGTATAAAAGAATTACAAAAATAACAGACAAAATTTTATTTATAAAAAAATACAATGCCACAATATCAAAAAATATCATATTTTAAAATGTATAAGTAATATACATGAATTCGAACTTTATTGAAATTTCATTTTCTCTGTTTTTTTTTGTTTGTAAAAAGTAACATTTTAATTGTTTAAAATGTTAATAAGTTACCAATTTATTACTTTTTTACGAAAATTTTAATTTTAAAGCATATTATTTTATATACATTTTTGTTACTTCTAAAATTTATTTATTGAAATTTTTTTATTTTAAGACACTGATTAATCATTTTTAAGCTATCTTATAATGTTTTATTATTTAAGATATATTTACGTTATCGATTGGTCATTTTTTATAAACTAATGGGTTACAATAAAGTATAACAAATTATTATATAGCTTATTATTAAAAGTTACTTTTAGAATATTATATAGTAACTTTTTTAATGAAAACTTTCAATTGACTTTTTAGTCACTAATGTAATTTACATGGGAGTAATAGTATTTTTTTTATTAATCAAACAAAAAATAAACTTAAAAATTAATTTATAATTATAATAATAAATACACATTTTGGTCTTTTATTATTAAGTTTTGTTTGGTCAAATTAAAATGCAACTACATAATTACTTTTTAAATACAACACAGAAATTACTTATTCCAATTATTAAGAAACCTTTCTGTTTTCTTTTATAAACAAAGTTGAAAAGAAACTTAAACATTACTTTTCAAACACAACACAAAGACTACCACATCCCCATCATCTTCTCCAGTGACGTCAAGAAACCCATGTTTGTCATATACAAAAATGATCACATTCAAGAGGAAGTCGCGATGGTACCACTCTTAAGCCCAAACAACCAACGATGTGACCGGAAGAAGCTTCTAAAGTCACGGAATACCCACAAACTCTTCGGAAAAAATCTGACATATAGCCGGAGTGAATGGCTGGGTTGTGTTCCTCTCAAAGAGCTCAATCCAATGGTACCACCCCCGAGACTCGAGGTGGTTGGAGTTGGCCGGAAAATGCAGTCAAAATATCACCAGCACTATCTTTGACCAGCACGTGCAGTGGCTTCCGACAACCGATGATGGCGAAACTTCAACCGAAGCTTCGTCGGCAGCCACTCTGTCTAGTGGTCCAGCGCGTGTACGGAATGGATGCTCCAGTGGTTGGCGACAGTGAGGATAGAATAGAAGAAGAGAGAGAATGAATTAAGTTATATTAAGTTTAAAAAAATGGTATAGAAAAATGTTATATTTGTAATTAAAAAAAAGTAACGGTAAAACTGTAATTAAAATGCAAAAATCAATACTAGATGTAATTTTTTCATATTATTATTAATCAACCGCAATGGATATGTTTTTCACACCAACATATGGTGTGGTGTGGTGTGGTGTGGTGTGGTGTGGTGTGGTGTGGGTATTATAATTTATTTCGTTTATAATTAAACTTTAAATTTTTTTTAGGGTTATTCTATTGTTTAATTATACATCCTCCATTATATAAAAACTAGAAAACATAATTCCGCTTCGTGTAGTTTTTTGTAATGATTAAAACATATATATTTTTAAAAAAATAGGAAGATTGTGTGGTAAAGAGACTTTTTCACCCTACTCATACAACATGCTCCTTATATGAACATGTGGGCGCGTCTTGACCCCAATTTTTATTTTTTCTAATTATTGTGTTTATTGTATAACGAATAATTAAAGTGTCGTAAATAAAGTTCAAACAGCTTGTTGTATGCGTAATTTTATTTATATATTTATTATTATTATACATTATGCATGTAACGACCCGACTTTTCTTAACTAGACCCGACTAGGACTTTCCGGGGTCCACTGGACCCTTACGGTCAACTTTGGTAAAAATCAAACGTTAAGAACTAAATAAACTTAAAGCAATCTTTAGGAAATCTTACATTAGAGTACTTTGAAATAAAACAATGTTTGGATGGGATCCCATAGTTTTAAAAACAAAACGTAGTTAAACGTAACTTTAAGAAATTTTCTGTGGCCATATGGCCAGCTCATTGCACCGCTCCTTAAGTTTTACCTTTACCTACACACACAGAGTAATTGATGAGCTACAACACTCAGTAAGGAAGCTAGCTACAACTTATAATTCGACTAACTAATCAACTTGGCATAACAGTAATGCACAACTAGAAACTGTAAACTGAGCAACACGTCTAAAACATTCATGTAAGTCAAAGTATTGTGTAACATACTAAGAACATATAACTGAGCTATCGAGTTATCTATGGGGTCATGATCCCCGTGTGGCCTCCATGGCCCAGAGAATACTTACCTTCCGTACCAAAGGGGTACACTCCGCTAAAACACAATGACTTTACCGGCTTGGTGGCTAACCCCACTGTACAGTTATATGGGATCCACCTGTAAAGACCCAACTAACTTAAAGACCTCGGACCTTTAAAACTACTAAGACATAACTACTATCTTTGAATACATATATATATATATAAAAATAGAACTTTATTATAGAAAATCCAAAATACGGGATCCCATTGTTTATGCATAAAATCATAAAGAAAATTAAACCTTTATTTTAAATGTTCAAATACTAAATGCAGAAATCATAAATACATAAATAAAATACTAAAATGTCAACGTCATCCTCGATCCATTCCTTTAGTTCTCACCCAATACACATGCCAAAGCCACCTAGGATTCGTCCCGCCTTCCATGTTCATTTACCTGCATAATCTAAATAAAAAGGAATGAGTCTAATGCCTAGTAAGAAAAAACTACTAAAGCATAGCATAAAACATAAAACAAAAAAATGGACTACAATATTAATGACCATTAACTCATTACCATAGTATGTGATAGAACCTGCTATAGTCCTCTTGCTACTATTTAGAGATAGGTTTAAACACAATTATAGTCTATGATAATGATAAAAATCTCAGGATTTGCTATCTAAGAACCTATATTTCCCAAGCGACTAAAAGACATAAAAATCTCGGGATTTTCTATCTAAGCAACCATATTTCCCAAGTGACCAAAGACATAAAAAAAAAACATACATACAAACACATAGCACATAAAATCTAACTTATTTTCCTTACCAAAAATCGGGGCATTGGAGACAAGTGCGAGAATAGAAACTCCTAAAACCAAATAGTAAAACCATAAGTTTCCTGAAGAAAAGAAGATGAAAAGAATATCTAAACCACCAAGATAAGTACTTATCAAAAACCTTAAGTTTCAAAGAAATCAAGCACCTATCCAAAAGCCATTATAACGAGTTAGGATTTAAAGTAAAACAAAAGAATAAGAGGAATAACAAAACCTGAGGATTAAGAGTACCTTAGATAGCTTAGAGCTTCGATCTATACCTCAATACCGAAATCACACTCTAGCTTACTTCCCAAGTGTTTAGAAAAGCTTAGATTTGAAACCTTTTAACTCCAAAACCCTTGTGTTTCTCTCTAGAACGAAATTGACAGCTTGAAGGCTATGAAAAGTGTTTGAAAGATGGTGCAAATGGTTGAGTGAAGGGTCCTATTTATAGAGTTCAAGAAGTGAAACTAACTCCCATTCAAATGAATAAATAAATTAATAAAAATGGAATTTTCTGCTCAACAGATGCCCATAACTCGGTCAGAATTGTTCAAAAGCAAGTCTGAGTTGTTGAGGGTTGTTTCTTGCTTCGGATTCCACAGAGTTTCAAAGATGGTTGAGGGAGCTGATATATTGCCCCTATAGGTGATATATCGCCTACCCCATTTTCCCGAGCCTCTGTGGTTTTGTTCGTGCGAAGTCTGCTTGTTTTTCGTATCAACACAGGCGATATATCAGCCTCTATAGCTGCAATATATCGGCTTACACTGATAAATTAAACCATGTTTTTGCACATTTTCAGTACACTTGAATTTTTTTAAACCACTTTGACTGAGTAATACGAGATCCTAACATCTGAGGGAAGGTTCTAAACGTCCTAGGTTTATCCTTTATTATTTATTCATCTTAAATTCTTAATAAACATACATGTGACAAATGTCACATTCTTAATTATTCTATCTAAATCTTAGGTTATAATAAATAATATTTTTAAGACCAACTTCAATAATTAAACCTTATGATAAAATTAATATTTCTAAACTATAGGTTAAACTTATAAAATCCATAATTATCTCTATGAGTTTCCAAATAATTCCCGGCTTGAACCAATATCCACAAAAACTAAAATACTACAGCATAAGCTACTACTATCTAACTAAGTAAAATTATGAGGCGCTACAATTCTCCCCTACTAAAAAGAATTTCGTCCTCTAAATTTACTTACCAAACAATTCTGGATACCGTGCTTAGATGTTTTCCTCCAATACCCACGTTGCCTCCCATTCTGTGGCATTACTCCATAAGACCTTGACTATTGGAATACTTTTCAACTGTAATTCCTTTACCCCCTTCTCCAGGATGCGAACTAGTCGTTCCTCATAACTTAGGTCTTTCTGGAGTGCTAACGTGTCGTACTTGAGAACGTGGAATGGGTCTGGCACATATCTACGCAGCATTGAGATGTGAAACACATTGTGGTTGTCTACTAGAGCTGGCGGTAGGGCCAATCTATATGCTACTGGTCCCACCTTGTCCAATATCTCAAAAGGACCTATGTACCGGGGACTAAGTTTGCCTTTCTTCCCGAACCGCTTCACTCCTTTCATTGGAGATGTCCTTAAGAAGACTTGATCTCCGACCTTGAATTCCACATCTTGTCGCTTGGCATCTGCATAACTCTTTTGTCGACTCTGAGCAGCGAGCATACGTTTTCTAATCAGTTCCACTGCGTCTTGAGCCTCTCTAACAGCTTCGGGTCCAAGAAGTTGTCTTTCTCCTACCTCGTCCCAATGTAACAGCGACCAGCATTTCCTTCCATAAAGCAATTCATAAGGCGCCATACCGATCGTTGCCTAGTAGCTATTATTGTAAGAGAAATCTATAAGTGGTAAATACTTACTCCATGATCCTCTGAAGTCTAGTGCACAAGCGCGCAATATATCTTCTAAAATCTGTATGGTACTCTCGGACTATCCGTTGGTCTGAGGATGAAATGTCATACTGAGACTTAGCTTGGTACCCATGGCTTGCTGCAAGCTTCCCCAAAATCTTGATGTGAACACCGAACCTCTGACAGATACTATGGTCTTAGGGATTCCATGCAGTCCTACAATTTCTCGAACATAAATGTCTGCATACTGGTCTGTAGTGAACGTAGTCTTGACAGGCAGGAAGTCAGATGACTTTGTGAGTCTATCCACCACAACCCTAGCCGAGTCGCGTTGCTTACTTGTCTGTGGTAACCCTGTCACGAAGTCCATGGCTATGTCTTCCCACTTCCATTATGGAATACTAAGCGGTTGCAATAAGCTTGCGGGTCACTGATGTTCTGCCTTTACTTGCTAGATATTAGGCATTTAGACACATACTCTGCTACATCTTTCTTCATTCCCGACCACCAATATAGTGCCTTAAGGTCGTGAGTCATCTTGGTAGACTCCGGGTGAACAAAGTATGGGGTAGTGTGTGCCTCTTCTAATATCTTCATCTTAATCTCATGGTCATTCGGCACTCATACCCGACCTTTATATTTCAAGAACCCCTGTCCTGATATAGAGAAATACATAGTCTTGCCTTCTTTGATTGCAGCCATATATGATAATAGTGTGTCATCATGCCCAATTCGTATATCCTCTAGTAAACTCGACTGGATGGAAAAGTTAGTCAGTTGACCCATTTCTATCCTGGCATTAATCAGCTCTTGTTGTAGCGGCTTTTCAATTCCAGATAATGCTGCCAGATTTCAATAATTCTTCCAACTTAACGCATTTGCAACTACATTCGCCTTTCTTGGGTGGTATAGGATTTCACAGTCATAGTCATTTACTAGTTCCAAGCACCTGCGTTGCCTCATATTGAGCTCCTTTTGCGTGAAGAAATATTTTAAGCATTTTAGGTCCGTATAAATCTCACACCATTCTCCATAAAGATAGTGGTGCCAGATTTTTAGTGCGAAGACCACCGCTGCCAACTCCATATCATGTGTTGGATAGTGTTGCTCATATTCCTTCAACTGTCTTGAGGCATAGGCTATCACCTTGTCATTTTGCATCAGCACACAACCTAAACCTTGCTTGGACGCATCACAGTATACTACAAACTTGTCGTTAGGTGTTGGTACGCAAAGTATTGGTGTTGAACACAATTTTTCTTTGAGCAACTGGAAGCTTTCTTGACATTTATCCGTCCAGTTGAGCTTCTGCTGTTTCCGGGTCAGGTTGGTAAGCAAAGTGGTTATCTTAGAAAAGCCTTCTACAAATCTCCGGTAATAGCTTGCTAGCCTGAGAAAACTTCTAACCTCTGATGCATTCTTAGGTCTTGGCCAATCTATCACAACCTCTACTTTAGTTGGGTCTACTGCGACTCCATCCTTGGATACTATGTGTCCGAGGAACGCTACTTGTGATAGCTAAAATTCGCATTTCTTAAACTTGGCGTAAAGTTTATGCTCCTTTAGTCACAACATGGTTAGTCTTAAGTGTTCCTCATGCTTGAATTCTTCCTTGGAGTACACCAATATATCGCCAATGAATACCACAACGAATTTGTCCAGGTAATCCTTGAAGACCCGGTTCATTGAGTCCATAAATGCGGCTGGAGCGTTGGTAAGACCAAAAGACATAACTAGGAACTTGTAATGTCTGTATTGGGTCCTAAAAGCCATCTTTGGTATATCATCTTCCCTTACCTTGAGCTGGTGATAACCGGCTATAGATCAATCTTTCAAAATATAGTCACTCCTCGGAGTTGATCAAATAAATCGTCGATCTGGGGTAGCAGGTACTTGTTCTTAATTGTCACCTTGTTTAGCTCACGGTAATCGATACACATCCGCATGCTTCCATCCTTCTTCTTCACAAATAGAACTGGTGCCCCCCATGGCGAATGGCTCGATCTGATGAATCCCAAGTCTAAGAGCTCTTGTAACTGCGTTTTTAACTCCTTGAGTTCGGTAGGTGCCATCTGGTATGGTGCCTTTGAGATAGGCTCGATTCACAGTACTAGTTCGATTGTGAAGTCAATTTCCCGAGTAGAGGGTAACCCTGGTAAGTCATCAAGAAATATCTCTAGAAATTCCTTTATAATGTGGATGTCTCCAACCTTTAATGGTGTTTCCCGTGCCACATCCGTGACGCTTGCTAAGAATTTGTGACATCCTTTCTCTATTATCTTCTGAGCTTTGAGAGATGAGATAAGTGGTGTCCGTAGTCCTGAAACCTTTATAATAAAACATAGTTTTTGACCCTCAGGGGTTTCGAATGTCACTTGCTTGCGTCGATAGTTGATGGTTGTACCATGTCTTGCTAGCAAGTCTATGCCCAGTATTACGTCGAAGTCCTTGATCTCTAGCTCTATCAGGTCTCCTTCTAGCTCCGTGCCCTCGACTTTGATCGGTACTCCTCGTCTATCTGTTATGATAGAAAAAATTCACCTGAAGGGCAGTTCCGTAACAAACCTATTTCTAAATCTTTCACAAGGTTTGTCTAATTTCTCTATCATTCCTAACGAGATATACGAGTGTGTTGCTCCCAAATCAAACAATACTAAACATATATTATCGAGGATAGGAAGCTGACCTGTGACCACCTTTACTAGTTTTGGCTTCCACCAGTGTCAAAGTGAAGACTCTGGCTGGAACCATCTCCTTCTTTTCTTCTATTTTGAGTCGTTGACAATCTCTTTTCCAATGACCTTCCTAGCCACAATTGTAATAACCCTTGTTATTTGCACGACACTCCCTAGTATATCGTTTCTGGCACTTGGAGCACTGAGGGTATTCCACATAACCCGGATTGTTATTACCATTGTTAGTCCGTGCTCTTTTGTCAGCGTCGGTCAGCTTATTATCGGGATGCTTTCTTTTCTAGCCATTATTGTTATGCTGGTTGTTGTGGTTTCGACCATTCTGAGTCTGAGTCTGATTCTGTTGCTTGGAATCTGACTTGCTTGCCTCCTCCTTGCTAACATTTTCTTGGAGTCTTTCCACCTCTATAGCCATTTCCAAAAACATCAGTGTAAGAAATGGTTCCGAGGTTTGCAAGCTTGACCCCTAATTCAATCTTGGGTTTAAGCCCCCTAGTGAACTTGGTTACCCTCAAGTAGTCATTTTGGACTAACTTTGGTGCAAACTTAGCTAGCTGATCAAATTGTCGAGCGTACTCGACTACCGTCAAATTGCCCTGTTTCAGACTGGCAAATTCTTCTACCCTCGTGGCAATGACTTCCGAGTTGTAATACTTTTTGTGAAACAACACCACAAATCTAGCCGAAGTCATGGTGGTGATATCGGGAGTCTGGTGTACCAAATCCCACCAGATTCTGGCATCCTTTTTTGGCAGAGAAGAAATGCAGGATACACGATCCACGTTACTGAGGTTCATGTGTGCCAAAATCGGCTCTACATTCCTAAGGCATTCTTTAGCCTCAGGCTCGCGTTACTTAGGCCATCTTTATTTTTTCTAAGTTTGTTTCTAACCACCCTATATGACTTAGTTCTCAAGCTCGAAACTTGTCGCTGTCCCAAAGTTAACCATATTGAGGGAGGGTTGGGATAAGTAAAATCGTTCCCACTACTATGGCCCCCTAAACTCTCAATACAGAACCCAGTTCATTGATTTGTATCCACCCTCATCGAATTCAATCATTATTTATTGAATTTATTCTAAATTAATTATGATTTAAAAAATAAATTCAAAGCAAAATTCATACATGCCATTCAAAAATAACAACTTTATTCATTTGAAAAAAGATTTTCACTTATTACAATAATAATTCAAAATAAATAAAGAAACAATACTAATAATAACTAGGGTAAAATTTCTAAAAAATAGGATCTTCTACATCTGACCCTTCATTTAGCATATCATCAGTTATTTCCTCATAATCATCAATATCATAAGCCTCGAAACTACCACAGAGAATATTCATTAGGATATTATTCTTTTGTTCATTGGTGAATTGAATTCAAACCTATTGGTAAACCTAAGTATAAGAAAATAATATCTCATGGCTATCGATAAATCATCTTCATAATCTATAGTTTCCCATAATTCTTCCAATTTTGAACCACAGAAGGTATATATTTAAAAAGCCTAATTACTAGGACATATTGTTCAATGGCTCTCATCATAATTTGCCTAGTGATTTGAAGGTGAACTACCTCCTTGTGAAATTTGACCAATCTTTGAGTGATTATTTCTAGCACTCCTATTGTATCCATTGGCTCTCTAATCCTTTTCAATGTCTGAATGGCACGAATATCTTGATAAGTCATGGCTCCATTCATTTTGACTGATAACATAATGACTAAAACGTTAGTTTTAACATAAACACTTACATTGGCGGTTAGATCCGGAGCTTTTATAGTGTAGGGACCGTCATTAGGTTTAACCTATAAGATTAGAGCATTTAAACACATCATTTTGGAGCTAAAAATGTAATAAAATCCTCAGACAAGCGACATATCACTTTGCCATTACCTCAAGTATGACTTTTGAGCCATGTGGCAACATGTCGTCATACCTCTGCCTAATGTGTCTAAAAATACCTTAAATACATCCAAATGACTCCAAACTTTTAGGGGATGCTTGGATACCCCATTGTATCACTTTAGACCCAAAAAAAAAGTCAATTATAGATGTCTACAACAAAAACACATATTTTCACTTCAACTTAAGTGAAACTGTTAAGTGTTTTACACCATCTTGTGTAAGACTACTCAACCATTATATTTAACCAATCTAAACATTCCCCACTTGGTTAAATATAATCAAATATTTTCTAACTCAAACAATATTAATGCATATAGTAAAGTATGTTTCGGTTTGAACTTTTTCTTTGTGAAAGTACCATAAAGCCTTATCGATATCATTAGTTGCTTAAGAGCTTGAACCAAGTATTCCCGTGATAAGACAAGTGATACCTCATACACCTCTACTTGATCATTCATTTTCCCACTTTTCTCACTTAGCACTAACATGGCCATGTGCTTAATAGTAGCATCCCAAAACTCCTAATGAGATTAAGTACTTGGATTAGCATGTTGGGAGGGCACGTGGGGTAACTATGTGAATCATAATATCATATAATTGAGTATGCATGATTATGTGTATTAAATGTGTTTAAAGACCCGTGTTTGCTAAAAATGGGTGTTTTCGTAATTTTGACCTGTTGATGGTATATTTGTATTTTATGTGCTATATGCTTGAGACCACACTGTTATGTAGATATATTTGTGATATTCGGCAGGAGTGGATCCTTTCGAGCGCTTTTAGCGGAAAAATCTCAACAAGGACAAATACCCAGCTTGGGGGAGCCAAGGGATATTTTGGTAATTTCATATATTTTGAGAATTTTTGGTAAAGAAAATAAATTGGTGGAATAATTGTATTTGATGGATTAGTTGACTAATTTGGAGATTAGAGGTATAATTTGAGGTTTAGTGGGAATTTAGACAAATGACCAAAATGCCCTTGAGGTTAATTAAGAGGTTTATTGAAGGTAAGGGAAAAATGGTATTTTTGACCATTATACTAAGTTAATAGGAGCCAAGTGCTGAGCACTTCACACACACGTTTTACCTCTCTCTATCTCTATTTCTATCTCCCTTCTAGTTTCTTCACCACTTGCTAAGAACACATAATAATGAGATTGAGGCTTGTGAATTGTGGTGGCCTTAAGGAGAATTAGAGCTTTTTATTGAGGTTAGTAGCTGTTGGGGAGCACAATTATTCCCTAGAATTCGTATTTGCAGCAAGGTGTTGAGGTTAGTTTGGATATTTTTCCTTTAGTTTCCATATGTTTTTGATGAAGTTATTGAACTTTGATCCTAAGTGTTTCAATTGTTAGTTTTAAGATGTTATTGGGAGTGTTTATGTTGTTTTGATGTTGTGTGTTAGTTGCCTAGATGAATTGGGGTTGGTTTTGGGGTCTGAAATCACAAGGGAAAAAACTAGGTTCTGGGTTTGTTGCGGTGATGCCACGACGCGGATGCATTTCCTCGAGGGCAAGGTTTGCCCTCTAACCTCTGTGGCACCGCAACCCTTTAGGAGGGCATCGTGGTGTTAATGCATGTTCATTTTTCAAGGTTGGCTCTCCGACCTTTGTGGCGCTGTGACTCTTTAGGAGGGCGCTGCAGCACTAATACTTTTTTAGGGTACATTTTTTCAAGTTTTGGGAACTAGGCTCTGAGCTTAGGGGATTTTATTTGGGGACCCACTTGGGGGCTCAAAGGATGATTCCATTACCCGGTTGAATGGAATTGGAGGTCCCAAAAGCTAAGGTTTGGTTTTGGAACCCGTGATTTGAACTTAGTCCCTAATATGCTTACCATTTATGTTGTGACTAGGATTTTCGCGAGGCTAGAAAAAAGGATCGCACTCGAGGTCGCTTTGTCTTCAACACAGGACTCGAGGTAAGAAAACTGGCATATGCACATAGATCAGGTTGTTTGCTATGTATATTGGCATTGATTTATCTGTGGATGATCGATACGATCTATATTCGACAATCGTGTGTAATGTGGGCCAGTCTCCAATCGTGTGTAACGTGTGCAGTGAAGGCGGGGTCAAGTTGAGGGTGTAGTCCCAACTCGCCCGACATGGACCGTAGGCTTGGTGCCGGAATGTGCACCTCGCTCGGTTGGGCCGTTCAACAAAGCTGTGTTGCTGGGTTGTGTAAATGGTTCATGTGTTTGCAATAAACATGCTTGTAAATTGTGAAACGTGTTTATGATTTATATGACTAGAATGAATGAATTTATTATCTTTAAAGCATGTTGATTATTGTAATGCCTCGAAATCCCTAATGCGGTTTAATGGTTGGATTAGTAGGCTGAGAGGGCCATAATTGATTTATTATGCCATTAAACTGTTATATGCATGTTTATGTGAATTATATTATAATATGATGTTAAATGCATGCATGTAGGTCCACATTTCATGACAAGAGTATTTTGGTAATTTGGCCCGTTGAGGGCGTAATTGTACATTTGTATGCATGTTGGTGATATATTGTTGAGGCCACATTATAATGTGGATTTGTTCGAGCTATTCAGCATGAGACGATCTTTGAATATTAAGTAGCGGTTTAGTCATAACGGGATTAAGTTCGAGGCTCGGGGTGAGTCTCGGGATGATTAAATGATTAGAACGTTGCCAGGAGTATAAGGGTAACGAGATTGGAATTATTGGTATTTGAGAATATCGGGAATAGCGGGAATTGGAGAGCATTAATTATGTTTAAGGAAATAGGTTGGAAATGGCGATTTTAACCTTGGGGAGACTTTAGAAGCTTTAAATGACCTAGGGGCAGTAAGGTCATTTGGCTTAGGTTATATATGTTTTTGGTTGGCTGTAGAAACATATAGAACAAAAACAGAGTCTCATTTCTTCTTCACGTACATAACCCTTTCCTCTATCTTCCTTTAAAGTTTTGGTCCCAAATTGAAGAATCAAGCTAGGAAATCAAAGCTTGGAGGTTATAGACTTAGTTCATCCATTGAGGAGGATTCAAAATGTAATGCCCCAAATTTCCTAATAAGGTTTAGGACCTTGATTAGGAGGCCGGGAGGGCCATAATTGATTTATTATAGTATTTAATGATTATATGCATGTTTACGTGAATTATATTATTATATGATGGTGAATGCATGCATATGGGTTCATATGTCAATTATGAGGGCATTTTGGTAATTTGGCCACTGTGGGCGTAATTGTGTGTTTTGGGTGCATAGTTGTGAATTATTATTATAGCCACATTATAAGGTGGATTGATTCGAGCTATTCAGCATGAGACGATCATGAAATGTAAGTGTTCGGTCTAGTCATAACGGGTTTAAGTTCGGGGCTCGGGGTGAGTCTCGGGGTCATTTTAATGACTAGATCATTACCGGGAATAAAAGGGTAATGGGATATGATTTATTGGTATTTGAGGATATTGAGAATAGCGGGAATTGGAGAGCGTTAATTATAATTAACGGTATAGGTTGGAAAGGACAATTTTGCCCTTGGGGTGGCTTTAGGAACCTTAAGTGACCTAGGGGTATTTAGGTCATTTGGGATTGGATATATATGACTTTAAGGCTGTATAAAAACAGAGACAAAACAAGGGTTTTCTTCTCCAACCCGTACACCATCTCTCACCATTTCTTCTTTGGAGTTTTTGAGCTCAAAGTGGGGTTTCAAGCTAGGAAATCAAGGGGCTGGGTTTGTAGACTTGGTTCAGCCATTGAAGGAGGTTCAAACTCGGATTTTAAGGTGAGTTTAGCCATAGGTTTCTGGTTTATACTCTGTTTTCCTTTAGTTTTTCAGTTTATGTTTTCTTGATGGAAAGTTTGGATTAATAGAGGTTTCGGTGATGTTTTCTTTGGGTGTTGATGAGGGTGAGTTGTAGATGGTGTTTGGTGGTTTAATTGGGTGTTAAGTTGTGAGTTGAGGCAGGTTTTAAGGGCTGGTTTCAAGGGAAAACGCAGGGGAAATTCTGGTGTGCGTGCTGAGTTTTCTGGGCTGGGCGCCGCGGCCCTTGGCGTCTGGCAGGGGAGGCCCTCTCTGTTTGGAGGGCGCGCCGCGGCGCAGCTGGGGAGGGTCGCGGCCCTTAAGGTCATTTTAGCCCAAAATGGTGTTTTAAGCTTGGGGATTCAAGCCTTAGGCCTCGGGGTTGTACCTAGTACGCGGTTAAGTGGGGATTGATGTCCCGAAGGCTAGATATTGGTTTGGGAACTTATATTGATCATTTTTATTAATGGTATCCTATATTTGGTTATGACTAGGTGACCACTAAAGGACTAAAAGTTGATCGTACTCAAGGGTCGTTCTTTTAATCATTCTAGCTCGAATCTGAGGTAAGAAAACTGCACCCTGTATATATGTGACATGCATGGCTGTTATTGATGCATGTTGGTTGATCGTTGAGTAGGACATGCATGGCTGTTATTGATGCATGTTGGCTGATTACTGAGTATGACATGCATGGCTATTCTTGATGCATGTTGGTGGATTATTGAATGTGACATGCATGACGATTATTGGTGCATGTTGGATTGTTGAAAATAATGCATATGATGCATGAGAAACATGTGAATAGGACATGCTTTGAGTACTGATTATGATATTGTTCAGAGCTTGTGCCTCTGGGTTTGTGCATGGTCCTAATTGTATTAATATTTGTTAAGTAAGCATGCTGAATACCTTGTTTATGGATATTGGATATGTGACATATGTTTGGTGGCATGACTTACTTCTGTATGGCACTGACTAGTCAGGGATTCTGACCTAAGAGTCAGAAATGGCATAGTGTCATGAACGTCGGGCCAAATGAAGATTAGATCTAATCGATATCAGCATTTAATGGCTCTATGGCATTAATGCTGGACTGGCCCTAAGGTCGAAGAACTTATAAGTGCTTGCCTGGTCTAAGACCAGATGTTCATAGCCAGGGCATATGGCCCCGGTGACTGTTTGTCACATGGCTAGGGGACGCTGTCCATAGTTACGACTCTAGAGTCGGGAGGAAGGTTATGTTGGTGACCAATCACCATGCACCTATCCTGCTAAAGCTAGTGAGATGCTCACTTATTTTCTTAGCCTGGTGATCCTATCATCACATGGCTAAAGGGTGTTGTCCCCACATTCGTGACTCTTGTGTTAGTCACCTATTTGTTCAGACGGTTGGTCCTGAATAATTAATACAATCAATGTTGATATTATATCATGTTGTATTGTGTTTTCTTGCTGGGCTTCGGCTCACGGGTGCTATGTGGTGCAGGTAAAGGTAAATGAAAGTGTTGACCCAAGATTTGGCCAACTGACACGGAGTCAGAATATGCTTGATATGAATGAAAGAGATGAGAAGAACGTAATGACAAAAGTAAATAAGACACAGTATTTTATAGTGGTTCGGCCCCAGGATCTAGTATTGACCTACGTCCACTTAGAATGATATTGATATAAAAATCAGAAGAGTGATCAAAGAACTAGGGTTCAATGAGTTTCACCACTTTCTGAAGAACAATACAATATTCCTAGGATAATTACTATAATCTCTCACGATTCAAAAGCGAAAAGTCCACTCCCTTGAGCCATCTCTTGCTATTTATAGGCTCAAGGGGAATTACAAAAGATTGTTACAGATATTCTTTCCTGAATAATCGGATACTCAGGAGATTGTGTGAGATAAATTCGGGATTCATAAAGATCTTCCCATAAATGTCGCCTTGTACACGGAACTATCGACCAGACTGGTCGCGGGTAAGACAGGCTTACACTGCTTCTAATGTGTCCTCTGGTCGATACTCTAGCAGAACGTTTCCAGGTGTCAGCCATGTGTCCAGGGATTACTTGCCACGTCATCAATGCTAATTTTATGGATAACAGAAAGCTGGACCATCCTTGAGTTGGAGAGCTTAGGTGATGACGTGTACATATGCAGTTGCTCGTCCGCCACGGCCGAGGTTTAAAGAGGAACTAGTGTTGAACCCTGTTTTGCCGTTTAGAATGGCTTGTTGTAAATATTTTCTGTAATAGACTCTGAAATTATATTTTCGGGATCCCAATATATATATTAAACGTTCTAGTGAAACGTTTTATCCTAATCAAAAATTTTAATCCCTAAACCGCTAATCATACTTAGTTCACGATTTTGCCCAAATGACTCGATTAGCGAGTTTAGCACTGTTTACAAGGCACACCGTAACGGACCCTAGAGTTGGGGCATTACACAAAACCAGCTTGAGGTAGGATTTCATCCAAGAATTTTAAGCTATACTCTATTTTTGTTTATAGTTTTCAGCTTATAGTTTTGATGTGGATAGTAGGAATCAATTGGATTTTTTGTGTAAGATGGATTGGGTTTTGATGAGGGTATGATGTAGATGAGGTTTAGGGGTTGAATTGGGTGTTTTGGTAAGGTTTTGGATTGGTTTGGAAGGTTGGTTTCAAGGAGAATCGCAAGGAGGGAAAACAGAGGTGTTGCTGGTCTGAAGTTGGCACAGAAGCGCTAGGCAGGGAAGAGAGTTGGGCCTCTCTGACTTGGAAATAGCACCTCAGCGCCATTTAATAGGGATGCAGTGCTGGTCCATTTTCCAGGAAGCCTATTTTAGGGCTCGGAATGACCTTTAAGGATCGGGGTTTGGTTCCTTTGCCCCCGTTTGAGTA
Source organism: Humulus lupulus (assembly GCF_963169125.1). Taxonomy (NCBI): domain Eukaryota; kingdom Viridiplantae; phylum Streptophyta; class Magnoliopsida; order Rosales; family Cannabaceae; genus Humulus; species Humulus lupulus. Next base: position 204,037,722 of record NC_084802.1, read on the forward strand.
TATTAAGATTCCCGAGAGTGCGGGATTGATCCCGGGAGTGTGGTTTTAGATTGTGAACCATTTATTGATTTACTTTATTAATGGATTATAATTGGTTATGATTAGGTAACCGCTAAGGAATCTAAAGGTTGATCGTTCTCAAGGGTCGTTCTTATATTATTTCTCGCTCGAACCTGAGGTAAGAAAATTGCACCCTGTGTATGTATGACATGCATGTTTGTTATTGATGCATGTTGATTGATAAATGTGGACATGGATTGCCTATTAAATGCTAGCGAATGTTGTTTACCTGTATATGTACTGACTAGTCAGGGACACTGACCTAAGAGTCAGAAACAGCATAAGCGTTCTGAACGCAGGGCCGAATGAAGATTAGATCTAATCGATATCAACATTGAATGGCTCTAAGGCATTAACGCTGGACCGACCCTAAGGTCGATGAATTTATAAGCGCTTGTCTAGTCTAAGAATAGTTACTAGAGCCAGGGCCTAAGGCCTCGGTGACTGCTTGTCACATGGCTAGGGAACGATGTTCCAGGGTTATGACTCTATGGTCATGAGGAAGGTTATGTTGGTGACTAGTCACCATGCACCTATCCTGTTCGAACTAATAAAAGTTCACTTATCTATTAAGCCTCGGTGACCCTATCGTCACAAGGCTAAAGGGAGCTAGACCCAACTTAGTGACTTTTGCGACTGTTGCCTATTTGTTTGGACTGATAGTCCTGAGTGATTATTATGATCAATGATGATATTATATCATGCTTTATTATGTTTTCTTGCTGGGCCTTGGCTCACGGGTGCTATGTGGTGTAGGTAAAGGGAAAGAAAAGCTCACCCAACCTTGAGTGGATAGGTTAGGTGGTGATGTGTACATATGCAGCCGCTTGACCACCACGGCCAAGGAGTTCTCAGAGGAACTAGGGGTTACCCTATTTTTGCCGCTTAGGTCGGTGGGTTGTAAATTTGAAACAGTAATGACCATTTTGAATTGTAAATAACTTATAAATGTTTTTGATGGGCCCATGAACAGTTTTATGTATTTAATAAAATATATCCTTTCCTTTTGATTGGTTTTCCACCTTACCCTGTTAATAACACTTAGAAGCACGTTTTTAACCAAAGGACTCGGGTAGCGAGTCAAATTTCCGGTTCACCGTAACTGTTCTAGAGTAACCAGGGCGTTACAATTATTGCTTATGCTTAATTGGATATTCTTTATGCCATGTGGGGTTTTCTTGCTGGGCCTTGGATCACGGGTGTTCTATGACACATGTAAGGGCATGCTAAAGGTAGACTAGCCATGAGTTGGAGGGCTTTGGAGCAACGCGTACATATTTGGCTGACTTGGCTGCCATGGTCGAGTTATTTTGAGATACTTAGGTTATGAGTCTGATTTTGCCACTTAGGCCGGCTACTTTTGTAACTTTGGTTGTAACTGTTTTTCATTTAAAACTCGTTTTGGGATCCCATGTAATTATTTAAAGTTTCAATGAAGTATCTTTGACCAAATTTTTTAATACTTAAGCCTTTGATTAACTTTAATTACACTTTTAAGTCCAAATGACTCGCTTAGCGAGTTAATAACTACTTTAAACACACAGTGTAATGACTCTAGATTAGCAGGTGTAAGGTCCCAAAGTTCCTAATAAGGTTTGATTAGAGGGGCATGAGGGCATTATTATATTATTATGTGTTAATATGTGATTTAACTGAATATTTATGTGAATTGCATGAGTTATATTATGATATATTTGATTATGCATGTTTAAGTATTAAATGTGCGAAACATGCCCGCTTTGATTTAAATGGGTATATTAGTAATTTTGACCCGCTGAGGAAATAATTGTGATTATATTATATTATATGATTGAGACCATATTATTACGTGGATATATTTGAGATATTTGTCAGGAGTCGGTTCTTTTGAGCAAGAAAGTGGTTTAGTCACAACAGGGATTTATACTCGGCTCGAGGTGAGCCAATGAGTATTTTGGTAATTCGGTGAGTTACCGCGACTCATTAGAGTATGAGTCGTATTTTGGAAAAAATAGTGATATTCTAGGATTGGCGAAATTAATTGGGAATTATAAGTGTAATGTGAGACTGGAGTGTAAAATGACGATTTTGCCCATAGTGGGCTTTGAGAGGAAAGTGAGTAAGTGGGGGAATTTTGGTCTTTTGGACCATTAGGCTGATATATGCCCAACTGAGTTTATCAACTCAAAAAAACAGAAGTCTCATTCTTTCTCTCTCCTCTCACACGTTATCTCTCTTTCTCTCCAAGTTTTGAGTTTTGATGAGAGTTATTGAATTCTAAAGTTTAGAAGCAATCTTTGGTGGGAATTTAGTTGCTTTGGGAGAAGGTTGTTAAGCTTACTGAACAACTGGGAATCATCCTTGGTATAGGTAAATCTGTTTTTTTAAGCTTTTGGTTTTGGTTTTGAAAGTTTCTAAAGAATTACTTAGAAATTGAGTTTCACTTAGGTTTTAAATGCAATTTGGAAAATTTCATATTTTCAGTTTTAGGTCCGATTTTTAACATCAAGTTTACTGACCACAAAACACCTTATTTTTATTTGAAATTTGGTAAGAGCATTCATAATATTTGCAAGATTGAATATGGAAATTTTTGTAATAAAATACCAAGGGGTTATAAAGTTATAACTTGTCAAAGTTGGTAAGAAAATCTGGATTTTGAAAATTGGTTAGTTTGACCTCTGAGTTTTAGAGAAATATTTCATCAAGTAAAAATGATCTTTTTGATTTGAAAATTTGGGAGAACACTTTAGATATATCAAAGTGGTAATCTAGAAACTTAGTAAATAATTGATGAATAAATTTTAAATTATGGATTAGCAAAGTTTGGGTTTTAAACTAAAAATAGACAAGTTTTACACTTGGTAAAAATGAGGTTTTTGACATTTAAAGTAAGAAACTTGTTTTATGATTTATCTCAAACTTTTTAATGACTAATTTTTTTACCACTTTAGCTATGGTTATGATTAGTTTGAAAATTTAAAGAAATGATTTTTCTTAGCTAATAATTTATTTTAGTTGAAAAATAAATGGTCCAAAGCCCTAAAGTTTTAGGAAATGGAATCAAACTTTTTTTTTCTTTTTCTAAATTTAAGTTATGGACTTCTAAAAGACTTATAATTGCCATTTTTTTAAAAGTTGTATTCTTCACTAAGTAAAATTACTTCATTTTCTAAAAAGGTTAAATTTATGAACTTTGAACTTAATAAATAATTATTTTTCTAAAAATAAAATTATAAAATTAATTTATCTAACTTAATAAAACGATACATTTATCGGTCTAAACCGAGTAAGGATTTTTAATCCTTATTAATTGTTAATGAAGACTTAAATGTCCAAAATTATAAAAGTGAGCTATAATTGCCATAATTAATCCAAGTAAGTTGTGGTTAAATACAATATTGACTAAGCGAAGCAAGAATACAATTGGAGAAAGGGAAAATCCCGGTTTGAGCTAAGGATTCCAGGTATAATTTTAAAATCAACAAAAATTAGAATAGTAACATGCAATATTTCCAAATTCTATTGTTCCAAAAAATACAAAATAATTCAAAAAATTAAGAAAATGCTATAATCTAACAATTATACACAAAATTAATACCTAAATGATAAATATAAAATTAAGGGTAAATATCACTTGGGTCTCCAAGCTTTACCAATTGTATCACTTAGGTCTCCAACCTTTATTTTGGAGCAATTAGATTCACAACCTTTACTTTCAGGTTCACATAAGTCCCAAATTTTATATTTTATTAAATAAATTCTAATTTATAAGGGTATGAAAGGATTTTAACAAAAAAAAAAACACATAGCATCCATTTTTTTTCTCTTTAAACCCTTCTTTACTAATTAATTATTACTAAATATATTATTTTGGTAATTGACTTAAATATCCTCTTGAAATATTAAGAAATAATAATAAAAACATTTACATAATTTAAAATATAAAAGTATTAAATTTATTAAGGGCCCTTCTATCAATAGCATTATTTTCTTCTCACTACACACATTTCTATTTAAAGTCAAAATAATTTTTAGCAATTTATGGGGAGTTTAAATACAAATGTGTGTAGTGAGAAAAAATGATGTTATTGATAGAAGCACCTTTAATAAATTTCATGCTTCTAATTTTTAAATTATGTAAATTTTTTATTAAAAATAATAAGCCAATTAGTATATAAGTGATATTAAATACTTTAGAGGTATAATAGAAAATAAAATTTTGATATTTGATAAGAATATTTAGGTCAATTTACCAAATAATATATTTGATAATAATTAATTAATTTGGTTAAAGAGAAAAAATAAATTGGTGCTACATTTTTACCCTTATAAATTAGGTTTTATTTAATAAAATATAACATTGGGACTCATGTGAGCCAAAATATAAAAGTTGGGATCTAATTGCTACAAAAAAAAAAAAAAAAATTAGGAACCTAAGTGATACAAGCGGTAAAGTTTAGGAACCCCAAGTGCCATTTACCCTAAAAATTAATATTAAAAAATTTCAATAAGTTAACATTTTCCATATATTTTAATTTCGGATTTAAATAAAAAAAATATCAAACTAATATAATCTAGCTAAAAAATAAATAAAAAATTAAATAAATAAACATTACCAATGGATTTTGATTTTGGATTTAATTATAAAAAAATGAAAACAAATATCAAACTAACATAGTGTAGCTATCAACATACAATGTTAAACACTTACCAACAATGTGGCACCAAATATCTCCAGAAAAAAAAAAAAAAATCAAGTTCTTGGGTTTGAAAATTTTCCCTCTTCAATCTCACATTACACAAAAATAATCCAGGTGGTATATGAGGTAATAAGCTCCCTGTCAAATCAAATTATCAACCTTTTAGAGCCTGGGGAGACAAATATCCAACTTCTTTTGGAATGAGATAAGAAAAAGTATCATTTCTTAGCATAAACGCCAAAAAAGAATCATATATCCATTAAAGTATATAATAAAGAATGGGTATCTTATGCTTATATAAATATAAATATATAATAATGGAAAACTTCAATAATAATGATAGGTACCAGCTTCAAATGAATCTGGCTTCGTTTTGTAACTACATTCAACCAACACCAAAAGAAGCACCTAATCTCTCTCTCTTGGTTGCTTGTGTCGTCATTTGAAAGGCAACCTGTAACAAGACTAGTTCTTAATTTATACAAGTTTAGAGTCTGTTCATACATATAATGGTTTCATAATAAAGTGCATTATATATAAATATATAGGGTAATTCTTTGGTATGACTCTTCTGTCTTTCTCAACTTTTGAACAGTTTTCGGCGCGATTTTTTTTTTATGATCTTGTATATTGTATTTATTTAGAGCATCCTGCAAATTTTCAGAAAATTCTGAATAATTTACAGTGCCGAAAACTAAGTTCAAACATGTTATTTTCCACACGCATAAAAAAATTAGTCACGTATGCAATAATCTGTTTTCGGCACTGTAAATTATTCAGAATTTTTTAAAAATTTACAAGATGCTCTAAATAACTACAATATACACGGTCATAAAAAAAAATCGCACCAAAAACTGTTCAAAGGTTGAGAAACACAAAAGAACCCTAGGTAGGGCTCTTAAGAAACCCCCAATATATATATATATATGTATGTATTTAATTATGTTAGGAATGATCATCGGTTTATGTGAATAAATTTTAGTACCCTTAATTAAGTCTATTTTTCAGTGCTTATCCACACTCAGATTTTTCCACCTGGCCAAACCCTTTTTAAGGCAGCTTATTATAACTTTGGACCAAAACCTTATTCTATAAATTACTTTTTTGTAACTGCTCCCTTACTTGCTTACCTCAAGCTGAAGCTGTGTATTTATTGGTTATTTTTATTATATGTTTATTGGAAAATAATGATTTCTGATTGGGATTCCACTCCACCACATTTCCTTTTTCTTTTTATTTTTTTTTAAAGAAAAGAGTACAAAATAATCAATTCAACCCACTCAATTCCATTTCTTAATAAGTGGAAGACTTTCTCCAGTACTACTCTTTCTTTCTCCTTTATCGTTCTTACTCAAGAACTTCATAAAGTTTGTACATATGTTCTTCCCCAGAAAAATCTCTGCAAATTAACCAGAGGGCTTCTGAAGCTTATGCTAGTCTGATCAAATAGTGGAGCAACTGGTAACCCTAATTAATATTTGCAGTTTTTTTTCTCCTTCTTTTTCTAATATGATGGTGTTTTTGTATAAGGTCGTGAGAAAATGATAAGTTTAGAGTTCTTTTTAGAAGACTCAAAATGTGAGTTATATATAAGAAGTTTCTCCACTCCACTATCAGATTATTGATAACCGAAAATTAAGAAGAAGGAAAAAAAAATCCTTTCGTTTGTATTAGTTTAATGCACGGTTATTTAATCTGACAAAACCCACTATACAGTGATTTTTTATTTTGGTTTTAAAATGCTTCTTAATTTGTACGTGAAAACTTGGTTTACGTTCCCTAATAACTAATTAGATTATAATACTGATAATAGTAAGTTCCAAGATATAACTAAGATTAAAGGCTCGCTGGGTTTCTCTTTTATGTAATTGTTTGTATATAAAATATGAAATAGACGAGAATTTTTTTTAACAACATTATTTTAAAACATTTTAATCATCTTTGTTTCATAATTTAAAGAAAAGGAGATACTTAACAAAAGTTTTAATTTTGGAAATTCTATGTTCGGAAATGAATTAATATATCATTGTATAATTTTGATGTGTTACTTCATGTCCAATTAATGATCTTAACTCCATGATAGTTTGATTTTGCATGATAGAGGAGGAGTAAGTAGACATATTATTAATTCCATATCAAGTTGTTTTTTTTAAAAAAAAAAACAATTTAGTTGAGACATTTTTTTCTGACATATCCTTAATAAACATTTTGTTTGTTTCTTTTCACTTATGTTATTAAGTCGCAACAGATTCAAACTGATTAATTGGATGAGGATAATTTAATTATTATTATTATAGTTTACAAGTACTAAGGGCATAATGTTCTTCTCTGTTCTCTAAAATATATCATCAATACACTATTTTATTTATTTTATATCTAATTTTTACATTATACTATACATCAACTTATTTATTTTTTTTCTATATTATTAAATATTATTTTTTTAATATTTTTTATTCATTTAAAATTTTTTCTCTCATTATTAATAATATCTTTATATCTTTTAATATTTAAGATATTTATTCATATATAATATCAAAATATAATTATACTTTATTTTATATTATTCCAAAACAAATAAAATATAAATTAATACAAAATTTAAAAATAATTCTCAATATAATTATTATAACAAAATATAAAATGATAATATGTATATAAGTTTAAAAAAATTACTAAAATCATATAATATTATTCTTAATATCAAACATATATATAGAAAAGTTAGAAACAAAATAATAAAATATTTATAAAGGAATGAATAGTTGTCTCAAAAAATTTAAATGGAGAAACATTTTATCACATTTGAGCTATAATTGTAGAATATATCTATTTTAAAAGAGGCATTGGAAGTGCTCTAAGAGATAGATTGCTATGCTAGTAATGTTGGTTTTCGTGCTTGATATATAAGATTACTTCATCTTATTACTTCAAGCTCATTAATATATATATATATATATATATTTATATGAAAACAAAAGATCTGTGAAAACCCTCGAGGTTATGACTTATATATATAAACTATATAGGTAACATAAACTCAAGTATGTAGACAGCTTTAGATGGCTCCTACAGTTCAATTCTACGTACACTTTTGCAAGTTACATTAAATCCATGCATGCTTTTAGTGGAAGTGTACAATTAATTGTACACGTTGTTATTTTTCTTCTTCTATTGGAATTAAGGCACATGACCCTCCATTGACCACCTTCATAATGCTTATTGTAATTCCTTCACAATTCAACTACTCATCGTGTTCAAGCATCTGATATATGATCAACAAACTATCAACAGTTCATGTGTGTTTGTTGTTGCTAAACTTCTTCCAGCAATTTTGGAGAACAGGCTGCCACTGCGTCCGCGACAGTGAGGAAGATTCGGTCCTCGCCAATCAAAGTCGTAAACTTGGATGCATGAAGTTTGTCAATCACCACAGGACCAGGATTTGCAAGAACAAGCTGTTTAGCAATACCAGAGGTCAGCACTCACACCAATTGTACAATTATAACTTGTTATAGTATGAAATGTTGTCGCTTTACTATAAGTGAGAGGAACTAGAAATAGAATGGATTAGTTATTTACTTGAATGTCTCTCTTTTGGAGACTCCTATACAACTCTTCCAAGGCATGGATACCACTGGTGTCAATGTCAGTAACAGCTGCAACAATTAAACAACAAAGGAACATAAGAAATAAAATGTTATATAGTTGAACAAAGACTCATCTGCAAAAACTAGGTTGAACTTCTCTTACGTGACATTTCGACTATCAAGAAGTGAATAGGTGGTAGATCAGCTGCTTTAAGTAGTTCTTCTTCATCGCCCAACCATCTCAATATTCTACATACACAATAAGTAGTTGAGATCAATAGTTAGATTGATTTATACTAGTATAACACACCCAGAGTAAATACGAACAAAGACAAAAAGGTTTTCTATACCTTTCTCTAACATAATTAGAGTTCGAAAAGTAAATTGCTGAATCAACTCTGACAATCAAAACGCCTGGAACCTTAGTTGCTTCAGGATATTGTTGGATGTTTCTGTACACAGTTGTTCTAGGGATCTTTCCAAGAGTTGCGGTCCGTGGTCTAGTAACTTGTAACAGAATTTTAGCAAAGGATATGACGACCTACCAAGGCACAACAACAACATATTAAATCACTTGATACAATCTTCCTTAACCTGCTCTAGGAATATAAGATAGCTGTAGTTAGTTAATGTTAGGAATTAGTACCGCAATTAAGAGACCAATCTCAACAGATGAGAATACAACACCAAAGAAGGCTCCCATGCAAGCCACGAAATCAAACTTGTCAATCTTCCATATCAGGATTGCAGCCTGAAAATCGATTAGATTGAGCACAGCGGATATAATGATGGCGGCTAGGATGGCGTTGGGAGTGTACTTGAAAAGAGGTGTGATGAACATCAGTGTTAGGAACACAACGAAGGACATCACAATATTAGAGACTGCAGTTTGGCATCCAGCCATGTAATTGACTGCCGAGCGAGAGAATGAACCTACAAGAAATGAGCAAGAAGATATCACCAGTTAAAAGACTTGAGATATGTCTTTCTAGTTTTAGTCACAAACACCTCTGAATATCATGCTAAAAAGGTTCTAGAGACTAGAGACATTTACTCATCTTTAGGCCAGCTATAAGTTCGTTTACTAATCTATAATGACAAGAATTTGAAACATAATAAAAGCAAGAAAAATGGGATTATTGACTCCCTTGTGTTCAGATTTCTATGAAAAGTAATATCTAATAATATCAGTTTGATTCCCTTTCTGTAGTGTTTACTGACTTGTTATTATAAAGCTAAGAATGCTAATCAAAATAAGTCAATTACTTAAATAAGTGAGGATCAAGTGTAAATTTTAGAAATTTGTGAAGATTGTGTAAAAAATTTCATACTTAATATTCTAGTCTCATGGAGGACCCTTGGAACTGAGTTTCTTTTCCTAGTCTTAATCATGGAGAACCCACAATATTACAATAATATCACTTTCACACTTGGGTTGGTGAACACTATAATTATGAAAGGAATTGTCTTCTCAAACACCATTCCATTCTAATTCTTTTTAAATATAAATGCTATCAATTTATATCCCTATCTAACTTTGGTTGGTGAACATTGAACACTGAACGCATCTATTAATATGAAAGGAAACACTCAAACATCTATCCATTCTCATTCTTTTTAAATATAAGTGCTACCAACTGTGCAATTCCAATTTCTAGATTAATTGTTGCACAGTATTGTGATAAGCAGCTAATATTCAGATATTAATAGCTGAATTTTTGCTTTAAAGGCATGGTCTATTGCCCTCAAATTAGGCAATGTTGACTTCATTGAATTTACTTTTGGACCTTCTAATTGAATTATTGTTTGAAATAGGTGATTTAAATGAATAGCTTTATTCTCACCTGTTGTCACATAGCAGGAAGTCATTGAGCCAATAACGTTCATGGTTCCAAGTGCCACCATTTCCTTGTTTCCATCAAGTTGATAATCCTTCATGGAAGCAAATGTTCTTCCAATAGCTATAGCTTCCTAATAAAGTCAACCCCCAAAAAGTTCACTTTCAATGTTTAGATTCACGACACTACAAAGCCCAAACCAAATTTCTTCAAAATAGGTGAATTAGCTCACCGTTAACGCAATCACGCCAGCCACAACCCCAATCTTAAAGCCTTTGATGAGATATTCTCCAGTGAAGTATATTTGATTAAAGGATGAAGGGCTGATTCCTTTCTCTATATGTTTCACCTTCATACAATAAGTCAAACACATTATGAAAAGCCAATGATAACAAGTACTACAACCATTCTTTATATGATTAAATCTCTTGGTTAAGTACATAGAAATGAGGAGGGAGAAAAACCATGTCAAGTGCTTACTATTTCAACTCCTTGCTTTTCTGCATGGGTTATGTACACAAAAAAAGTGGACAAAATAACTGATATCAATGGAGCTATTGCAGGCACCCAGAAGAGTTTTTTGTTCTTCTTTCCCTGCTCCCAACACAAGAGCAAGTGAGAAAACGATCGCAGGCTTAGATAGTTTGAAGTAAATCATGGAAGTGATATTGCGATTCTTACGATGAATTTAGCGACTAGAAGAAAGGTTAAAAACACCCCTCCTATGACTATGGTCTGCCAATTCCACTGCAATTTTGTAATATATAAATAAGTAACTAGAAAGCTTTAGATCGATTTGTTCTTGAAACTGCATGGTGAATATACTTTAAAGAACAAATACAAAAAGGAGAGAAGTATACATGAGTGGGAGAGGCGAGAGAGAGAGAGGGAGAGAGAGAAGTTTACCCCATGATGGGCTGAGTCAACTACTGAATGCATCACTGAGATGATATCAGTTTTCTTTGTGAACTTTTTTATGCCAAGAAATCCCTTAAGCTGTTGGAGGGCAATGGTGATGGCAGCACCACCCATAAAACCAACAATAGCAGCATGGGATAGGAAATCAATCAAGAAACCTAATCTGAAATGATATGAATAAGAAGACATGAAATCAGTGCATATCTTATCAGAGAAATAGGTGAGGAAATTAGCCAAAACAGGCCTAAACAGTTAACGCTTAGTCGACAATTACCTCAAAATCCCAAGAGTTGCTTGGGTTATCCCAGCAAAAAAAGTAGCTGTAAATGCAAGTCTCAGATATTCAGCTGGATGTGTAGTATGATCGACTTGATTCTGAAGCAGGGTACCAAGTAAGAGAGATACCACAGCCACTGGTCCTATGGCTATATCTCTTGAGCTTCCCATAAAAGCATAGATCAGTGGTGGAACAAAGCTGGAGTCTGCGGAAAATTAAAGGGTTAAAGAAGACTAAGCAAAAAATTCTGTTAAACAACCAAGCTGAAAAAAACCATAGATAAGTAGAAAGATAACATACACAATCCATACTGTGGAGCCAAATTTGCAAGTTTTGAGTACCCAATATCCTGTGTTTTGGAAATCAAAGGGATTGGTCAACATTGTGAATGACAGAATCTATAAACCTTATAAGAGAAGCTAGTAGCTGATAATGATGTACCTGAGGAATGCAGAGACTTGCAATAGTGAGTCCAGCAATAAGATCTCCCCTAAATTTTTTAAGACTATAATCTCTAGACCATTCAAAGATGGGGAAAATGGTCTGCACTCCAAGGATGAATTTTTTAGACTTGGACTGATCCTTGAATGGACGTAAAGGGTCATCAGCAAAGAAGGTTTCTTTGACAGTGTTTTTGAACTCCTTGAAGAGGTTTTGCTTTGAAGGAACTGAAACTTTGGGAATATATCGGTCACTTGGGGTACTCCTTATTATGTCCATCTCTTCTTTACCTTCAGCATTTGAATGAACTGTTGAAGCCATCTAAGTATATTTCACCTGGAATTCAGAATACTGATATTCTTGATATGAGCAATATAAATTGAGGGAAAGTTAGCATAGAAATAATGCTTTGTTTACATGCAATTATGCATAGACAACTGCCCCTTTAGCTTCAAGTTCAGAAGGGTTCATAATAGACCAACCACTTGAGCAAGTGGCTTTATAGTCGTATTGTGACACAAAGTCTTTACCTATGTAAATAAAGTCCTAAATTACTGAAAGTAATGAAATAACACCATCTTGTCAAACAGTTGAAAAAAAAAAAAAAAGTGAGGTAAACTCAATGAAAAAAAGTGTATAATGCTATAGAAGCTTACAGAGTCATATAATCAAATACCTTAATGGAGCAGTAGAGAGTTATTGAATGCAGAAGAGGAGGTTGGGGAACTTGGTCTTAAATAAGCTGTTAAGAAAGAATTTTAGTCAAACTTTACAACTGAAAATCACAAGCACCAACAGCAGTGAAATAATGAATCTGGATCTCTTACATGTCACATACATACAGGATTAGACAAAGTGAAGTTACTAATGATAAAATAATTGAAAACTAGAGTCAACAGCCAACGCATGGATTATTATTATTAATTTTCAATGGCTTATAGTTGATGTAAGCAATAATCTCATCAATACCATAACTCTGGTGTTTAAGGCTTATAATACGAAGCTTGAAATGAGTTTGTTGACTTGAAATCACAGATGGCAGAAGAAGAGAGCTAAAGCCACTTTTTATAATGATATCTTTCAAATCTTTGTTCATCTTGTAAAGCCAATGCACCAAAGTTTTCTTTTTGAGCTTTAATGGGGTTTCTTATGTTAATGAATTATTATTTAGTATAAAAGTGCGTGAGGGATCAAAATCAAGTAAGGTCCCACACTTTAGACTTAAACCTCAAATGTGAGGTTGTATTAATTCCTGGTCCAATTCTCCTTCCAATTAAAGCTTAAGAATATAATATCATTCGAGAAGGTCCACAAAGCAAGTTAAAAACGACTAAAGATTAAAACCAAACAAACAAAGTGTTAGAGTGAACCACTGACCAATTCAACTCAAGCAAAAACAACCTTGCAACAGACGCTTAGATATATACACATTGCGAGAGCATCATCTTTGTATTTTTCTTCTTGTTATACGCTGAAATAGTTGTTATTGGTATTCGACTCTTGATTGGGACTTTTAAAGAAAATAAAAGGGCATCCATCCATATCCATCCAATCCTAGCAAGCATTTTTAAAAATTCCAAAAAGAAAAAACAGTGTCATTGAAAATATGCCATTATTCTTGAAAAGGATTTAATAAAAAATCATTACTGAAATCTAAAACTGGACATTGTTTTCAAGAAACGCTAAGAGGGTGCATGTGTTCATGAGATGTTGTTTGATCCCTCTTGGAATGCATAAAGAGACAACTTGACCAAATCCAATCAAACTCATAAAGATTATTATTCTGCCAAGATATCTTTGATCTAATGTAACATTTAACCCCTACCCTCATATCATAGGCTATCGGCATCTACTATGACAATTCTCCCTACAAGCATTGCTATTATTAAAAACAAAAAAATAATCATTACTCGAAACCCAGATTTTTATTATTATATTTTTCTTTTTGGGTAATTGGTCTTTTCAATATGTATAAAAATGTGAAGAATAAAGTCCAAAAACAGAGTGTTAAGACTTCTCACCTCATTCATGTGCTTCTAATGAAAACCGTCGATAGTGGGAGAAAAAGCCTCTCTTTTATCAGAAAGAAACAATATATTTATATATATATATATAGTATCTATATGTATACATAAAAAAAAAGTGAAAGAAGAAGAAGAAGATGCAATATTATTATATACGTGTTATAGTGAAAAAGCAGAAGTGGGAATCAGTAGCCACCTTCCGTTTTCCTCTTCGCACAGCACACTTGATGGTCCTCGTATTTTAGGAGGAACTTACTCAATTATAAATCTCAATCTTTTTCAATGTTTTGAACAAAATCTCATAACAATCTATTGTATATGGTCCATGACTCCGTCCAAGTTCAATGTACTCAAACTGCTTCCTCACTCAAAATCTAATTTAATTAACCATTAACCTTTTTGGTTTTGCAAGATTCATGACATAAGAGGAAAAAGTCTCACCAAAATAATAGGGGTTATTATTATTATTTTGCTGTAAAACATTCATTTTAATTAAATAATAGAAAAAGCAAACCAGGTGTGGGGACTTCGATTATCCACGTGTACAATCAAAAAGTCAAATTTTATACTTTTTTATTTTATTTTATTAAAAAAAAGTAATAACAAGTATGAGCTTTATCGTTAGTGTGGGGTGTCCGAGCGAGTTAAGTTTCCACAGGTGTGGACCCCACAAATGTTGAATAAGGACGTGTTTGAGGTCATATTCAATATTAAGCTCCTGGCCTACGTGTAAACTTTTCAAACTAGTTGACGCACTACACATATTTTGCAGTCTGGGTCTCCTCTTGGACTTTGGACCTTCATAGTATATATATATTATGAGATAAAAATAAAGTCTCCTACTACTTTTTATTAAATAAAAATTACAAATATTTACATAATTTATAAACAAAATCTTTAAGATATTCTTTGATCCATGTTGATGTAATTCTCCAATCTTAATAGTTAGGCTTGGAATGCTAGTTATAGATTTAGACCCATAGTGAAGCTATACTTTTAGGGCCAAAATCTGACCTACTTTTGTGGACATTTCTTCATAAATGTGCATGCGCATCTCTTTAGAAGTGTGGGTAATCTTTGGCTTGGTTAGTGGCAGAGTTAGGATTCAACTTTAATGGAAACAAATTTAAAAAAATATATATAATAAGTAAAAAATTTATTAAGAAATTGAGACAAATTTTGTAGTAACTTGTATTTATGTTGTTGTCCGTGTTTTCACATCTGACACGTGTCCCCCATTGGCTGGCTCGGACGTTCATAAACGTCATCAGGACATGTTACTGCCCGAGGACTCTAGTCGGAGCGAGGGTCCTCCTAGGTGAGACCTTGCCTTTGACAGGGCCGTGGGTGCCTTGATAGATTACTCTCCGAGGTCTGTCCTCAGAGATGGGGGTTCTCCCGCTTGGATAATTAAGGCGAGGACTCTCGTCTACCACTTGTCTCACAGGACCGAGGTTTTGGTTCTCAGACCTAAGATAAGGCGCAATGTGCAGCAAATGCGGATTTTCAGAGGCAAAGGATCGTCTGACAACCTTTATGGGCGATTCTTCAACAGAGTTGTTACGACTCGACAATTCGCACACCCACTACGTCATCTGACAAGAAGGTACTTACAGCATGCTTCGACAGTACTTGGGGCATGTTCTCTATAAAGTAGGTGCTTTTCTGCAGTGGGCCCCGCAGATCTCGCTTGGGTCGTGGTCTCTATTCAATGCATCCCAATGCATTGAATTGATATTAATCCCCCAATAATGGGAAGAATGTGTATTAATTACTTATGATTAATATTAATGACCCCATCCTCTATAAATAGGGCCGGGAGTCTCATTGTAAATGGGTCAATTTTTTTAGAGAGAAAATACTTTGTACTCAGAGCAATCTAAACGTTGCCTGAGAATACACCATTGAAGCTTGCCCTCACAAGCTTCCAATCCTCTTAATACTAGAGACTCGTTGTCTTCGATTTGCTTATTTCTTTAATCTCTCTTCTTACGGTTGATAGCGAAAAAGGTAGTCAACATTTTGGTGCTTTCATTGAAAGGTTGAAGAAAGCATTTGAAACACTCACAACCATGGTAACTATACGAAGAAACATTACAGATGACGTGCTCCCTCCTACCGGAGTTGAAGGAGGAGAACCCAGTCAGCAACCACCCCAGAACGTGCTTGAGATCATGGAGGACTACGACGAATACGCCGAGTATGATGGCGAAGATAATGGTGTCAACCAAGGGTATTATGAGGAAGAATACCCTCAACCCATGGACGCGAAAGAGACACCGGAGGTGGTGGTGCTCCGTAAGTAGGTGGCCACCCAGCAACAAAAGATCGATGCTCAAGAGGGTAATATTGCCGCCCTACAGGAGATGGTACTTGCCATGAAGGCCACTCTTACAGCCCAGGGCTGTGAGTGGACCCCAATGGCAACGTACTTGCTCGGCACCCAACTGGCGTGCCACCTGCGCACCCCGTCGGAGTGACACCTGTCAGTGCCACTGGAGTGCCTCCCGAGCACCTGGCTGCAGAGGCTCGAGATCCACCAGCTGAGGTGCCTGCCGGGCACCTAGTAGGAGTTGGAACCCCGATGCCATTGCAGGACCGTGGTAAGGGACAGGGTGATGATAATCCTGCTCCAAAGCAGAAGAGGGCTCGTCAAGAACCCGGAGGTCACCAGGTTCCTCAGTAGGTTGGCAGAGGTAATAACCCAGGGACTCGAGGGCACCGCTAGGCAGCCAGTGCCCGTGGAGCTCGAGGTATTCCCCCCCGACGCGCCTGTACGGACCGTGTGAGGCCTGGAGTTGGTGTGCCCTCGGGACCTAACCAACCCCGTAGGAATAACAGTCCAGGGATCTGCTCAAGGAATGGCCCACAAAACCGAGAACGCGACATCAATATCTTGGTAAATGAAAATGTCAAGTCCGATGGAGAGACTGAAGTGGCTCGTCCGGAGGATAACGGTGCATTTCAAGGACAGGCCGACCTGCGAGACAACCTTAATGCCCGGAGATGCAATAAGGTAAGAGGACGCAAGCCTATCAGGAGAGGCCTGTTAGATCTCCGAGATAATCTCAATGCTCGGAGAAGAGATAACCCGGTTCAGAGCGTCAACCGGGATCGTGATCCGCTCCGCGCGGAGTTTGAAAGTCTGAAGCGAATAATGCTCAGGATGGCCAGGTGGCAAGGCCATGAATCTGACTCAGAAGACGAAGAGGTGGATCCATGTGCCCCTCACCTTGTTGAGGCCTCGCTACCACTAGGCTTCAAAATGTCATCCATACCGCCCTATGACGATGGTTGGGATCCCACAGACCACCTGTCTAAGTTCAACAGGTTAATGTCGGTGCATCGTGTCTCTGACGATGCCAAGTGTCATGTGTTCCCGGTCACCGTGATGGGGCCAGCAGATGAATGGTTCAAAAATCTCCGACCAGGGTCCATTCAATCATGGCACTAATTATCATCCTCCTTCCGAAGACAATTTATAGGAGTTCGGAAGGTGAGCTTTGAGGTCAACGCCTTGGCCAACATAAAGCAAGGTTCCTTCGAGACCCTTAATGTAACGCCCTAAACTCCAAGGACTGTTACGGGGTGCCTTATAAACAGTGCTAAACTCGCTAATCGAGTCATTTGGCCAAAATCGTGTAACTAAGCATGACTAGCAATTTAGGGAATAAAAGTTTTGGTTAAGATATAACGTTTCATTAGAACTTTTACTGTATACATTGGGATCCCAAAAATATAATTTAAAGGTCTATTACAAGAAAATATTTACAACCAGTCGATCGAAGCGACAAAACAGGGTTTAACCCTAGTTCATCTTTCAACCCTCAGTCGTGGCGGTCGAGCAGCCGCATATGTACACATTGTCACCTAAGCACTCTAACTCAGGGGTGGTCCATCTTTTTTTTTGCCTTTACCTGCACCAGATAGCACCCATGAGCTGAAGCCCAGCAAGAAAACTTAATATGCTCATGAACAATAATAACATGTCATCAAATCATAAGGCACATGCCTAGCAAATTAGCCCTAAACATGTAGGCAAATAAGTTCACGTAATGATGGGTATCCAGGATAAGGAATCCCGCCCTCCTGAGTGGATGACTATCAAGTCAATCCTAATCAGATGAGTGATTTAACACTGGTGGTTCCGGTAACCATACCGGGCTTATAGCCCTAAATAAAAGAGTGGCAGTTGTACAAGTTACTAAGGTGGATTCCGTTCCCTTTAGCCATGTGACGATAGGGTCACCGGAGCTTTGCAAATAAGTGATCCTTTCACTAGCTTATCAAGATAGGTGTTCGATGAACTAGTCACCAATATAACCTATCGCATGACCGTAGAGTCACAACCATGAGATTCCGCTCCCTAGCCATGTGACAAACCGTCACCTAGACCTTTGGCCTTGGCTCTGAGTAACTAGTCCTAGACTAGTCAAGTGCTTATAATTTTCATCGACCTTAGGGTCGGTCTAGCAGTAATGCTCCTAGAGTCATTCAACGCTGATATTAATTAGATCTAATCTTTTATCGGCCCTGCGTTCATGATGCTTATGCCGTTCTCGGCTCTTAGGTCCGTAATACGCGACCAGTGCCGACCCTGACTAGTCAGTGCCATACACAAGTAAGAAGTGCTACCAAACATATATCATATGTCAAATATCCGAATACAGGGCGTTCAACATGCTTACTTAACAATTGCTAGCAAAACTAGGATCATGCATAAACATAGAGGCTCAAGCTCTGACCAATCTCATATTCAATATTCACGGCATGCCCTAATCACATGTTTCTCGTGCATCACATGCATCACATTTAAACATCCAACATGCATCAAGAATAACCATGCATGTCACATATACACAGGGTGCAGTTTTCTTACCTCTGGTTCGAGCGAGAATTAGAACAAGATCGACCCTTGAGAACGATCGGCCTTTTAATCCCTTAGCGATCACCTAGTCATAACCAAATACAATCTCTGATTAATGAAAATCAACAAAAATAGGGTCTTGATTTAAACCCCACTCTTGGGACCCCGAAATGTACCCACACGGTGAGTAGATTCGATCCCGGGCCTTAAGGATTGAAACCCCGAGCCAAAAACCCTTAAAAACACTCAAAACGGGGTTTTGAAGAAACAGGGCATCGCTACCCCCCTAGCGCCCTAGCTCAAGACAGAACCAAATCGCCCTAGAGCCACTTTAGGTAGCGCTGTAGCGCCCCCTACTGAACGCTGTAGCGCTACCTCCAGCCTGAAAATGCCCAGCAACTTCTCCCTTCGATTCCACCATTTCTAACCCAAACCAAAAGCTTCCAAACATCAAATTAGGTCCCAAATGAACCCAAAAACCATCCCCACATGTCCTAGGCACCATAACCCCAAGAGCCCCAGCCAAAACTCCAATCAATTCCCAACTTTCCAACTTAAAAACCAGCTGAAACTCATCTAGGAAAACAGAGCAAGAACAAGAGTTCTAATGGCTAAAAACTCACCTCAATCTCAGCAACACACCCTCTTCAATGGTAGAGCATAACCCTAGCTTATCACAACTTGGTTCCTTGGCTTGGTTCCTCAAAAAGAGCTTAAAAATCCAAAGAGAAATGGGGAAGAAAAACCATCGGGAGAGAAGGAGGAAATGAGACTCTGTTTTTGGTAAGCTTCTACAGCCTTAATGGCTAATATAAATCCTTAAGGGTGAAAAGACCTAAATGCCCTCAAGTCTAAAATAAAACCTTAACAGCCACCAAGAGCAAAATCATCATTTCGCACTTATTTCGTTAATCATAATTAACACCCTCCAATTCCCGGTAATGTTCTGACCATTTAAATCACCCCGAGACTCACCCCGAGTCTCGAACTTAATCCCGTTATGACCAGATCGAACACTTGCATTTCATGATCGTCTCATGCCGAAAGGCTCGAACAAATCCACATATAATGCGGTACCATTTATAACTCACCCACATCCACGAAAATACACAATTACACCCTCAACGGGCCAAATTACCAAAATGCCCTTATAATTAAAAATAAACCCATATGCATGCATTTACCATCATATTATAATATAATTCACATAATCATGCATATAACCATTTAATAACATAATAAACCAATTATGGCCCTCCCGGCCTCCTAATCAAGGTCCTAAACCTTATTAGGAAATTTAAGGCATTACACTCAAAGCCTACATCAAGCGCTTCAAGGAGGAAGCAATGAGAACTAAAAGGGTCGATGATGGCTAGCAGTTGATGGCGTTACAAGCTGGCATTCGTGCAGGGTCCCCACTTTGGGATGATCTCCAACAAAGGGGATGCTGGCGTCTCGACGACTTCATTCGTCGAGCACAAGAATACATCGGCTGGGAGGATGCCTAGATCGGGGCATTCGGAGCACCAGCCATTTTCCCTACATCGGCTTTGCCTGGCCCCATGGCTTCGGGGATCCAATATTCCCCCTATGTTCTCGTCCAACAGAGCTAAGGGGGAGTCCAACCCAGCTAGAGCGCCACACCTTCCGGTTATAGCGTCATGTCCGCTCCTGGATTTGGTATGGCTCCGGCAACATTCGGGGCAGCGCCCACTGGATATAGTGCTTTTCAGACTGCATTCAGTGCTAGAGTTGTTGGCCCCTCCCAGCCTACTGAATCCAGTCGAGCTTCCAACGATACTAGGCGTGGAGGGAAAGGTAAGGGTCGGAAACCCAGGGGGAGCGGAACCACATAGCCCGAGCAGGGAGTTACCTTAGGCGAGAAGTATGTTTCATAGTATTCCAAGTACACCGACTTAGTAGACTCTCGAGAGAATATCTTCGTGGCCACGACACAAAACGTTCATTATAGGAAGCCGCAGCCCATCCGAAGAGACAGGGATAGGCGGGACCCTGTCAAGTTTTGTCATTTCCACAAAGACACAGGGCACCACACCAATGAGTGTCGTCAACTCAAGGACGAGATTGAGAATCTCATCAAGCTGGGACACCTCCACCAATATGCCAAGGGTGGAACGCGTCCAACGCAGCCTCTTGTGGCAGGAACGGTGGTACCACCTGTTGATCCACAAGTCCCAGCAGTAGCTCCTGTAGCCCCCTAACATCCAATGGCCCAAGGACCTCCTCCGATAAACGAGTAGGTAGGAACCATCTCAGGAGGGTCTCACTTGGGGGGCACTTCACGAAGCTCGCGGAATAGGTATGAGCGGTCTTTGAATCGCGATGATGAGGTCATGGATTTGGCCCAGCTGCCTGCCCAAATGCCACGAATGACTAACCAAGTCATAACATTCTCCAAAGACGACGCTCAGAGAGTACATTTCCCACATCACGACCTGTTGGTGATTGAAAGCTAAATCTCCAACAAAATGGTGGCGCAGATTTTGGTAGACAACGGGAGTTTGGTGAACATCTTGTTTAAGTTAGCCTTCGAGAAGATAGGGCTGACCACGACAAACTTGTCCCTGTGCGCCTCGACACTCTACGAATTCTCGAGAGAAGCCCTCATCTCGATGAGGCAGATAAAGCTCCCTGTGATGCTTGGAGAGGTACCTCATCAAGCCTTCAAATGCTGCACCTTCGTGGTGGTGGACTGTTCCTCAGCGTACAACGCCATCTTGGGATGACCTGCACTGGTGGAGTTCGAGGCTGTCACCTCAATCCGTCATTTGTGCATTAAGTTCCCCATAGACGTCGGTATTGACACGGTCCGTGGTGACCAGAAAGAGGCAAGACAGTGTTACAATGTTTTCCTCAAGGCTTCAGTGATGATGGTAAGGGAGGTATGTCCCGAGAAGTCCGTGGCCTCGGAGGTACAAGCTGTCTAGGAGTTGAGGCCCGACAAGTTAGATCCAAGGGTTGAAGAAGAAAGGTCCATCAAACTAATAGAGGAGGCAGAGGAGATAGTTCTTGATACCTCCACCCCGACAGGAAAATAAAAGTCGGGGGAAGCTTAAAAACGGAAGTCCGAGAGGCATTGGTGGGCTTCCTTCAAGAAAACCAAGATGTATTCACGTGGTCACATTCTGACATGACTGGTATTGATCTGAATATCATATGCCATGCCTTGAATACGATCTAGCTTTGCTCTGGTCCAACAGAAGCAACATGCGTTTGATCAAACTCAAAAAGAGGCTCTCAAGCCCGAAGTGGACAAGCTCCTCTCCAATGGGTTTATCCGAGAAGCCCAATACCCCAGGTGGCTATCCAATCCTGTCCTCGTGCTAAAGCCGAATGGAAATTGGAGGACATGCATTGATTTCTTAGACCTTAACAAGGCCTGTCCGAAGGACTTCTTTCAGCTCCCCAAGATAGACCAGATGGTTGACGCCACCTTGGGTTACGAGTTGCTGTCATTCATGGATGCACACTCGGGATATAACCAAATATCCATGCACATCACCGATAAGGAGAACACTAGCTTTTGAACCGACAAAGGTGTTTATTGTTACATTGTGATGCCTTTCAGGCTAAAAAATGCTGGCGCCACCTACCAGAGGCCAGTTAACAAGATGTTCAAGAACCAATTGGGTCAGAACATGGAGGTTTATGTGGGCGATATATTGGTCAAGTCCAGGACCGCCCCTGACCATGCGGGCTACTTGACTGAGGTCTTCACGGTGCTCCACTAGTTTGGGATGAAGGCTAAACCCCCAAAAGTGCACATTTGGGGTTGCCTTCGACAAGTTCCCAGGCTTCATCGTCAGTGCTCAGGGGATTGAGGCGAACCCCGAGAAGATTAAGGCCCTAATCAAGATTCCATCTCCCTGAAAACATAAAGATGTTCAAAGCCTGATAGGGAGGATCGCAGCTTTGAGCTGTTTTGTTTCCAAAGCAACGGACAAGTGCATCCCTTTCTTCAATGTTCTCCAAGGGAGTCAGAGATTTGAATGGACGGAAGAGTGCGAACAGGAGTTCCAACAACTTAAGGCGCACATGGAAAACTCTCCGATTCTGTCCAATCCAGCAGATGGAGGGCCTCTCCTACTCTATATGTCTGTCTCGGAAAATGCCATCAGTGCCGCATCGGTAAGGGAAGAAAGCCATGTTCAGCACCCCATCTATTATGTTAACAAAAGACTCCTTAGGGCAGAGTCTAGGAACCCGCTAATGGATAAGTTAACCTTTTGCTTAATGGGGGCCTCTTGAAAGCTAAGACCCTACTTCCAGGCGCATTCGATTAAGGTCCTCACAAACCATCCCTCCAGACAAGTCCTTCAGAAGCCTGAGTCGTCGGGAAGGCTCTTGAAGTTTTTGGTGGAGCTGAGTCAGTTTGACATCACCTACCATCCGAGGACTGCCATAAAAGGTCAAACACTCACCGATTTCATCTCCGAGTGCATAGGGAATCACGAGAAGATTGAGGGTAACCCAGGGGTCAGACCAGCCTAGATACTGTTTGTGGATGGATCTTCAAACAAAAATGGCCCCGTGGTGGGACTTAGTTTGGTTTCCCTCGAGGGGCATAGTGTGTATAGTGTCCTCTACTTTGGATTTAGCGCCTCTAACAATGAAGTAGAATATGAAGCCTTAATTATTGGGCTCCGAGTGGCACTGGATCTCAAAGCCGAAGGACTCGAGATCTTTAGCGACTCCCAAATCGTGGTGAACCAAGTTCTCAGAGAGTACCAGGCCCGGGGAACAAAGATGTCAGTGTACTTGGCAAAGGTTCAAGAAATGTAGCATAGCTTCCGAGATTCACTATTCGACAAGTACCACGAGAGCAAAATTCCAATGCGGACGCCCTGGCTAAGCTGGCCACGACCAAAAATGCTGAGTTAATCAACGTGGTCCCCATTGATTACTTGGAGTCTCTGAGTATCTTGGTTCCAGATGATGTGGAATCTATACAACCCCAAGATGGGAGGATGAAGCTAATAGTTAAATACCTCATCTCCGGGGAGTTGCCCCAAGATAAGAAGGCAGCTCAGAAGTTGTTGTATCAAGTACCGAGGTACATAATAATGGATAATAGGCTCTATAGGCGAGGTTATTCTTTGCCCTTGCTTCGGTGTGTGTCCAAGCAAGAAGCCAGTTTAATACTATGAGAGGTACATGAAGGTTTCTGCGGAGATCACGCTGGGGGGGTAGAGTCTCTCCAAGAAGATCTTAAGGAAGGGGTATTTTTGGCCCACCATGAATGGAGATACGATGGATTACGTCAAGAAATGCAACAAGTGCCAGTGCTTCGCCAATATCTCCCGAGCGCCTCCAAATGAGCTTACGCAGATGACCACCCCGTGACCTTTTGCTGTCTGGGGCATCGACCTTATCGGGTCCCTACCTACATGGAAGGAAGGGGTGAAATATGCCATAGTGGTTATCGACTACTTCACGAAGTAGGTTGAGGTCGAGCCATTTGCAACAATCACCTCCAAAAAGGTTTTGGATTTCGTCATCAAAAACATCGTTTGCCGATATAGGCTTCTGAGGAGAATAGTCTCCGACAACAGATTGCAGTTTGACAGTGAAGTGTTCACAAACTTCTATCAACGGCATGGTGTCATCAAGAGCTTTTCTTCTGTGGCCCATCCGTAGGCCAATGGCCAAGTGAAAGTAGTTAACAAGACACTCAAGTCCACTTTGAGGAAAAGGCTAGAGCAGGCAAAAAGAGCTTGGCCTGAGGAGCTGTCCACTGCCCGGACCTCCACCGGCCATTTTCCCTTCTCGATGGCCTACAGGTATGAGGCTATGCTCCCAGTTGAAGCAGCAATCTCCACACACCGATGGGATACGTATGACTTGACCACGAACCATGCTTTACTTCGAGAATCCTTGGACCTCATGAAGGAACTATGCGAAGCTTCTCAACTTCGAGTAGCGTCCTACCAACAGAAGGTGGCAAAATATTTTAACTCCAAAGTGAAAGATAGAAAATTTGGGGTCGGAGATCTGGTGTTGCGAAAATTCTTCTTAGCCACCAGAGACCCCGGTGCAAGAGTTCTGGGACCCAACTGGGAGGGCCCATACTAAGTTGAGAGCATTGTGTGTCCGAGAACATACAAATTAGCCTGAATAAGTGGGGAGCTAATTCTTCACGCCTGGAATGCCGAGCATCTTCCTCGGTTTCCTTTATAAAACATGGTAAGAAATTTATTGTCTGCTTATATTCTTTGGTTTCCTTTATATTCGATTAATGCTATGTAAGAGCACCCGCTCGCCAGGACAAGTGACCGCAGACTATTCTCCGATCGCTTGGGGGGCATGGAGTTAGGGCAGCACTACGCCTCGCAAGGAACAACTTAGGAAACTAAACTTGTCAATTGTCAAGAGTAAGCCTAGCGTCAACATCCCGAGAATAGAAAATCCTAGGAAACTAGTTAGGTCTAGTCTAGAAGGCAGCTTGTTCCAGGCAAAACTAAGCTTAGCACCTAGGAGCTAGATAACCCAAGTACCGCGAGAATAGACTATTGTCACCTCCCGTGGACACCGAGCCCGAGGAGATTTGACCAAGTCTCTTGATCTCAAGATGCGAATGGAAGGTCGAGTACCCCATACTTGGCCTCAGGGAATCCGTGACATGGGAGCTTGGCTAGTCGATGAGTGAAGCGCCCCTAATGTTACTATATCCCATAGCTAGAAAACTCATTATAACACAGAATTAAGAATTTAGGTTACCTCCCAAGGACAGTGCAGACCTGGAGAGTAATAACCAAATCCTAATCTGCGAGATATGGGCAGATACCTAGGCAGCCTATGCTTGGGCGCCTCATTAACATCACCTCTCGAGGAGGTGCAAGATGGTATGGAAGTGACGAGATATGCACTCGGAGAACAATGTTGAAACCCCTGGCCGACCTCTCAAGTCGTGCATACTCGGGGGGCAGGTGGGTTCACGTGCTAGGACCCCTGAAAGCCTGAATCTTTGGATTGCAGGGGCATAGGACGCCGAGTGAGGACCAATGATAGATTTTGCGTCAAAGTTACTTCTAGAACTATGAGCCTACAAGGGACTAAACGCGGGAACCGCCTGTAAAATAGATGTGAGTTCTTGTTCTCGTGACATTCATGTTACGTTGAATTTATTGAACCAATTGTTCAAAACAGATGTGGGTTCTTGTTCTCATGACATTCGTGTTACGTTAAATTTATAGAACCAACTGTTCAAAACAGATGTGAGTTCTTGTTCTCGTGACATTCGTGTTATGTTGAATTTACAGAACCAACTGTTCAAAACAGATGTGAGTTCTTGTTCTCATGACATTTGTGTTACGTTGAAATTACAGAACCAGCTGTTCAAAACAGATGTGGGTTCTTGTTCTCATGACATTCGTGTTACGTTGAATTTACAGAATCAAGGGTTTAAAACAGTTTGAGTTCTTGTTCTCCTGACATTCGTGTTAAGTTGAATGTATAAAACCAAGTGCATAAAACAGTTTGAGTGCTTATTCTCATGGCAATTTAAGTTACGGTGAATTCATAGAACCAAACCAAATAAAAAGCAAGGCAAGCTACATAAATCTTAAACGGGCAAATAATTACAACTATGCTCGGGGGTTCAAGCGATTGTTTGTCTACACCCAAAAAAGTTTATGGCATGACCTAAGTGTAAAAATTATGATAAGTCTTTGGGAACCTCGGCCACCAGCTCAATGATCGGATCTCCACTCGGGGCACCCCCTGCCTGGGCTATTTCAGCAGCTAGAGTTTCTTCAATTGGTTAAGCGGCCTCGGCAGATGGAGTCGCCTCGGCCGTTGAAGCCACTTGGGTCGATTCGGCAGCTTGGGTAGCTCGAAGGTGCTCGTTCAATATGAGTCTATAATTCTCGGGCTCCCTAGTGAAATCCAAGCTCATGTCTTGGTTATGATACCATGCCACGTAGAAGGCGTCCTCGACAATAGTCTCGGTCTCTCTTTCAAGCTTCTCTACCTGACACCAAGCAGACCTGTTCAACTCCATGGCTTAGAGGGCCTTCCTCTATGCTAGCTCAGCCTGGTCAATGGCCTCCTTAGCCTGCTCCTGAAGTTGGGAGTTCTCCAGGACCACTCGGGCGACCTTGGCTGTGGCCTTCTTAGCCTCCTCCTAGGCTTGCTGCATACCCTCAATGGCCGCCTTCATCTCCTCTTTGGCTTGCTGCATGTCCTTGGCGGCCTTCTGGACAACTTCCTTAAGCTCTCGATAGCATTTTCACTCGGCTTCGAGGGCAGCCTTGGCCCGGGCAAGTTCTTCTCGAGGGCCTTTCATTTTCTCCTTAAGGGAGATAATTTTGTCTCGGGACTTCTGGAGTGTGTACGACTTCTCCATCATGATGTCTCCCAGACACTGGCAGGCCAAGGTGGACTGCAAAACGAAAAAATAAAAGGAAGGAAAATGTTAGCCTAATAAAACCTTGTTGAGTTGAATTCAAGCACGAGAATGATTAGCTTACCCAGACAAAGGCATATCGACATGAGGCCACGAGAGAAGCCTGTTATTGTCGCTGAGTTGGGAGAAGCTTCGGGCAGTCGACTCGCACATGGTGGAGATGACCCTTTGGAGGAGCTCGGCGGTGAGAGGGGCAACGATCTCCCCTAGCTTGGCAGAGAACAAAGTCTCCAGCTCGGCTCGACCAATTAGAGGGATGATGGGCCTCTCTCGGGGTGGCTTGAGTTAACGAAGGGCCTCGACTGTCTCATGCAAGGCTTTGTTGCCTTCTTCCAGCCTTGCTTCAAAGTGTTGAAGCATCTTCTCGTACTGCTCTAGCAAGGCCCCTTCATACTTCTCGGGGTACATCAAGAGACGAATTTGGGGTGGCACCGCCTTCTGCTCTGAATCTTGAACTGACCCTTAGTTCAGTTTTGGGACCTCCTCTTGCCTTGGCTCTTGAACTACCTCGTCTGACCTGGGCGAGGAAGGGATATCCACTACCGGGGGCAAGTCGACTGCAGGGACCTCACAGGGGGAGTGGAGACTTTTTGCCTTTTGGCCGGAGGAGAGGGTTCGGGTTGATCCTGAGGACGCGACGACCCCTCTCCTATCGAAGAGCTGGAGGGCTCTTCTAACCTTAGCGCAGACCAAGAAATGTTTTCCAATCCCATGTGAGCTGTAGGAACAAATTAAATAGTTAGCGTACATTCTACACAACGATAATGCATGCAATAACATAAGCTCCTCGGAGGCCCACCGTGAGTTGAGCCTCGGTGCACACAGTGAGGGTGTATTATCCTATTCCCGACCTCACAACTAATGTTGGTACCATATTGGCAAAACTAGCTTGAGTTGAAAGACGGTACTTGGTCTAGGGGTATGAAACCTCGAGAAGTTGACTGCCTCCTCGGGCGGTGGAGATACACGTCTATTAAATCTAGGTAATCCTGGAATTCTTCCCTGGTCCAACGCTGATGTGAAATCTGACCACAATGGAGGAGGGCTGGAGAAGCCCAAATGTGCTCGGGACTTATCCTATCACCTACTTGGGAAGCATAAGTCAGAGCGAGAGGTGATTTATCTGAGTTAAGGTGGGAAGCTTCCATCCTTGCTTGAAGCTCTTCCTTAAGCTCTCGATCCTCTTGTGCCTCTCGAGCCTCCTCCACAACGTGCGTGTTCGCCATCCTCTCCACTACTAGCTATTTCTGTAACACCCTCTTGGTCAGCCTGTTTATGTTACTGATGTGATGGGATGCCAACTCCTGAGACTTTTGGACTGGCAGTACTTGGTCAGCTCTAGGTTGCTGATTCGTTGTTCTACGTTGAGAAGCCCCAACCTAATGAGGTTTGCTTCTGTTACCAAGACACTAAGGTCCAAATCTCGGTCGGGGAGAGCCTTCATCGCCTAGAGATGATCCTCTAAGAGCTGGACATAGTGGGTTTGGCAGAAAGGACCTATTCAAAAGCAATTGATTGAGTATCGAATACCGAAAAGTCCTAATAAGGTAAAGGATAACACGTTCGGGAAGATACTCACCAACTCGGGCAAAGTCAAGAATCAGGGTCGGGTTGCTACGGGCCAGGAAGCTGTCCGTGAAGAAGAAGGCGTCCTTGTAGTCCCGAGAGTGATTCTCGTTATGGTAAGGAGCCTTATAGTTGAGCGACGAGGCCGCGTACTTCACCAGGGCATAATACTCGTCTCGCTTGGAGCTTTTCTTCCGAGGGGTGGTGCGGAAGCTGCAGAAGTAAAGGATCTTCCCCGGTGAAGGCTCGGGCCATTTCTACTTCTAGTACAGAATGTACATCCCCGCGAGCACTTTGTAGCCGTTGGGGGAAAGCTGGAAAGGGGCTATCTCCACAAACTTCAGGAAGTTCACAAAGTACTGTTTGAGGGGTAAGGTAGCCCCTGCCAATAGGTGGGCCTGACTTCAGGCGCCCAGGCCATTGGCGCTATGATGTGCCCTCTCGGACTCCCAACAGAGACAGTTGAGGCACTTGTCTCTGACCGAGTAATATCTCATGATCGCCTCGATGGCGTCGGGGTGTGGAAGTAGAGTGTGGTAATCCACTGCTTCGAACGCGCGCCCTTGTACTTTTGGGTAGGGTGTGGAAGAGAGGCCTTATTAACCTCCTCGATAGTTAAGCCCTTATCTTCAGGCATTTCGGGCCTCACTGCCGCTTGGTTGTTAGGATGAACGACTAGCTCCCCAGTTGGCTCTTGGGTTCCCGTCCTTATATTGCCTTCAGAGGCATCTTGTGCTCGGGCCATATCGGAGATCTCTTGGTCGAAGAGATAAAACCCTTGTTCGTGTAATTGTTGGAGTTCCTCGAACATCTGAGACAAAAAACTAAGAAGTTAGTATTATGACCGAAGGAAAGGTGGCCAAAACACGAGTGACTCTAGGGATACTGCTCGGGAAGAAGAGAAAGGTTTTGGAAATGAGGGGTATCCTCGGCGCTTAAGGACAAGCCGGAGGGGATGAACCTATCAGAATCTGGGAATTCCCCAGATTCTGGTCATAGGCTCAGAAATTCAAAGTTGACATAGACTTTTGAGGGTCATTTTGAATGTCCCTAACGTCGAAATGTGCCTAAAATGACTAGTGAAAACTATAAACAGACTCTAAAATCCCATACCATTGGTATTCCTAAACATATATTGAAAAAACCTCAAGCACACACAAAAACAGAAAGATGGGTGGAAGGTACTTACCCGAGATGAAACAGAGGTAGGTGCTGAGGCGAGTCCTAACCTTGAAATATTGATTGTTGTCTGTACAAAAATACGACGATTCACGCCAGTCATCCAGAGCTCCTGGAAAAAAGGAGTTGAAGGTGAGGGGCAGGCGAGAGAGAAGAGAGTGTTCTGAGAAGGTTTTTGATTTTAGTATGGTTATCGTGTGAGGCTGGAAATGGTTTTCCTGAGCTTTTATATCCAGTAAAACTTACGAGGGAAGTAACTTCCCCACGACCATCGAATGGCTTGCCCTGGTGGGATCATGAGAGTGATCTAATGGTCAGGGTTCAAAAGGCGTAAATCGCATTCATTGTTTTTTCTTTGGGAAAAGACGCCTAGGGTGCAGAGTGGACATTTGGGATCTCAGAGTTGACCCCTAATTAAATGCACGGATTGATGGGCCCAGCAATGGGGCGTTGACACGTGGGTTTGCTTTTCAGAGTGATGTCAGAGGAAAGCCCAAACGTTTTTTCCCTCCATTTTTTTAGATCACCCTTAACTAAGTATTCACTGCTCGAGGACGAGTAGAGACTTGAGGGCAAATGTTGTCTGTATTTTCACCTCCGACACATGGTGACCCCAGTGGCTAGCTCGGACGTTCATAAACGTCGTTAAAACATGTTATT
The DNA here is from genome assembly GCF_963169125.1 of Humulus lupulus. Taxonomy (NCBI): domain Eukaryota; kingdom Viridiplantae; phylum Streptophyta; class Magnoliopsida; order Rosales; family Cannabaceae; genus Humulus; species Humulus lupulus. The sequence continues at coordinate 204,068,249 of NC_084802.1, forward strand.
GCCCGAGGACTCTAGTCGGAGCGAGGGTCCTCCTAGGTGAGACCTTGCCTCTAATAGGGCTGTGGGTGCCTTGATAGATTACTCTCAGAGGTCTGTCCTTAGAGATCGAGGTTCTCCTACTTGGATAATTAAGGTGAGGGCTCTCGTCTCCCAGTCGTCTCACGTGTCCGAGGTTTTGGTTCTCAGACCTAAGATAAGGTGCAACGTGTCAGCAAATGCGGGTTTTCAGAGCCAGCGGATTGTCTGATAACCTTTATGGGTGATCCGTCAACATAGTTGTCGAGTGTACGACTCGAAAATTCGCACACCCACTACGCCGTCTGACATGAAGGTACTTACAACACGCCTTGACAATACCTAGGGCATGTTCCCTATAAAGTAGGTACTTTTCTGCAGTGGGCCCTGCAGATCTCGCTTGGGCTGTGGTCTCTATTCAATGCAGCCCGATACATTAAATTGGTATTAATCTCCCAATAATGGGAAGAGTGTGTTTTAATTACTTATGATTAATATTAATGACCCCAGCCCCTATAAATAGGGTCGAGAGTCTCATTGTAAAATGGTCAGTTTTTTAGAGAGAAAATACTTTGTACTCAGAGCAATCTAAACGCTGCTTGAGAATACACCATTGAAGCTTGCCCTCACAAGCTTCCAATCCTCTTAAGACCAGTTACTCGTGGACTAGGGTTCTTTTATAACATGAACCACGTAAAAATCCTTGTGTTCGATTCGCTTATTTCTTTAATCTCTTTTCTTACGGTTGATAGCGAAAAAGACAGTCAACATATATATTATTAAATATTATATAAAGCTAACAAATTAACAACAATAAAGATTCTAGCTTGGATGGTTGTGCTAATTCAAAAATATTTTATTTGCAATTGTTCAAATCTTGTACGAGTCTTGTATGTGTTTTTGTATTTTTTTTAAAAGAAAATTTCACTGTTGAGATTTGAACTTTGTCTTTAAGATTTATACAAATGAGCTTGACCATTATACCAAAGTCGTAATTGTTAAATATTAGCTTAAATTAAAAATATATACATTAATTAATTATAATACATATATTTTTTTTCACCCGGGGTGGCCGCCCACCCTAGTCTCTATGTGGGTTCGCCCCTGGTCTTGGTACAACTTGCCAGTTGGGGACTCATAAGTTAACTGACAAGGCTTAAAGTACTCACAACACGTTCTTTACTTTATCTTTCAAAATACATCATTAAAATCTTATATTTTCTATTTTACCTCAAATTTTTACATTATACTATATATTAGCTTCTTTATATTTTTTCTTTACAATATTTAAATATTATATTTTTATATATTATTTATTTTTTAAAATAAAAGAAGATGAGAGAGAAAGAAAAAGAAATAAAAAGAAAAGAATAAAAGAAATAATTAAATATGTTTGAAGAAGATTCTTATAGCCAGATGTAGTTAGAGGTGCATGTTATTGCAGCTTAGTTATCATGCATTACCTATTATAGGGAAGTTACTGGAGAAGAATTTTAGTACTCTTAGTTATATTTTTACCTTCGTAGCTATTTTACATTGTAAGTTCTTTCAGGAGTCAAGAGAACAACTATGCATTGGTCCAAGGAATGTCTCTCATGTAAGTCACTTTGAGCACTCCCAATGGATTTTCTACTCTAGTTTTCAAATACATCACCAAAACTTACTATTTCTATTTTACATTTGAAATTCCGCTTTTAGTAATTACCAAATTAATTAAAGTATGGAATGATAATTAAATGTTTAAACAGATGTTCGTTCCGTCGAGACAGAATCCAAACGTGTCACAACAGAAACTGAACACAATAAAAAGATAGTGCAAAAACAATTAAAGAACACAACGAATTTTTACAAGGTTCAGAAACTCTTTCGGATAACCTACTCCTTGGGGCCACGTCCAGAGAATAAAATCAATTAATAAAGAATCACAAGTACAAAATATTGACTTATACAAAACAAGACTCCCCCTTGAGATTTGCCGCAACTTTGTTGTACTTCTCTTCACCAATCTGATTTTGATTGAAACGCTCAACCACTTGAACTCCCTTCAATAGCCAGCGAGTGCTTGCATCCTCCCGATGCAAGACTAGTAAAAATCCTCTCTCGAAGATTATAAAAGTTGTGTTAAACTCATAAATATTACAATACACTCACAAATTATGCATCTAAGAGTTCACTTTTTCTCAATGCCTTCAGAGACCTATTTATAGAGTCTATTTCGTGCTCATAAAGGCTGAGAAAGAATCTCCTATTAAAGGCAGCAATATTTGAAGATATTCTTGATTGATGAAGAATTGCCTTTTTTAGAAGATGCTGATCCGATAGATACGATCTTGGTGGGGACAGCTAATACGTGTGTTAGATCAAAATTCTCAAGATGGAAATAATGATTAATTATATCAAAGATTCAGTTTCCAGAATTTTAATATCTTGAACTACACGAAAATTTAAAGTCAAATATTCCAGAAACAATTTTGAGTAAGTACAGAATATTTGCTTTAAATAAACAAGTTACATCTTCCATTTATAATCATATTGTGATAAAATCAAGCTAAATAATGAATCTAAATATTCCGAAAATCACAAGAATGAGAAAGTGATAATCCGAAAAATCACATGAAATGGAAAGTGATATTTCGAAAATAACAAGAAAGGGAAAGTAAAATTGATTTTTTAATTAAAAAGATAAAACTATAAAATATGCCAATTTTAGGATTTACAACATCAAACATTTACATTACACCATACGACATACATCAACTTCTCTATTTCTTCTCTACATTATTTAAATATTATTTTTGTATTCATTAAAATACTAAAAAAGAAAGAGAAAGAAACAAAACAAAATAAAATATAATTAAAATAAAAAACGAAACAAATAAAAAATAATAAAATAATTTTAACTCAATGAATAATTGAAGTTGAAAAAACTCATAAATTCGGTTATGTTGGTGCCCTAAATATGTTCAAATCAAATTATCCTTTCCTATTTGCTGTATATAACTTATACGTCCGATTTGGAAAAATTAATTGTAATTGATGATTAAAAATAAAGTACAAAAATACTTTTAGAATCTAAATATTAGTGTGAAGAATGAAGATTAGAGCGTAAATAAAAAAAAACAATTATTTTTTAATAAGAAAAACCCACCTAGGCTCCATAGTCAAAATTAAAAACGATAAATTCTTAGTTAATTAATCTTCATTTGTGTGAAGATCTTTCTTCTCACGTATTTTTTTTCCCATGAGAATGAGTTTTGAATTATTTTGGTTTATTTTTCGTCATTGATATGATTCTTAAGCTAAGAAATTCAACTTAAATATTGCATTGTTACCGAAAATAAATGCACTCTATTTATCTACGAAGATGAAAGGTATAAGTCGTATTTGTTTGTCCGAAAGAATCTTTGGTGTCATTGAGATAGACTTTTTTTTTTGGAAAATCAGAAGCAAATATATTGATCACCAAAACAAATTACAACCTAAACAAAACAACCTATAAACAAAACAACCTTCTAATTACACTATTTGTATAATGACTCCACCCACTCTTTATCTACTCTATTGAATTTTTTTATGCTCATGACTTGTATTCTATTACACACAACATATTTGATATTATGCACAATTACTTGGACTGTAGGGAGATTTTGATCCCATAAAACTCTATTCCTACTTTGCCAAATGAAATACACCATAGCAACAATAACACTCATATAAATTTTCTTTCTACCATGTGACCCTTTCCTCTTCTTGATCCTTTTAACTAGTCCATTCAAGTCCTGGGTCCTTGGATTCCAACCCAGCCAACAATTGACTACCTCTGTAATCTTCTTACTGTAACAGCAATAAAAAAATAAGTGAGAATGAGATTCCTCAAACTCATCACATATCATGCAAACACTAGTATTCACTACTGCCATACGTAAGAGCCTATCCCTTGTTGGAAGTCTCATTCTCACAGCCAACCAAGAAATTACTCTGTGCTTTGGAGTGAAAAAAGAATCCCAAATCAACGCATATGGCCACATCCCACTGGTATTCCTCCTTAATTTTGCATACATCTCAGCAATATTGTAATGAAATGATTGGAACTCTGCTTCAGAAAACACCTGTTTCAGCTTGTCTTTTGTCTGCACTATTCTTTTCCAATACCAGCTAGCATCAACAGGGGCTTCATACGTCCACCAACTACCATTTTTAATGTAGATTGAGTTAACCCATTTTACCCACAAATTGTCTTTCTTATTAGATATAGCCCACACATGTTTCCCCATTGCACAAAGATTCCATAATGCAGTGTCTTTAAACCCCAAACCACCTTCTTTTTTCGGATGACAGATCTCAGCCCAAGAAACATTCCTAGAGCCATTAAACTTATCATTACCTTTCCAAAGGAAAGCCCTGCAGATTTGGTTAATTTTCTGAACCAAACTTCTAGGCAGGATAATAATTTGAGACCAAAAACGAATTAATAGAAAGAAGAACTGAGTTTATGAGTACCATACGCCCTGCATAGGAAATATTCCTACTACTCCAAGTTCTAATTCTACTAGTCATTCGGTCTACTAAACATTCACAATCAGCTGGAGATAATCTTTTGGAACAAATTTTCAAACCAAGATATCTAAAAGGAAGACAGCTTCTGTTATAACCAGAAATAAGCTCAATACGATTGAGAGTAAAATTATCCAAACCTGCCCCATAGACTGTCGATTTCCCCATGTTAGGCTGAAGCCCTGAAGTATTGGAGAAAAGCTTAAAACCTTGTAAAAGCAAGCTGGCAGACTTGTAATCTCCCTTGCAAAACAGAAGTAAATCATCCGCAAAACATAAATGTGTAAGTTTTAAACTTTTACATCTTGGATGATATTGAAAGCCAGGAAGATTCACCACTTTCTTCAAAATACGTGAAAGATACTCCATTCCAATGATGAATAACAGAGGAGATATTGGATCACCTTGACGAAGTCCCCTCTTAGGTTGAAAGAAACCTTGCAATGATCCATTAATCATAAAGGAGAGTCTCGGGGTACACACACAGGCCATGATTAAATTCACAAACTTCGTAGGGAAACCAAGAGCCAGCATCATTTCTTGAAGAAAGTCCCAATCTAAAGTATCATATGCTTTCTGTAAATATATTTTGAACATACAAGATGATTTTTCCCTTCGCCTATCATAACCCCGAACTAAGTCTTGACAAATCATTATATTATGGACTATTTGCCTTCCTCGAACAAAGCCACTTTGGTTGTCAGAGATAATGCTAGGAGGGATATTTCGGAGGCGAGAACATATCATTTTGGTTGCTACTTTATAGACCACATTGCAACAAGTAATAGGTCTATAATCACTCACTGAGTCAGGGCAAGCCTTTTTAGGGATTAGAGTAATGGATGTGGCATTTATTTCCTTAAGAATCTTCCCTGTGTTGAGAAAAGAGAGAATAGCAGTTGTGAAATCTTCCCCAGTGATATTCCAAGTATCTTTGAAAAAACCACTGCTGAAACCATCTGGTCCAGGTGCCTTGTCATTTGGTATAGAAAATAGAGCTGTTTTAACTTCACCAGGAGAGTAATCAAGCAGTAACTCAGCAGCTTGAGACTTACTTACCAACGGCCCCTCTTTGACTATACTGTTGTGAACCCTGGTTCTTGAACCCATTTTGAATCCGAGTAAATGATCATAGAATTCCAAAAAGGCTCGTGTAACCTCATGATACTCATTAACCCATTCCCCATCTCTGATTCTGACCGAGTAGATAGTATTTTGCATTCTCCTCTGCTTCATACTAGCATGAAATAATTTGGTATTGTCATCACCTAGAGCAATCCAATTTGCTTTCGCTTTCTGCCTTAAAAATAGTAAATATTGGTTGTGAATCTCAGTGTAATTCATCCTAGCCTGAATTTCCTGAGAAATAAGGTCCCCATTCTGAGGTTGTTCCCTCAAAGTCTCCTGAATATCAATCAGATTTTTATACGCTTCTGAGTCTTGGATACCAAGGTCTCCTTTCCCTTGCTGATGAAACCTCCTTAGTCCCTGTTTAAGCATTCTGAGTTTTTTAATTAATCTGTACATAGGAGAACCTTCTACTAACTCACTCCACCCTTTTCAAACTATATTAGTAAACTCTGCCAAGGAGCTCCAGTAATTAAAATATCTGAAAGGTTTATGCTTGTCTTGAGTATTCGGGTATATGGACAGCAGCCCTGGAGAGTGATCAAAGATTCCCTCTGAAAGGTAGCTCACTTCAGCTGTAGGAAAAGTTTCCAACCAGACAGTATTTGCTAAGACCCGGTCTAACTTTGCACACACTCGAGCTTTTCCCTCTTGTTTATTATTCCAACAAAAGTAAGAACCATTGCATTTAACATCCTCCAAACCACAATCCGCAACACAGGTTTGAAACGGCACCATTTCTGATCCATTACCACGATAATTCAACCTTTCATCAGTAGACAAAACAGCGTTAAAATCTCCTCCAACAATCCACGGAATCTTAATACCTTGAGCAATAAGACCAATATCCTTCCAAAGCTGCTTACGGTCATTACTTTCATTCATAGCATAAAAAACAGTGACAACAAACTGATACCCTTGTTTAGGCCTTATCCAAAAGTGAATAAATTGACTCGTACCCCCTTTGATATCAACCTCATAGCTATTCCGATTCCAAGCTATAATAATCCACCCATTAGGATGATGAGAAATATTAGAAGTGAAGCACCAACCCGGAAACATATTTAGGTATAAGACTCTCATATTTGCAGCCTTAACCTTTGTTTCTAGGAGCCCAACAAATCCAATCCGATGGTAAGAAATCATTTTCATGACTTCTTTTTTCTTTGTGGATTTATTGAGGTCCCTAACATTCCAAAAGAGCATTCTATCCATTTATTGGTGGAGGATCTCCCCCTCCATCAATAATGGACTGCATTTCACAAAGAACTTCTCCCACCTGAAACTCAGAAACAGTCACCGATTCTAACACATCAAAGGAGTTACTGGTTATCACCTTAGGAACTTTAGGCATCTGCACTTTCTTCCCTTTAGATTCTTGAAATCCCGATTCTTCTACTGCCTTTGATCTATTGCTCTCCTTGTTTGCATCAAGCTGAGACTTAGGTTGCCAAACCTTCTTAAACTGTTCTACCACTTTACTTTTTCTACACACACTGCTTAAATGTCCAATACCTTTGCCAATATCACATCTATCTGGTTTCCAATCATAACTGATGTCAACAGATATCATTTGGCCTTTTTCATCTTCAAATTGCACAGAGCTAGGAAATCCACGAGTCATATCTATTTCAACCAAGAGCCGAGCATACTGTAATCTGTCACGATTTAAAGTTGCTTGATTTTGTTTAATCATATTTCCAATTGAGCTGACTATCTTAGCCATAGCTCTTTCCCCCCAATATTTCACTTCAAGGTTCATCAGCTTGATCCATACAGGCACTTTCCATATCTCTTCCTTCACATACTTCTTATCAGGATTCCAGGCCTTCATAATGAGAGGTTTACCATCAAAAAATTGATAACCTCCTGATAGAATTCCATCACGTTCCTGAACCGAGTGAAATCGAACCAGAAAAATGCCATGCCCAAGTAAACTTACTCTGTCAATACCCTGTTTCTTCCATACTCTTCGAAAATACCCTTCCATTACATGTATAGGAGGATTAGCCCCCAACACGTAACACACAATTTCTGAACTCCAGTATTGAATTTCATCCCTAATATCATCCTCAACAATTTTAGCAATTCCCCCTACTGTACCCATATTTTCCTTTTCAAAATGCAGAATCAGGAACTTAGGATTAGCCTTACCAGCATTAGCCTTAGTAGCACTAATCTTACCCATAACCTCAACAAAAGTTGCCCTGATTCCAGCCATCTGTCGCAGCTGCTTCTCAGACGATTTGGGGGAAAGCGAGTGTAATGCCCCAAATCCTCCGATATGTTTAACGGCGTGAATAGTAGGCCGGGAGGGCCATACTTGCTTAATTATGTTATTAATTGATAATATGCATGTACATGTTGATTATATTATAATATGATGTGAAATTCATGCATGTGAGTCCATATTTCCAATTACAGGGGTGTGATGATAATTTGGCCCGTTGAGGGTAATTTGTGTATTTGGGTGCATGATGTGATTTGTGAATGAGATTCCATTATTATGGAGATATATTCGAGCTATTTGGCATGAGACGGTCATTTTTAGTTGATTAGCGGTTTTGTCATAACGGGGTCAATTTTGGGGTAATAGAAATGTCTATTTGATGATAAATTGGGAATATTTGAGATTAGGGTGAAATTCTGGAGGTTTTGACTATAATGTCCCCGGGGGTGTTTTCGGGACCCCGAGCATTAGGTTTTATTTGAGGTTACTTAAGCTTGAAGTAGCTGTCAGATAGAACGTACGATAAGAAAACTTCCTGTTCTCCCTTTTCAAAGTCCGTTTACCGTTTAAGCCTATTTGACGAAATCTTGAGTTCTAGGAGTCAGAATCAAGTGAGGATCGAGGCATAGCGATCCTAGGAAAGATTAGAAGTTTCTTGACCGAAGGATTTGACAGGAAATAACCCAATTGAAGGTAATCTAAGTTTAAGTTTTGAGTTTTTCTGAGTTTCTAAGCTTTGAATTGATTTTGTGAATTGTTGAGTTTTCGATTCGTTTGAACCTTGGGTTTTGAGGGTTTTGATGCATGGGGAAGCTTGGGAACTTTTTTTTGATGATTGGGGAATGTTTAGGTATGATTTTGGAGGCTTTGGAGGGTTGAAAACACAGTTGGGAATGGCCCAGGGTGAAGGGCCGCGGCCCTGCCTTGAAGAAGCAGGTGGAGAATTTGTGCTTGTTGGGCGTCGCGGCCCTTGCCTCAGAGAACCCTGGGGGCCGCGGCCCAAGGTCCTAGGGCCGCAACCCTTGCCCTGTTTTCGCCCCGTTTGCTCGTTTTGACCCCGGGAACCTAGTTTTAGGCCTCGGGAGTGTCCTTACTACTTGGATTAGTTTGGATTGATCTCTTGGAGGCTAGATAATGGTTTGAGAACCCTTGATTATCATGATTATTGATGGTATCCTATATGTGTTATGATTAGGTAACCGCTAAAGGACTAAAAGCTAAACCGTTCTCAGGGGTCGTTCTTTTGTTCATTCTAGCTCGAATCAAAGGTAAGAAAACTGCGCCCCAAGTGTGACATGCATGGATATTCATGAGGCATGTTAGTTGTGTAAATATAGACATGGATTGAATGTGGTATACTTAGCAAATGTTGCTCACTTGTGCATGGTACTGACTCATTAGTCAGATTTGGCAAAGGTGCTAGTATCAACTGTGAAGCTGTGACTTATTAGTCAGGTTCGGCAGTGGTACTGGGCACTGGTCACATTGCGCTGACTCATTAGTCAGGATGGCCTTAGCGTGTTAATGCAAGCCAACAAAGATTAGATCTAATCGACTATCAGCATTGAATGACTCAAAGAGCATTAATGCCAGCCCGACCTCGAAAGTCGATGAATGAAATAACCACTTGGAGGCTAGTGGCTTACCTAGCAGCCACTCTCCCACTTGAAACAGTGACGTGCTTGTCAGTCACTCAGTATGGTTTACCAGAACCTGTTGAAGGCTAGAGGCTTACCTAGCAGCCACTCTTCCATTTGAAATAGTGACATGCTAGACAGTCACTCAGTATGGTTTATCAGAACCTCATGTGATGTTCACTCATTTGCTTGAAAGCTTTATGCTCGGTGTGATTATAATGATAATCATTTGATAATGTTTATGAAAAGTGTTATGTTTTCTTGCTGGGCTTTGGCTCATGGGTGCTATGTGGTGCAGGTAAAGGAAAAGAAAAGCTCACCTAGCCTTGAGTGGAGAGCTTAGGTGGTGATGTGTACATATGCGGTCGCTTGACCACCACGGCCAAGAAGTTCTCAGAGGAACTAGGGGGTTTACCCTGTTTTTGCCGCTTAGGTCGTCGGGATTGTAAATTTGAAACAGTAGTGACCATTTTGTACTGAGAACAACTTGTAAACGTTTTGTTTAGCTCTGCAGAGCAGTTTGTAATGAAAATCTCCATTTCCCTTTTTATTGGTTTTATACCTTAACCTGTTAATTACACTTAGAGCACGTTTTTGACCAAAGGACTCGAGTAGCGAGTCAAATTTTCGGTCCACCGTTCACCGTAACTGTTCTGGGGTAACCAGGGCGTTACAGCGAGACTCCAATTCCATCTCCAATTTCCTCATGAATCGTTTTCACTGAGTGAATCTGGGTAGCACCATCAAACTTATCCTCTAATATCTCCTCTTCAGAGTCTGTAACTTTAAGCTCAGTCACATCTAGAATCTGATCCATTGTCTTAGTCTTCTTGATCGGGTCCGTCGAACTTGGTCCCTTTTTCTTTCTCGTCGCCGGCGATTTCTGTTGCGTTGCATTCTTCCGAAGCCGAGGTCTCCCCGCCATCGCAAAGCCCTATCAAAGCCAGAGAGAGCTCAGTTTCAATATTATCCTATATTTTTCCTTGATGTTCCATTGAGATAGACTTTAGTAGTGCTATTATTAACATGCTTAGTTTATACATTTAGAAAGCATATTGTAAGTTTGTGATGAATACAATGAATTCGATAGTGTTATGATTTTGGCAATAATCATATTGTCATCAATCATTTTCAGTTATAGCCAAAAACTAAAATGGAAGGATAATAAGATAAATTATAAAAGCACAAATCCTTACTTTATAAGTATGTTACAATTCCACTACATGAATTTACACAAATATATGAATTAACCAACATACATATATATATTTTTGATAAAAAAAATACAACAAAAATAAATAATAAAATTTAATTATAGCGCGAAGAAAGAAGATGTACTTGTTTTGATAATTTATGGCTAATGCCATAGATATTAATGCAAAAAAGAAGTATTTGACTAGAATATATATATATATATATATATAAATATTTTGAAAGGAGAATATTTGTCTATTTTTAAAAAACAATACAGTAATATGGACGCACAAATGGTTGATTTTTGGTGCCAAGTGTTTGTATGTCAATGACAAAAATATCAAAATCAAACCAAAGTAAAGATTGGCATATTGATGTCGAGTATGGCCACATTAATCGATCATTTGACTTGGAGTCTTGGATCCAAATCCAAAGAGGCTTAAAGCTGGCAAGGAGATGAAGTGAAGTCAGGCTGAGGGCCCCTCTGCCCTCCTAATTTATGTAAATAAAAATTAAATAGGAAAGTTTCATTGTATAATGCATTTTAAAAAAAATATATGTTTTCATTTTAACCACTGCAGATTTTTAATTTCTTTATACGATATTTAAAAAAAAAAAATTTTACACATGACTTTTTGATTTTTTTTTCTTCTAACTTTGTTGTTTTCTAAGAAATTTGCAAAACATTACTACTAGAAATGATCATTTTTGAATCACTTATTAGCGTCAATCAAATGCATTGATCGACAATGTAGAAATAATGTGAAATTTTTAGGTATCGTCAAGAAACGACACCTAAACTTCGTATAAATAATAATTTAGGTGTTGGCTACCAACAGATGCCTAAAATTTATGTTATTTATATGAAAGAAAAAAAATCCCAATAGGGCATGGACATGCATTCTCCTCCCCTCCAATCACTTAGCAATACTTCTCTCTTAATCTCTTTCTCTAAACTTATAAGGAACCCACTGCTTTACCTATCTCTTCCTCAAATCACTCTCACTTAGTGAATACCAATATGGCAGAGAATGTGTGAGGAATACATTCCTCGTCCCTATCCCCGTGACCCTGTCTCATTTAGCGTCCTCGCATATTCCTCATGGGGTGTGGGATGCGGAATCCTTGCAAGCCCCGTTTAGTTAATTAAAAATCTTATTGATATTTGTATATATATAAAAAAATACAACTACAACTAAATTTAATTAAGTCATATTACATACACTTCATGATCCAAATAACAAATAATGTCTGAAAATAAAACTAAAGAACTTATATAAAAAAAAAAAGTCGCCATATTCATACTTCATAATCTAGTCTACTACATAAAAAAATACATATTTAATATTAAAGAAAAATTATACGGGCCCTTAGGGGCAAGAATGTCATAATTCCCACCCCTTTAAATATATGGGCTACTTTAGGGTTGGGTTTGTGTAGGGTTGGGTGGTGTGGGGTAGGACAATAGTAGAGCTAGGTCGTGTGAGGTTAGGCGATGATGGAGCTGGGTAGTGTTGGGGGAGAGTGAGATTACACCACCACAATATTATGAATATACACAAAAATATCATTGATAGAGGCTAACAAAAGATTGAGTTCGATTATGAAAACCCTAGTTTGTAGACCAAACTTCTTGGATCTTCTTGAAACTTGAAAACCTTGCTAGAACACCACTTGAACTTCTTCTTCCTTTGAAAAAACACAACCAAGGCTTACACACGATGCGTATTGCTGTCCTAATTCTCTTTTTCCTAGCCCTTAATAGATGCTTGAGGCATTTCTAAGAGGAAATGAGAATTGGGATTGAACAGGCCTTTAAATTCACAAAGACAAGAATTTTCTTTACACTACTACAAATATAGGCTTTTTTTGTGCTTTTTTTTCAACCTTAAATTGTAGCGCACCATTTTTTTATTATTTTATTAATTAGGGTGTTTTATTTTATTATTAAGTGCTAATTGTATTTGAATTATTTGGTAGAAAATAAATGATTTGTATTTTAGTTAATTGATTTATTTAATTAATTGTAAATGTGAGTTCTTGAGATTCGATTGTGTGCAAGGAGGTGCATGCTTAGTAGTGATGGACTAGAGCACTTGTGTGTGTGCATGTGCATGGTGAGCATGCAATAGACTACTATGTATTTTTTCTATTTTTAGTAAATAATTTATTTTTAAAATTTGAAAGAGAAAATAAGAAATATAAAGTGGTAAGTTTCATTTGTAGACTTATACCCATTTTGGAAAGTTGGAAAATTTGGGAAATGAGTGTGAATGGCCTTACTTGACCGAGTAGAGAGAGAAAGAGAGTGAAGGGAAGTGGTCGACTAAGGAGGGAGAGAGGATCAAGGGATTGGTTTCTATTTATGTTTGGCAAGTGGTCCTTGGAGTTGTCAATCTTATCCCTTTTGCTATTAGGGCACAAGATTAGGAAATTGAATTCTAGAAATTACCTTTTCTTTTCCCATTTGCGTTGTGAAAGGTCTCTAGGGTTTTATAAGGAATAGAGTGGGATTTGAGAGCCCCATTTTGGACCTGGTCGCTTGCAGTAGAGAGAGAAAGAGAGTGCGTGAGTGAGAGAAGGAGAAGAGCTCATGGGAGAGGAAAGAAAGAAGAAGGAACAGAAGAGAAATGGGATTTCAAAATCTAGGTTTGTGTTCTTGATCTTAAGTGATTTGAATCCTCTAAAATTTTCCATCATCTTATTGATGCTAAGAATAATTTTTCTCTTTTCTTTGTTGTGGGTTTCGAAATCCCTAGGTGTGTCCACGAGGGTGACCATAGTGTTTTTAGTCTTTGATTTCTATCAAAGGAGGTAATGGAATCTCTATCCTTATTGTTGTTTTGTTGTTATTTTAATTGTTGTTATGTTTTGATGGTTGTTTTTTGTGAGCAGACATGATTATGATATATGTGATATGTTGATTTTGGAAAACTTGAAGAGTTCTTTTGATGGTGTATAGTTGGCCTAGTACATGTTTTGAGCTCTTGTTGTTGAATCTTTTGATTTGATAAACATGCTTATGGAATTGGGTATATGGTTATGATGTATTAATAGATTAATGCATGCTAGGGTTATATATGTTTTGTGTTTACATTTTGGGTAATCTAGGGTTCTTTGTTGGGGTTTTATGCCCTAATTAAAACCTAAATTCTTTGTAATCTCATTTTATATTCAATAAAAGAATAGAAATCATTTTTTGACTTGGTTAATCACTTTGCTCACATGTTTTATTTTCATGATTATTTGTTTAATATAAACTTCTATTAAATCCCAAGCATATAGCTAATCTTATTTATAGTGACGTAATCACAGTGGAATATAAATATGATTATATGTTCGAAATAAGTTAGTTCTAAGATTAGTCAGTGCACCGGATTTACACTGACTTGCCAATCTACGATATGATCTACTTACACATTATAGTGGTATGTTCTTTCTAGAACATTAGCAAAGTACATAAGATCGGATGTATTTGTTACATCGGACAGGACCGATATTGACAGTTGATAAGATAAGTAAACATACCGTTATTATCTATTCTAGTCATATCATATAGTTGAACATATGTCAATTCAATCTCAATTCTGAGTGGTTAGTATTCTAACTGATTGTATTATTTGAGTTCTTTGACTTGTTCGTTATCAGCTTACCCTACGGACTAGCCCATACTTACATCTTGGGAACTCGGTAGTATAATTGAGTGGGAGTGTTAATCATAGATATGAACATCTATAGCTTCTGATGAAGAAGTAAAACGATGGTTTCCTTTTAGTTTGGTTCAAGGTGTTAAATGATAGAGATCTCATTTCAGTAATTAAATTAGTTTACTGAAATATCATTTACAAGGAACTAAGTGTTTTAAGGATAGAATACAATGAGGGGTAAAACGGTATTTTAGTCCTGTCTCATTGTAGACCGTCTATAGAGGATTGAGTGACAGTTATGGTTGCAACAATGGATAAATAATAGCGTATCTATATTTGTTATAGAGCGTTCTATGAATTCAAGAGTGCAATTCCAAGTCTATAGTGGAGTCACGAGGAATTAATAAGTTAGTCAATTGATTTGTTAGATTTATGATAACTTATTGGAGCTTGATTTCATAGGCCCATGGTCCCCATTGTACCTTGGATAAAATCATCTAGATAGTCTCAATTAATTGATTTAATTATCAATTAGAATTATCAAAGTTGACCAGGTCAATTTTGGATAGTTTCACAAAATTGTGTAATTTTGAGAAGAAAAGAGAAATTATGGCATATTTATTAATTAAGATAAATTGGTATCTAAATTAATAAATAAGTTTAAATCAAGGTTCAAATTATAAATAATTAATTTGATAAAGGATTTAAATAATTATTTAATTAATTAAATCAATAGAAAATAATACAGGCCTTGATTTTAAGTCCAATGGGCTTATAATCAAATGAGAAATTTCACGGGCCTATAGCCCATGATAATTTCGACCCAGGGCTTCAAAATTGATGTTATTTTATTGATTTTTTAATTAAATAAAATGGCCTAATTGAGTCTATAAAAGGAGTGCTTAGAGAGAAGTCAAAACATAAGTTTGATAAGTCACAAGTCAGATTTTCTGATAGTTTTATATTTTCTCTAAACACAAGTCCTTTTCTAAGTCACTTTGTTATTTTCTCTTCTTCTCTCTATATCTATCTCATGTGTTGAGAATTGCCCACACTAGTCTAGGTGGTTCTAAGGATACATTGGAAGATTGTGAAGAAAATAGAAGATCGGTTTAATTTCTTGATAATACTCTGCGACAGAAAGGATACAAGAGTTAGAGAAACTGAAGGAAGGACTCTTAATTCCGCTGCGTACAATAAGTATTCTATTCTTTGTTTCTCTTTGAATTCAATTTTAGAAACATGTTTTAGGCTATCTCGTATTAATTTGTTTAATATTAGATATACATGAAAATAAATAAAGATCCTGTATAAGCTAATCCAACATTCTTATGTATAACCCAAGTATTATTTTTATGTATGTTTATTGTTTTGAAGATAGAAAAATGTTAGGATTTCTTTTCTTTTAGCATGTTCGGTTCTAATTCTCTTCTTATCTTGTTGCCACTTGAGATCTTAGAAATATGCTAGGATTTACTTTGGGTTTTGGAAACATTAAGGAATAGAATTATGCTATATAGGTTTCAGCCTAGGGTTCCTTGTAACATGTTTTATTTATTAATATATATATTTTTTGTGTTAGTTGTGATCTTAGAAACATGCCAAGGATTTAATTATCTAAATTATGTTAGAATTGTTTTCTTGGGATGCATGAGCTATAGAAACATGCTAGATGATGGTTTTAACATGATTAAAGGTGTATTCTAGATAAATATTGCTTGTTGTATTTTTCTCATCTTTATTGTGATAATTAACCAATGATTTGGAAAATGCACAAGTCATGCCTCAAAATGATATTTTAGAACTTACACAAACAAAAGACATTTTATTTCACATTTTAATGTAATTAAACACATGCATATTTTATTTTATATATCTTGTGAAAGAAAAAATATTTTTGGTCAAATTATGTGATTTTAAACAAGTAAAATGCTTGCTGGAATTTTTAGTTTATTGGAAGAAAATGTCTTTTAAATAAAATATGTAAGGCATGTGCTCAAATAAATTTAGCCTTAGACTTTTTGCATGAAAAATGTGATTTTAGCTACTTTAAATTATGTAATATTTTAATTAAAATAGTTCAGTTTTTATTTGTAAAATAATTAACTAAATGATATTATTTTTATGAGACTAAGTATTTTAATTGAGTAAAAGAATGGAATAAAGAAACTTTTTTCAACTTAATTAAAATTATGATATTTATGAAAATCTGGTAACATAGAGATATTATTTTTTTAAACAAAGTTAAATGGGTAATTTTTATTTAACCATTTGGCAAAAGGAGTGAGTACCTAAGGTTGTTTTATCTTAAATAATTATGTTAAATTATTTACTAATAATTAATTTTGGATGAATTAATTATTTTTGTGAGAAATGAAATAGAAAATGGGTTACTATACTTTTTGTTTATCTTATTTTAATTTAAATTGGTAAATGGGATAAATATTTGGTAAATGACAACTAAAATGAAATTGTAACGCCCCACGTCACTATGACTGCTTCTTGGAATGACGACTGGCCCTACAAACCAACACGAGTCTTTCCAGCGTGCTTTGTCCTCACTTGCACTCTTCCTGGGAAAACTTCCCAGGAGGTCACCCATCTTGAGATTACTCCAGGTCAAGCACGCTTAACTTTGGAGTTCTCAAGTGATGGGCTACCGAAAAAAAGATGCATCTTGTTGATATAGGTAGTATCCATTAATCCATTTAAGCCCTCTTCAACTGTGTAGTCCCATACCTACACAGTCTTAGAATCATCATACTTGACCTTCCCCAGGCGGTGTGGGATTGCACAGCTTACCCAGTCTTTTCCCTTATGGATCACAGGATTCTGATTGTCACAATCACCCCCCCTTACGGGCCCGACACCCCCGTCGGCCACACTTCCGGCTGGAATGATGACTAACCCTACAAACCAACACGAGTCTTTCCAGTGTGCTTTGTCCTCACTCGCACACTTCCTGAGAAAACTTCCCAGGAGGTCACCCATCTTGAGATTACTCCAGGTCAAGCACGCTTAACTTTAGAGTTCTCAAGTGATGGGCTACCGAAAAAAAGATGCATCTTGTTGATATAGGTAGTATCCATTAATCCATTTAAGCCCTCTTCAACTGTGTAGTCCCATACCTACACAGTCTTAGAATCATCATACTTGACCTTCCCCAGGCGGTGTGGGATTGCACAGCTTACCCAGTCTTTTCCCTTATGGATCACAGGATTCTGATTGTCACAATCACCCCCCCTTACGGGCCCGACACCCCCGTCGGCCACACTTCCGGCTGGGTCAAGGCTCTGATACCATTTGTAACGCCCCATGTCACTATGGTTGCTTTATGGAATGATGACTAACCCTACAAACCAACACGAGTCTTTCCAGTGTGCTTTGTCCTCACTCGCACACTTCCTGAGAAAACTTCCCAGGAGGTCACCCATCTTGAGATTACTCCAGGTCAAGCACGCTTAACTTTAGAGTTCTCAAGTGATGGGCTACCGAAAAGAAGATGCATCTTGTTGATATAGGTAGTACCCATCAATCCATTTAAGCCCTCTTCAACTGTGTAGTCCTATACCTACACAGTCTTAGAATCATCACACTTGACCTTCCCCAAGCAGTGTGGGATTGCACAGCTTACCTGGTCTTTCCCCTTACGGATCACAGGATTCTGACTGTCACAGAAATAATTATTTTATTTATGTTTTGAGTACGATTTTAATATAGCCTTGTGATATAAATCAAGTTGGTAAAATATTTATGTTAAATAAAATCTTACGTGATTTCTAAGAATTAAATTGACTAAAATATACCAATTTCTACGCACGTTTTAAAGCCTTTCCCACGTATGCATGTTACATGCAAGCTAAGTTTTACGTTCAAATATATGTAATTTGATTAAGTGCATGGTTCTTATTTTGTAACCATTAAGGATTACTCAGTAGAATTGGGATTACTCTTTTAAGATTTTATGTGAAATTATTTTATGTTTATAGTGTGGTGCAACATGTGCCACGTGTGCATGGCCCATGCACACGTGGGGGTATGCATGTTGGACATGTGTAATCTTACTTGATATTAAAATGAACATTTGATTATGATTCTAGGCTTGTTTTGAAGTATCCGTACTTTATTTTTGCTTGGACTTGAGGTAAGGAAGTTAGTTAAAATTTCTATGCATTATGTTATGAAAAGTATGAGGTAATATGTTGTAATAACTATTATGTTATGAAAAGTATAAGCTATGGTAAGTTGTTGTGTTATGAAAAAGTATGAGCTATTATGTTATGATATGAGTTGTTTGTATATCTGCTTGTCTGTTGTATGAAAAGCAGTAGGTTGTTAGCGTGTTGAACACGATACAACAAATGAGTTACTAAGGATATGATGTAACTCATAAGGCGGACGCGCCGAGGTTATTCAATGACCAAAGTGTTTGTTTACCTCATAGATGAGGTTTTTAGTGGTTTATGCTTTTACTGGTTACCTCATGATGTGACATGGACAAATAGGGGTATCATGATCACATGATGTATGGTTATGTTTATGATTATGATATGAATATGATATGATTATTATTTACTATGATATGCCATGAGTTTACGATGTGTACATAGGTTGCTTAGTGTTACTTGTAAATTGTTGTATTTTTTTTGTACTTCCTTACTGGACTTTTAACTTACCCCTTTACTTTACTCCTTTTAGGTAGGCAATAGGGTTTCTTCTTGGCACGCACTGTGATGTGGGAAGTTCCGATGTCTAGGCATGTATGACGCAGGGTGTTCATGAGCGATTAACGATCTAGACGAACGCCAATAAAGTTTATGAACTTTTATGTTATGGTTTATGGTTTATGTTTTCATTATGTCACAGTGGGACTTTATATTTTATTTTATTTACAAGATTGCATAAAGACACTATATTTTTATTTTAAACTATTAGGCCCAAATTGCATGTTTTGACAAGGCTCCACTAAACCTTTTTCCTAAAATGGTATTTTCCTAATAAATATGAACTGGGCGAAGTTTTTAAAAAGTAAATAGTTTAGGAAGTTCTTACATAAATGAAAAGCGCAGAGAAAATGTTTAAAAGACTCCCAAATATCACATTTAACACCCGCCTAAAAAATACTATATTATTGCAATTTAAAAAAAAAACGCAGTGGAAACTTTTAAGTGTGGGCTGGGTGAGGATTTTCTCGGTGGTTTTTTCACCAAGAAAAGTCATTTATATTGCACCCATCGTCCCCGACCCCTCACAGACTCTCATTTCCCATTTTCATAGCCGCGCGAATGTCTTTCCCAGCCACGGTGAGATCCATTTTCACCATTTTAGTGTGTGTGTGTGTGTGTTTTAATAATTTTCTTTCACTATTATTGCTTTAAATCATGCATATGTTCATAAAATTGATTTATTTTAAAGTTTTATGGCAAAAATGAAGAGAATGTTAGTTGGTTTAATGGGGTTTTAATGTATGTTTTATAGGTTGGTTTTTTTTCTTCATTTTTTTTGAATGTTTTTGAACATTTGTGGAGGATTATAAGACATTTTCAAGATTCAAAACAAGTATAGATCACTTAAACTTGATTTTTTTTTTTATATATTTTGAATTTTTGGTATTTTTATATTATTTACACAATGTATGTGTTTTCTAATATTGTTAACATTGATTATGAGTGTGCTTTTCATTATTGACACATATTTTAATTTTTAAAAGTTTTTTAAGTTAATTTTTGTTAATTATTTTAGAAATTTGAATTTATTATTAATTTATCACTAATTTTATAATTATGGTTTAGTAAATGAAATTTTAGTAGTTTAATTAATTGGTTAGAAAGTTACTAGTTGTTTTAATTTAATAAGTAACTTTGAATACTCTAAATCATATCAATTACCATATTTTGAAATCATACATATGGTTTACCATATTTACTCATTATTGTTTAAACTTTTATTATAGGAAATATATTACTTGTTTGAATTTGCAGTGTTGTGATATTGTTGAAGATTAATTTGAAGGTGAGTAATAATTACTACTTAATGTTTTATGTAAGAACACCCTAAAGTAATTACTTGTAAAACGTCCCTTAGTTCATATTTATTAAAAAAATACCATTTTATGGAAAATGTTCAGTGGGGGTTTATCAAAACATGCAATTTTGGCCCAATGGTTTAAAATAAAAATAAAGTGTCTTTATGCATTCTTAGAAATAAAATAAAAAAAACATAGGTCCCACCGTGACATATGAAAACATAAACCATAACATAAAAGTTCATAAACTTTCTTGGCATTCAACTAGTTTGTTATTTGTTCATGGACACCTCGCATCATGCATGCCAAGACATTGGAACTCCCCACACCACAGTGCGTGCCAAGAAGAAACCCTATTGTTTACCTCAAAGGGAGAAAGTAAGGGGTGAGCTAAAAGCCCAATAAGGAAGTACAAAAAAAATGCAACAATTAACAAGAAACACAAAGCAATCTACGTACATATTGTAAACTCATGGCATATCTAAATAGTTTATAATCATAATCATATCATATTCGTATCGTAATCATAGGATTTCATAAACATAAGCATACTCAAACTTCATGTGATCATGACACCCCTATTATCTATGGCACACCATGAGGTAACTAGCAAAAACATAAACCGATAAAACCTCATCTATGAGGTAAACAAGAACTCTGGTCCTCGAATAACCTCGGCGCGTTCGCCCTATGAGTTAGGTCATATCCTTAGTAACTCATTTGTTGTGTCACGTTCAGCACGCTAACAATCTACTGCTTTTCATACAACATAAAACAACTCATATCATAACATAGAAGCTCATACTTTTCATAACACATTAGCTCACCATAGCTCATACTTTTCATAACACAATAGCTTACCATAGCTCATACTTTTCATAACACAACAGCTCTTGCAACATATTAGTTCATACATTTCATAACATAATTCATAAAAAATTATAGCTAACTTCCTTACCTCAAGTCCCAACAAAAATAAAGTGTGGGGTACTTCACAACGAGCCTAGAATCACAATCAAACATTCGTCTTCAAATCATGTAAGAATACACATACTCAACACACATACCCCTCGTGTGCATGGGCTATGCACACGTGACACATGTTGCACCACACTATAAGCATTCAATAATTTCACATAAAATCATAAAAGAATATTCTCAAGTCTACTAGTGAATCCTCAATGTTTGCAAAACAAGAATCATGCACTTAATCAAATGGCGTTTATTTGAATGTAAAACTAAATTTGAATGCAATATGCATATGTGAGACGGTTCTTAAAACCTGCTTTGAAATTGGTAATATTTATTCATTTATTTCCTTGTCAATTTCACAAAAATTAAGCAAACATAAAATAAATAGCCAATTGATTAATACTACTTTATTCCTTTAAATCATACATTTGCTGTAATAACCCAAATTTCCTAATAAGGTTTAGGATCTTGATTAGGAGGCCGGGAGGGCCATAATTGATTTATTATGCCATTAAATGATTATATGCATGTTTGTATGAATTATATTATTATATGATGATAAATGCATGCATATGGGTTCACTTTTAATTATAAGGGAATTTTGGTAATTTGGCATGTTGATGGCACATTTGTATATTTTCATGCATGTTGGTGAATTTTGAGTAAGACCACATCATGATGTGGATTTGTTTGAGCCATTCTACATGAGACGATCTTTGAATGCAAGTTATCGGTTTGGTCATAATGGGGTTAATTTCGGGGCTTTGGGTGAGTCTCGGGGTAATTTGGTGATGAGAACATTACTGGGAATTAAAGGGTAATGAGATATGATTTATTAGCATTTGAGAATATTGGGAATAACGGGAATTGGAGGGTGTTAATTATGATTAACGAGATAGGCGGGAAATGACGATTTTTCCCTTGGTGGCTGTTAAGGGTTTTAAATAGGCTTGGGGGCATTTTGGTCTTTTGACCTAAAGGATAGATATAAACCATTGAGAAGCTGTAGAAGGCTGTAGAAAATAGAGCATCATCTTCTCTTCTCCCGTTCATCATTTCTTCTTCACTTCTCTTTGAATTTTGAAGCACCTTTTGAGGAACCAAGTTAGGGAACCAAGCCTTGATGATCTAGGGTTATGTTCTACCATTGAAGAAGGTGTGATATTGAGACTGCAGTGAGTTTCTAGCCATTAAAACTCTAGTTCTTGCTCTGTTTTTCCTTTTGATGTTCAGTTGGGATTTTGATCGGGATAATGAGAATTGTTGGGAATTTTTGGCAAATGTTGCTTAGGTTATGATGCCTAGGACATGTAGAGTAGATATTTGGGTTCATTTGGGGGTTTGGATGGAGTTTGGGATCAAGTTTTTAAGGTTGGAATTGGAAAACTCGAAGGAGGAAGAACCAGGGCTGGTTCAACCTGGTTTTAGCGCTATAGCGCCCAAGGGAGTGCGCTACAGCGCTAGCCAGGGCAAATCAATCCTAGTTGTAGCACTGGGGCGCTAAGGGGCAGCGCTGTAGCGCTGCCCTGCTTTTTCCTGATGCATATTTTGGGCAATTTCGAGGGTTTTTGGCTCGGGGTTTTAATTCCTAAGGCTCAGGATCAGATTTACTAGCCGTTTGAGTACGATTCGAGGTCCCGGGAGTGAGGTTTAGGTCAAGAACCTTTTATTATTAATTTGATAAATTGGATTCCATATTTGGTTATGACTAGGTGACCGCTAAGGGATTAAAGGATTGATCATTCTCAAGGGTCATTCATTTGTTATTTCTCGCTCGAACCAGAGGTAAGAAAACTGCACCCAGTATGTGATGCATGAGAAACATGTGATTATGGCATGACATGAATATTGAATATGAGATTGATCAGAGCTTGAGTCTCTGTATTTGTGCATGATCATAATTATGCTAGTGATTGTTAAGTAAGCATGCTGAATGTCCTACATTTGGATATTTGACATATGATATATGTCTGGTTTCATTACTTACTTGTGTGTGGCATTGGCCCATGAGTCAGAAATCAGCATAAGCCATATGGTATAGGTTAAGAGTCAAGGACGACACTGATGTGTTCAACACAATTCGAAAAGATTAGATCTAATCAACATAAGCATTGAATGACTCATCATGAGCATTAATGCCTGACTGATCTCAAGTTCGATGAAAACTAAAAGCGCTCCTCTAGCCTAATGGATAGTCACTTAGAGCCAGGACCAGAAGGCCCAGGTGACTGCATCGTCACATGGCTAAAGGTGTAGAGCCGATGTTACTGACTCATTCATCAGTCACTCATCTGATTAGGGCTACACGCCCCAGTATGATTATGAGAATCTCAAGTGTTAAATCACTCATCTGATTAGGGCTACATGCTCTAGCATGATTATTAGAATCTCAAGTGTTAATCACTCATCTGATTAGGGTTACAAGCCCCAACATGATTATCAAAATCTCAAAGTGTTAATCACTCATCTGATTAGGATTGACTTGATAGTCATCCATTCAGGAGGGCAGGATCCCCCATCATTATCTGAACTTATTTGCATGCATGAATAGGGCTATTATTGCTAAGCATGCACATTATGATTTAGTAACATGTTATTACTGTTCATGAGCATATTGAGTTTTCTTGCTGAGCTTCGGCTCACGGGTGCTATGTGGTGTAGGTAAAGGCAAAAGAAAGCTGGACCATTCTTGAGTTGGAGAGCTAAAGTGACGATGTGTACATATGCGGCTGCTCGACCGCCACGGCCAATGGGTAAACCCTATTTTTCTGCTTAGGTCAGCTGGATGTAAATATTTTGTTGTAATTATCCTTTAAATTATATTTTTGGGATCCCAATGTATACAGTAAACATTTTAGTGAAACGTTGTATCTTAACCAAAAAATTTAACCCTGAACTGCTAATTATACTTAGTTACACGTTTATGGCCAAATGACTTGATTAGCGAGTTTATCTCTATTTAAAATGCACACCGTAACGGTCCCTAGGTAGTAGGGTCTTACAAACTTGGTATCAGAGCGAGCCAAGGTTAAGGGTTCCTGAAGACAAGCTGGGCATGTACACTCGTCATCAAAGATTGCTTCACTCAGGGTATGGTAACTATTTCTGTAGTTATATGCTTAACTGCTTAAATAGAATGTAAATGCTTTACCTGCACATTTTATTAGGGAGCATGGGATTCTGATAGAGCCTGGCTCTTGACTATTAAATGATTATATGATTACATGCTCCGTGAACATATATGAATGTGATTATATGATTACCTGCTCCGTGATTATATAAATGTGATATTCTCATGCTGGAGTTGGAGGCATGGTATGAATGTTGGAAGAGCAGGGGTTATGAATTGATGAATGAATGCCATGGGCATGTTTTTAGCACTGCAGTAGTTTGTGAATGTAGTGTGGTAAGATTGTTCTCGTGGGGAAAGCTCTTGATATGCTCATCATGTTTAATGGACCAAGTTATTGACTGCAGATTCAACCAGCATGTATGTATCCAAGGCAGATAATGAGAGATGGTGGTGGTTATACAGAGGTTGGGAGTTACAACTAGGGTTTGAGTTCTTCATCTGCCCCTCAGAATTTCCAGCAAATGTTTACAGATTTGCAATGAAGATTGCAGAGGCAAGAGGAAGAGGTTAGGAGTTTGAAGCAACAGCGGAATCTGTCGGGGAACACTTCTTCCTTTGTTATGCCAGGAGTGGCACCAATTTTGGCTCAACCTAGGGTTGAGAACAGATGGGAATTCCTTTGTGGAAGATTCTAGGAGTATGACCCTCCAGTTTTTGAGGGAGGCCTAGATCCATTTAGAGCTAAGAAATGGATGGGCATGATCAGTTCCATTCTTGACAGTATGGGGCTGGTAGGTCACGATAGGGGGATTTGTGCTACATATGTATTGCGGGATGATGCCCGGACATGGTGGGAAGTAGTATCCCATACACGAGATACAACTGTGATGGACTAGAAAGAATTTAGGCAGCTGTTCAATGAAAGCTATTATTGTGATGCAACCAAGACTGCTAAGATGAATGAGTTTATGAACCTGGTTCAAAGCAATGCAACAGTAACTGAGTATGTTCACAAATTTGGTGGGTTTTCCAAGTTTGCTTTTGACATGGTGCCCACAGATGTAGCTCGGAAGTAATGGTTTATTCAGGGATTGAATCCCATAATAGCTCAGGGCATTAGAGTTGCCCCAGTGCATGAAACCTCTACCTATGCTCAGGTGGTAGGGAAGGCTCTTGCTATTGAGAGCACAGGAAATCAGATTGAGAAGGAGAGTGTTGGAGAGCACGGAGCTCAAGCAGTGATACCTCCATTTATTGGAGCGAGTAAGAAAAAGAACTAGAGGACTTATCCAGAATGCACTCGGTGTACGAGGCGTCATCTGGGAGAATGTTGAGCAAAGGCATGTTTCTTATGTGAAATGGTTGGGCATTTAAAGAAGGATTGCCCAAGGCAAAGGAAGGATAAGCAAAAGGGGGTGGACAGCTCGACTCCAGCTTGAGTGTTCGCTCTGATGCAGCTAGAGACTGAAACTGAGACTAGTTCCTTAGGGGTAGCAGGTCAGCTTTCTAGTTTTGATTTTTGGTATTATGCTGATTATTTTTGGTACCATGCTGTTTCTTTGCTTGTTGCATATAGAGACGCATAAAGATGATATGAAAATTTCATGGTTATGTTATAAAGAGAATGTGATACTGTATTGGTGATTTTGAAGTAGATTATGAAGGAAAATACTCATCAGTAATTTTGGGGTAGGGTTGGTTATGACTGACTTCAGTATGATCCTGGATTTGGATTGGTTAGCCAAGCGTGGGGCAATGCTAAATTGTAAGGAAAGGATAATAATTCTTGGGTTTGAGAGTGGGAAACCCTGGTGATAGTTGGCATTGTGCATGGATTTTATATGTTGATGACATCTGTATTCAGAGCAAGAGATCTATTGCAGGAGGATGCATAGAACTTTTAGCTAGTGTGGTGGATACCACTTAGGTTATGCCAGTGGGATTAGGACAGACTGGATTAGTCAGTGAGTTTCTGGATGGATTTTTAGGGGGATTTGTCAGGATTATGTTTACATAGAAAGGATAGAATGGTGATTGGATTGGTACCAGGAATGGAATTAGGTCTAGGGCACTGTATTGAACAGCTTCAGCAAAGTTGTTAGAACTTAAGGCTCAGTTATTGAGTAAGATGATATTCTCCAAGGTGGATCTTTAATCTGGTTAGTACCAGCTGAAGATCAGGGAAAATGATATGCAGAAGACTGCTTTTATATTAGATAAGAGCACTGGGAGTGCTGGGTGATGTTCTGAGAATTTGGTTAATTCCAAGTTGTTTTTATGAATTAGATGAACATAGTATTCAAATATTATCTGAATTGGATTTGTGATTGTCTTGATCAATGGTATTGTGATATATTATTGGTTAGAAATTTGCCGATGTCAAGGAACGCCTTAGGGGCAGGAGTTTCCTTGGATGGGCAATATATTATATGTGCTTTGGGAAAGAGTTCTAAGTCTTCTTGTAGATCAGAATTAGTTTGTAGGTTGTTATGGCATCTTAGTGATAGGGAAAACGGGTTGCCTATGCATCATGTTGGTTAAAGGATTTGACCAGAACTAGAGTAGAGTGTCTGGTGGGCCAGCTGTATATTTGAGTTTACTCTTTCAGAGAGGATTAAAGGAAAGCAATTAAGTGAACCACAAATAGGAAGATTAAAGGGAAATGTCTTAGTTGGATTAGTTAAGGAGTATGCAGTGTCAGGTATGGATTTATTGTGGTATAAGAGATCAGATTTGGAATCCGATGGACACTAGGATTAATTGGGAGATTCTGGATGAATCTCATACTACTCTCTTAATCTCATCATCCAGGCATCATGAAAGATGTATTAGAATATGAAAGCTTTATATTGGTGGCCTGAGATGGAGAGGGATATGACAGAATATGTGGGAAAGTTCTTAACCTGTTAGCAGGTCAAGACAGAGTATCAGAAATCAGTAAGGCCATTGCAGCCTTTGAGTATTCTATAATGGAAATAAGGAATCACCGCGAAGGGTTTTAGCGATGGGACTGCCCAGGTTAGTGGGCTAGCGTGACTTGGATTGGGTCATTATGGACCAGTATTTAAAGTGAGTTCACTTCTATCAGTAAGGACAAGTAACATAGCTGATCAGTATTCATATCTTTGTGTGAGAAAGGTAGTACGCCTTCATGGAATTTGAGGTCTATCTTATCAGATGAGGACTCTGTTCTTACTTCTAAGTCTTGAGGAAGATTGCAGAAGGCAATGAGTATATAGATGGAGTTTAGTACAGTTCATTATCCTCAGACTAATGGTAAATCGGAGAGAGAGAGTTATCCAGTTATTGGAAGGGCACTCTATGAGATAAGGTATGATAGAGAATGTATATCACTTATTCATTGGAATGAGATGGGTGGGATGTTGATTTTGGATCCTGAGGTATTTCAGGGGATCATTGAGATTATTAAAAGGTTAGAGCTTGGATGCTCACTTTTCAGAGTAAATGGAAAAGTTATGATGATTTGAAAAGCAGAAACATGGAGTTCCAAGTAGAAGATTGCATCTTCCTTGAAGTATCACCATGGAAAGGGGTGAGGGGATAAGGGCAAGTTGAGCCCTAGATTGGTAGAACCGTTTGAAATCCTAGATAGGATCAGTTATGTTGCCTTTGAGTTAACATCAGTTTTGGCATTGTCAGCTGTATACAATGTATTTTATATTTCCATGTTGAGGTCATGGGTTAGAAGAGACTCATGGGTTGAGTTATGAGAATCTGGAGATTGAGGCTAAGTTATCCTTTGAGGAGTATCCAGTTTATATCTTAACATAAAGAACAAGGTTTTGATAAACAAAGCTATACCTTTAGTTAAGGTATGATACGGAAACAGTGAGGTTGAGGGAACGACCTAGGAAACTGGAATCAGTTGTGCGGAATTTATATTCCGGGCGATTCAAATAAATTTCGAGGATGAAATTATGTAAGGAGGGGATAGTTGTAATGACTCAAATTTCCTAATAAGGTTTAGGACCTTGATTAGGAGGTT
Organism: Humulus lupulus; assembly: GCF_963169125.1. Classification (NCBI taxonomy): domain Eukaryota; kingdom Viridiplantae; phylum Streptophyta; class Magnoliopsida; order Rosales; family Cannabaceae; genus Humulus; species Humulus lupulus. Next base: position 204,096,730 of record NC_084802.1, read on the forward strand.
GGGAGGGCTATAATTTATTTATTATGCCATTAAATGATTATATGCATGTTTATGTGAATTATATTATTATATGATGATAAATGCATCCATATGGGTTCACTTTTAATTATAAGTCCATTTTGGTAATTTGGCCCGTTGAGGGCACATTTGTATATTTTCATGCATGTTGGTGAATTTTGAGTAAGACCACATCATGATATGGATTTGTTCGAGCCATTCGACATGAGACGATCTTTGAATGCAAGTTATCGGTTTGGTCATAGCAGGGTTAATTTCAGGGCTCGGAGTGAGTCTCGGGGTAATTTGGTGATTAGAACATTACCGGCAATTAAATGGAAATGAGATATGATTTATTAGCATTTGAGAATATTGGGAATAATAAGAATTGGAGGGTGTTAATTATGATTAACGAGATAGGCAGGAAATGACGATTTTGCCCTTGGTGACTGTTAAGGGTTTTAAATAGGCTTGGGGGCATTTTGGTCTTTTGACCAGGGATAGATATAAACCATTGAGAAGCTGTAGAAGGCTGTAGAAAACAGAGCATCATCTTCTCTTCTTCCGTTCATCATTTCTTCTTCATTTCTCTTTGAATTTTGAAGCTCCTTTTGAGGAACCAAGCTAGGGAACCAAGCCTTGATGATCTAGGGTTATGTTCTACCATTGAAAAGGGTGTGATATTGAGATTAAGGTGAGTTTCTAGCCATTAAAACTCTAGTTCTTGCTTTGTTTTTCCTTTTGATGTTCAATTGGGATTTTGATTGGGATAATGAGAATTGTTGGGAGTTTTTGGCAAAGGTTGCTTGGGTTATGATGCCTAGGACATGTAGAGTAGGTATTTGGGTTCATTTGGGGGTTTGGATGGAGTTTGGGATCAAGTTTTTAAGGTTGGAATTGGAAAACTCGAAGGAGGAAGAACCAGGGCTGGTTTAGCCTCGTTCTAGCGCTATAGCGCTCAAGGGAGGGCGCTACAGCGCTAGCCAGGGCAAATCAATCCTTGTTGTAGCGCTGGGGCACTAAGGGGGCAGGGCTGTAGCGCTACCCTGCTATTCTTGATGCATATTTTGGGCACTTTTGAGAGTTTTTAGCTTGAGGTTTCAATTCTTAAGGCTCGGGATCGAATCTACTAGCCGTTTGAGTACGATTCGAGGTCCCGGGAGTGAGGTTTAGGTCAAGAACCTTTTATTGTTAATTTTATTAATTGGATTCCATGTTTGGTTATGACTAGGTGACTGCTAAGGGATTAAATGATTGATCATTCTCAAGGGTCATTCGTTTGTTATTTCTCGCTCGAACCAGAGGTAAGAAAACTGCACCCAGTATGTGATGCATGAGAAACATGTGATTATGGCATGAAAAGAATATTGAATATGAGATTGATCAGAGCTTGAGTTTCTGTATTTTTACATGATCATAATTATGCTAGTGATTGTTAAGTAAGCATGCTGAATGCCCTACATTTGGATATTTGACATATGATATATGACTGGTTGCATTGCTTGTGTGTGGCACTTACCCATGAGTCAGAAATAGGCACTAGCCGTATGGTATTGGTTTAAGAGTCAAGGACGGCACTGATGTGTTCAACACAATTCGAAAAGATTAGATCTAATCAACATAAGCATTGAATGACTCATCATGAGCATTAATGCTTGACTGATCTCAAGTTCGATGAAAACTAAAAGCGCTCCTCTAGCCTAATGGCTAGTCACTTAGAGCCAAGGCCAGAAGGCCCAGGTGACTGCATCATCACATGGCTAAAGGTGTAGAGCCGATGTTAGTGACTCATTCATCAGTCACTCATCTAATTAGGGCTACACGCCCTAGTATGATTATAAGAATCTCAAGTGTTAAATCACTCATCTGATTAGGGCTACACGCCTTAGCATGATTATTAGAATCTCAAGTGTTAATCACTCATCTAATTAGGGCTACAAGCCCCAACATGATTATCAGAATCTCAAAGTGTTAATCACTCATTTGATTAGGATTGACTTGATAGTCATCCATTCAGGAGGGCAAGATCCCCCATTATTATATGAACTTATTTGCATGCATGAATATGGATATTATTGCTAGGCATGCACATTATGATTTAGTAACATGTTATTACTGTTCATGAGCATATTGAGTTTTTTTGCTGAGCTTCGGCTCACGGGTGCTATGTGGTGTAGGTAAAGGCAAAAGAAAGATGGACCATCCTTGAGTTGGAGAGCTTAGGTGACGATATGTACATATGCGGCAGCTCGACCGCCATGGCCGAGGGTTGAAAAAGGAACTAGGGTTAAACCCTTGGCTAGATGTAAATATTTTGTTGTAATTAACCTTTAAATTATATTTTTGGGATCTCAATGTATACAGTAAACGTTTTAGTGAAACGTTGTATCTTAACCAAATTTTTTAACCCTGAACTGGTAATCATACTTAGTTACACGTTTATGGCCAAATGACTCGATTAGCGAGTTTAGCACTGTTTAAATTTCAGCAATCATGTCATCACATTAATTTTAAGGCATGAGTTTTCAAAACATAATTTTACTATCCTTTTAAGAAAAAACAATTTTCCATAATACTAAACAGTTTTTCTATTAAACCAATTTAACAAATTAATCAAATATGTTTGTATACCTTCATGGATTTAACAACATTATGCCACACTAACAACACCAAAATTAAACCATTCTAAACCATATAACACACCCAATGCCAAATTTCTATATAGCATAATACATAAAAGATTACAAATTTGACATGCTCATAATCAATAGTTTTAAAAGAAGGAATAGAGAAACCAAAACACAATTTCACAACCTTTTAATATACCCTAGGCTGAAACCCCATATGTCATAACAACTACATGAATCACAATTTCCACATAGCTTATCATCATACCCCAACATGCTCCTATTATAACAATATTTCCACAACTCTTTCATGCTCAAAATAAAATAAAGAAACCCTAAGCCTGAAGCATGCCATAGCCAAATATACATAGAATCATATAACAAGTTTTAACCTTCGAACTCATCACGCTTTCAAATAAAAATATAACCATTCATTCAAATCATAGACATGATTATCCAAATCCAACATAAATATCACAATCCTAAAGCATGTACTAAACATAGTCACTTTATAAAACAAAAAGAAAATTCTAGAACTCCTACACATGCCTTGGCTGAAACCTACATGAAATACATACTCTTGAATCCAACAAATTAATCAACCACCCATCATGTTTCTAATCAAGCCATCATATTAACGCATGCATTCATTATATCTATAGTGCAAAACATACACCAAAACAATTATTCATCAAGACCAAAATAATCAAAACATTAGCTTTCATTCTAATCATAATTTTCAAAAACAACAATCAATACTTCGAGATCATAACAAGAACATTTCACCATCAAGTAAACAAAGAGGTTGGGAAATCTCATTACCTCCTTTGATTATGTTCAAGAACATAAAAGCTATGGCTAAGCCCTTGATACCTATATTCAACAAATACCAATCACAAAAGAAAACTCTTAGAATTTTAAGAAGGTTAGAAGATGAACTTAGATGATTCAAAAAAAAAAAAAAAAAAAAAACCAATACAAAAACACACACTCTAGAATTGTCAAAATCCTCTTCTTCTTCTCTCATCCTTCTTTCTCATCTTTATTTTCCTCTTCCTCTCCTTCTCGCTGAGCCCTCTCTCTCTACTCTTGTGCAGTCGGCTAGCACGCCAAAAATGGGGTTCTCTATTCTCTCATTCCCTTATAAAACCCTAAGACTCTATCAAAATTAAAAGGAAAAGGAAGGGAAATTACTAGCATCTTAATTTCCCAATCATTTGCATTGATAGCAAAAGGATAAGCTTGACACCTAAGGAAACAAAATGGGAAACCACATGCTCCTCTCCCTCTCCCTTTCACACACACTCACCCCCTCTCATTCTCTCTATATACTCGGCTATGTGTGGCCTTTTCACACTAACATCTTCATAATTCTACCTTCCAAAAATAGCTTAGGTCAACCAATCAATCCTTGCATCTTTCTCCCTTTATTTTCTTTTAAATTTTTCTATCAAATTAAATTAAATAAAATGGAAAATACTTTCTCATTTACACTTGTGTGAACACAAGTGTTCTAGAAATATCTCATTTCTAAAATAAATATTAGAAACTAAATTGTATGGTAGTCTATTGCATGCTCACCATGCTTACGATGCCCATGCACACACACAAGTGCTAGGGTGCATTTCTACTAACCATGCTCCTTGGTACACAACCTAAACTCAAGAAATCACAAAATAAAACAATTGACAATTTAATTCATATAATTTCTACCAAACAATTTCAAACAATAAAAGTAAATTCCTAACACTTAACAATTAATAATAAAATAAAGCACACATACTAATAAAATAAATTTGGCGCGCTACATTTTATTTCTCATTTTGATATTATACAAACAATTGTTAGAGGAGTTTGAATATATTAGATATTTATTCATAGTGAAGTAGGTTAGGATATGAAATTGTGTGTTGCGGAGATAACAGAATGTTGAGAACATGTGTGTCTTAGTGAAGTAAGTTCTGCTAATTCTGTGTGTTGCAGTGGTTTTTGGATGAAATTATGCATGTTGATTGTTGTGTTTTGTTTGAATTGAATTTAAAGGTTCTAATAATTTGGGATATATTATAGAAACAGAGGAAACTCTCTCCAATTTTTTTAAAGATTAATATATTGATTGAACATGTTTTATAGGTTAATATGTAATAGTTATGTTTGTTTATGTTGAAATAGTAAATACATATGAATTTGAGATATGTTATAGAAATATAGGAAACTCTGCCCTTTTTTTTTTATAATTTATTAATTGAACATATTTTTGTTCAATTACCATATTAATTTTCTTTTCAATATTGGCTTACGAACTAGGTAGATATTATCATTATAGATAAATCATGGATGCTTGAGAATAGAGAAACACAATAATTTCAAGCTGAATTCCACCAATTTTTAGAATTTTGCCAAACAAATTGTAGTGAACTGAAAATAATTCCTTGTCCATGTATAGATTGTGGTAATTGATGAAAATGAAATATTGCCATGATAAAGAATCATATATTTTGTTGGGGATTTGATACAAGTTATAGTACATGATATTGGCACGGGGAATCATTGAAAAATAATAATCCCTATCCAAATCATCAAGCAAATGGATATGGATTATTATTTTTCAATGATTCCCCATGCCAATACCATGTACTATAACTTGTATCAAATCATATATTTTGTTGGGGATTTGATACAAGTTATAGTACATGGTATTGGCATGGGGAATCATTGAAAAATAATAATCCCTATCCATTTGCTTGATGATTTGGATAGGGATTATTATTTTTCAATGATTCCCCAGGTCAATACCATGCACTATAACTTGTATCAAATCCCCGAAAAAATACCATGTATCGTCAAAATAATGTTTCCCCATGCCAATACCTTGTACTGTAATCCTTATCATTGAAAAAGTTTTTGAATATGTAATATGTGTGATTGATTCTACAGATGCATTGGGAAAAGCATGCACCCAAATTCACGACAGTTATACAAATTTTTTGACACTGAACATCTTTCTATTGGCAATGATGATAATATAAATAATACGGTAGATCTTATAGAAAAATGGATGATGACCATGGATGGACGATGCCAAATATATTTCATTCATTGGATTGTTAAGTAAGAACGAACTACCTAAAACATTATCACTACTATCTTTGGCTTTTACTCATATAATAATTATCATTTATTATTGTTTTAGCCAACATTGGATGTTGGTGCTCGTGATGATGATGGGGATGACTATAATTCTGGACCCATTGCGTAATCATAAATCTCCACCAATAATAAATGAGGCTATGGAAAAATAAGTTTTTCAGTTTTTATGTATCCAATGTTAATTTTTCAGAGTTGAGATTATAATATATATAATTAATATTTAATTTTTTAGAGCATAAGCATAATGTTTGGGAAATGAATACATTGGAAAATTTACAAATCTAGCGAGAGTTTCTGAAAGTCATGAATGTGAGTTTTATCTTTTATGTATTAAGATATATTTATGATCTTGTAAATGCACAAAATTCGACAGAAGTTCTAAAAAAGAAAGTAAGTTATTTTTTATATTTTTATTGTTCAAGAAAAACTATATATAGTACTTAATCATCTAATATATATTTACTTGTCAATTTTGTAGTGGTTTGACAAAAATATATTGAGTGTCAAGGATGACCTACTTCCACTGCAAATTAGCGGTTGGTTAGCAAGATTGACGCCATTTATTTATCAAGTCTAATTTTTCTTATGTGTAACTTGATTTGTATGTCCTTAGTTTTTCTTATGTATGTATACCAAACTACTTATGTATATATAAATGACATCTTTTAATTAGTAATGATATGTCTTTTTTTTAAAAAAAATAGTAATGATATACGATTGTTTTTTTTTAATTTTTATTTATAAATTATATTTATTTAGATAACAATTTATAAAATATAGTTATATAATAATAACATAAAATATGGTATTATATATTAAAAAAATTAAATATAATTTGGTATTAAATATAGTATTATTAATATAATTCTATTGGTATTAAACCAAAGTATTTAATTCGAAATAAAAAATAATTATAGATGAAAATAAAACAAAAATAATTATATATATAAAAAAAGAAAAAAATATATAAAATTATTAGTTTAGGCCTACTTTTTTACTTAAAATATTTATGTATTATTAATTATAATTATTTTTTTTGAACGCATCACCTCATAATTAGTGTTTATATTATTAATTATGAAAGTTAATTTTATTTAATCGTGATTCTCAAATCTAGTTATTTTACATAATAATTTCCTATTTTTAAAAAAACCGCATAGAAAGAAATTATTTATTTATCGAGGACATCTCTACCGAGAACATCTAAAATTGTTCTTGGTAGAGGCATATTCAGAACCCTACCAAGACTTCGCAATTTTTTTCTCTTCATTTAAGTGGCTATACTGAGAACTTATGGACTTATACCTAGAATAAATGTTCTCGGTAGAAGTCCTTTATATTAGTCATCTTCCTTAGCTCCCTTCATTTTCTCTGAAACGGAAAAACACATAACCTTTTTCTCTCCGCCCCCAAATCCCTGTGCCCTGGATTTCAGCCCCCAAACAGTGGTTTTTTAGAAATCTTCCCCTCCAAAGTAGATTTAGTCATCAAGAGGCTCTAATCAATGTATATATTTGTATATTTTTCCTTTTATTTTGTATTTACCTCTTTCTAATTAGGTTTTTTTTTTCTCACTCTTTACTCCGATTTTGTTATTTTTTTCTTCTTCAAATTTTGAAGCTATCTTGTTGAATCATACTCAACTCTCACACGTATGTATGAATTTGGGTTTTTTATTTTATAATTTTTTGTATTTTTTGAAAATTGTTTTGGGTATTTTTCTTTGTAAAAATGGCTTAAATTCTATGCTTGACAATTTTTTTAATAATTCTCTTTCTCATGTATGAATAAAGGTTTTGATTTTTTTGATTTATAATTTTGTAATTATTTTTAATATTTTCGGATTTTTTTGTTGTTGGTGAAAATGAAAAAAAAAAACTTGTTTTTACATTTTTTTATATGTTTATTATATGTCATACTATATATATAATATTTGATTTTATATTTATAATAGGTAAGATTTATAATTAGAGATAAAAATTAGGTAAAAGTTTAGTTATATGTAATTTTTAGAGCATAATGTTGTGTAGTATTTTAGTGAAATGCATATATATGTTTAGGATTTCGTTATTATAATTTTTTGGATAAATAATTAATTTATTAGCAATTAGTTTGTGTTAGATTAATTAGTAATGAACATGAGTAATAAAATAGGTTAAATGTTTAAGATGTTAAAAAGTAAGATTGTACATTGTATGTTGGATGATATGTTTTAACATATTTGATGATGTAAAATTGTGTTTGGACTGTTCTGGTTATTTCTGGATATTTTTTGTATCTTATTTGCATGTTTTTAAATTTTTGGATAGATAAAAATATAGCTGTTACGATGTCTAATTTTTTATTAAATTATTATGTAAAATAACTAGATTTGAGAATCACTATTAAATAAAATTAACTTTCATAATTAATAATATAAACACTAATTATAAAGTGATGCGTTCAAAAAAAAAATTATAATTAATAATACATAAATAGTTTAAGTAAAAAAGTAGGCCTACACTAACAATATTTTTTAATCTAATCTTAGTAATTTAATAAGTTAAATAACCCTTAAAAAATAAAATTAAATAAAAATTAATAAGTCTAATAATCACCTTAAAAAAATAAGTTATCCTAAACTATTAAGATTGTACATGGTATAATGGATGATATGCTTTAACATATTTGATGATGTAAAATTGTATTTGGACTGTTATGGTTATTTTTGGATATTTTTATGTCTTATTTGGAGGTTTTTAAATTTAGGGATGGATAAAAATATAGTGGTTATGTTGTTGATTTTTTTTTATAAAATGGGTATTTGCGGCATAAATACCCAATGTTTTACATTTGTTACAGTTAAATACCTAATATTTTGCTTTTACGAAAAAAATATTTAATGTTCAATATATGTTAAAGATAAATAACTAATCTTTTTTCTTTGTGGCAAAAATACCTAAAGTTGCTAAAACATTACTTTTGCAGTACCTCATGTGTTGGAACTGTTAAGCATATTGACTAATGAGACATTTGTCACTCTGTAATCGGTCTATTTCATATTTATTTTGTTTAAAAAATATTTTAAATTAGAAAAATGAATTGAAAAGACATTTTAAATTAATACAAATTTAAATAATACATATTTTGATAAAAAAAAATACCTAAATTACAGAGTAATACATATCTGGTGAGTCAACACTTAATAGCTCCAACAGAGGAGGTATTGAAAAAAGTAATGTTTTAAAAACTTTAGGTATTTTTGCCGCAAAGATAAATGATTATGTATTTATCTTTAACATATATTGAACATTGAGTATTTTTGCCGTAAAAATAAAATATTAAGTATTTAACTGTAATAAGTGTAAAATATTGAGTATTTATGCCGCAAATATCCCTTTATAAAATTAGGATATTTGAAAATTATTTAAAAAAAAAGAGTAATAAAAAAATGGTAAATAAAATATTAAATTTATTAAATTATTATGTAAAATAACAAGATTTTTGAATCATAATTAAATAAGATTAACTTTCATAATTAATAATATAAACACTAATTATAAAGTGATGCGTTCAAAAAAATAAATAATTATAATTAATAATACATAAATATTTTTAGTAAAAAATAGGCTTAAACTAATAAAATAATTTATATTCTAATCTTAGTAGTTTAATAAGTTAAATAACCACCTTAAAAAAATAAAATTAAATAAAAAAATTAAATGAATAATTTAAAAAGTTTAATAATCACCATACAAAAAAAAGTTATCCTAAACTATTAAAAGAAAAAAATTAAACTAAACAAATTAAAAAAATTACTAAATTTTAGAAGTTGATTTTTCACCTTATAAAGAGTAATTGAAATAATATTTAAACTTACACATATTATAGTGAGACTTTATAATACAACATGATTGACTAAAAAGAGCACAAGACTCTTCCAAAGAGAATTGATTTTATCTAATTTTTAGCAAAGATAGGAAAGTGTGTTATTATCACATAGTGATAATTTTTTATTTATTTAGATTTTTACTAAAAGCCTTACACCCGTTCGGTGAGGGTGAGTCATGAAGAGCTCTTAAATTTATCTCTCTCTAATTGTCTAGTTCAGAAAATTTGAGAATACTGTATACTTATAATGTGATCTATTACTCATTTATTGTTTCATTTGTAGAGATTTATGTATGCATCTCTTTTGTTCTCATAAGTGGGCAAACTTAATTTTAATTTGCGCACTTATGAGAACTATGAGATGTGATGCTGAAATTTTTACAAATATGAAACAATATTATAAGTGTAGATCACACTATATGTATATAGTAAATATAAATGAGATAGGTTCTTTACCCTTATAAAAATGGAGTGAAAAAGTGGATTATGACACATACACATACACACACAAATTTGTTGTAAGTTTGATGAATAAGTGTTTCGTGCAGTGTTACACATGTACAATTCGATCAACAAAAGTTGGATTAATTTGGCAAATCGATTATCTGATGAGTATGAAGCTGGTGTGATGGATTTTCTTGGGAGAGCTAGGCAGTGCATCGACTCAAGGGGATTGGTGAAATGTCCTTGTAGGAGGTGTGTGAACATTGAATTTCAGACGGTTGATGTATTAGAAAATCATTTCTTTGCCAATGGTTTTCTACGGAAATATACCAATTGGCATTGACATGAAGATGAGGAAATAGTACCAATGAGGAAAGAGGTAGATCAAAATGATGAAGATGAAATGATGGATGTTCTCAATGATGTCATGCAAAATGAGAATGATGAATATGAAGAGAATGAGTGTGATCAAGAGATACTTACAATAGACTACAGGGGTAGGCAACATTATAATAATTTGTTTGCTGAGATCGAGGCTCCATTATTCCATGTGTGTCATAATTACACATCGTTGAATTTCCTTGTGATGTTGATGCATTTCAAAGTGTTGGGAAAAATTCCCAACAAAATATTTGATGGAATGCTGGAGTTGTTACATGATGCATTTCCAGTCCCAAATATGCTTCCAAAATCACATTATGCAGCGAAAAAATTGTTGTGTAAACTTGGATTGGGGTACGAGTCAATCCACGTTTGCAAGCATGATTGCGCATTGTTTTGGAAAGAACATGTTGTTATATGTTCTCGGTATAGCCCTATTAGATGAAAAAATTAGGTAGATTTCCACAAACGACATTTCTATTATATACCGACAATAGTTGTCCTCGCTATAGGCTATACCAAGGAAACATTTAATGTGCTCGGTAGAATTTGATGTCTACTGACGAGGCTCTACCGAGAACTTTCTACTAATAACATGTTCTCGATATAGCCTCTACTGACCATATTCGGGCTTCTGCCGATGACTTTTGTTGTCGGTATAGCCCCCATTTTTTGTACCAACAAATAAAATTAGTCAATTATGAATTTTTAAACTGAGGAGGGGGAAAGCACATATAAATGTACTATGTTTTATTTAAAACAACATTTTGAAATACAATTATTAATTATAGTAACTGTAAGTGTAGATGCATTTTTTGAGTGTGAGCTGCCTCTACCCATAAACGTAATGTTTGATAGTAAATTTTAATTGAAATGAGAAGATGAAAGACTTAAATCAACATATCATTAATTATAAAAGTAAGGAGTTTAACCTTATAAAAAATATAATAATCACGTAAGTTGAAAAAATATTAAAAAATTAAAATGATGTACTAATAAGTTGAAGGGAAACTCTTGTTTTATCTCTATTCGATATTACAGCTGCCTGGGTGTCCAGGATTTCTAATCTTCTTCCGGCCAGGGCTTGTTGGCCCCTCTCTGGGATTGGGCGTTGGTCTGGTCGGAAGGGCCTGTTGATGAGCGGAAAGATTCTGATGGCCCGCGCTTCTTAACGGTGTTGGTTCTGGTCACCTACGCATCATCATCTCTAGTTCATGCGTTTGAATTCTTTTGCTTGTGGGACATTTCTGGTTGGTGCAGATCGGGGTGGGTATCTATTGCTGATGGCTGGGCTACCGTCTACCTCGTCGTAGAAGGAATGGCGATGATCTTGGGCTTGCGTGGGTAGGGGTGGAGTCTCGGAGGCCTGGGTTCGATTAAAGGGAGGACGTTTTGGGGGTTTGGGTTGGATCCGAGAGAGAAATTGGTTTCAATGGTGGTTGGGTGCTTGGGCTCGTGATTATCTTCTGCTTGATGTGTTTTGTTTATTTTTAATAATAATGGTGTTTTGCACCTACTGTCTTACTCCCTCACTTTTGGGTTTGTGACTCTCTTAACGGTATTTTCTTGCGCTGGTTTAGTAGAGTCAATTGGTGTATCTATATTGGATAATATTTGGATGGATCTCCTTTAGATCTGGATTAGGATGTTGTTTAGTTTATTGATCCCTTGTTCAGTGTTCTATCGGCGTGATGTGTGGGCGGTCATGGGTTTGGTGGATTGCTACTTTTATTTTCAATCATGTTTTGATTGATTTTAGGCCTATAGCCATTATTGGAATTGTTTAGTAATTTTTTTTTTGACAAGTGAAATGAATCCATAAAAATGAAAACAAGCCCCCTCAATTGAGTTGTTCGAGCAAAATAAAACTGCTTGAGCTAAAAAAAAAGAACCACCTGCAAAATAAACAAATCAAAAGGGGATTAGCATACTTAATAATGGTAATGATATGAAGAAATTTGATATTGAAAGAAATATTATCCCAAGTTATAATATTTATATAAAAAAACTACAACTTATCAATGAAGTTCTTGAGTCTCGAAGTGTTATCATTAGATCTAAATTATTTATTGTGTCCAATAATTGGAGCTGACCAGCGTAAAGACAAGTCAATAAAGCACATACAACATAAATAAATAAAATTGGATTGACACACAAAATAACGATAATGAAAAGAGGCAATTTATCGTATAATATAATAAATGCTCTTAATGAACATATAATATTATTTATAAATTTATACATAGTGAAGTAACTTTATTAGAAAACAATATTTACAAAAATAGAGTTCAGATAGTCTTAAATACAAATGACTATTGAAGAAAAAATAGATGAGTATAGTTAATTTGATGGAACTTATGATGCAGAGGACTCCATCGAACGGCTTGAACTTGAGGATCCTATTATGAGAAGCACTACTATTTGGAATCATATTTAAAGATAAGATGCTCTTTTTTAAAGACCAAAGGTAGTCGTCATTGTGCTACGCACCTTATTCTTTGAGAAAAAACAAAGGTCCAAAAGTAATGAATCTTATCCTCACTTTAATAAAATAATAGATGATATCTTTTTGTTTTTGTATAAATAGGTTATGGAGTCTGGCTATAGACTCACTTCTTTCTTTTTAAATTTTATTCTCTAAATCCAGATAAACTCCTAAGTCTTGAGTCGTTCGAGCAAAACAAACTGCTTGAGTTTAAAAAGAGAACCATCTACAAAATAAATAAATAAAAAAGTGGAATGGCACACTTAATAATGATAATAATATGAATATATTTGATATTGAAAGAAATATTATCCCAAATTATAATTTTTATATAAAAATAACTACAACTTATCAATGAAGTTCCTGAGGGTGAAAGTATTATCATTAGATCTTAATTATTGAAAATTTTTATGGTAGAGGCTTCAAAAAGAGTTTTACCGGTAGAGTTTTTTTGTGTTATTAATTCGTGAATAGTTTTCGGCGTGATTTTTTTTATGATTGTGTATATCGTAGTTATTTAGAACATTTTGTAAATTTTCAGAAAATTTCGAATAATTTACAGTGTCAAAAATTAATTTAAAAACAGGTTGTTGTACTCGTGACTAAATTTTTTATGCACATAAAAAATAGCATGTTTAATATAATTTTTGTCACTGTAAATTAATAACAATTTTTAAAAATTTATAGAATACTCAAAATAACTACAATATACATAATTAAAAAAATCGCTCCCAAAATTATAAAAATCTTTTTGAAGCCCTACCCTATAATACTCCAAAACTATTTATTATGTCTAATAATAGGAGCTGTCATTTTCAATGCACCTGACCAGTGTAAAAATAAAACACCTACAACATAAATAAATAAAATTGGATTCACACACAAAATAATTATAATGAAAAGACGTAAGATATTTTTAAATAAATATATATCATTCATTTCAATGAAAATATATAATTATAATTATTGTGGTCATGATTCTTTCCTAAGTAAGCAATTCTGTTATTTTATATCGTGAATCTCTATGAAATAAAATGATTTAATATAATTCAATGGAAAAAATAACTCTGTGGATAATTTATTTTAAGCATCTAAAGAAACACTGGATAATTTGTTTATTGTTTGGCTTTTTTAGTTACATATGTATGATTAATTACTGAAAAATAATTTTGAAAATGACAAGATACCGAATGGTCGGTTCACAAAAATGAATAAATAAAAATCAATCAATCTATAATGTGAGAAGAATAGTCAATAATATTCCTCCCTCGTTCTTTATAACACATGATATATATTATATGTATATATTTATCTCTTTAAAACGTTCACATTGCTAATCTAATCCTTTTTCAAACCTATGATGCGCGTCGATGCCTAAAAATGCAATAATGATCTATTTTCCAAACTAATCATTTTTTAAAATTCTATTTAAAAATAATTTGAGTCAACTAAACATATATTTTTTAAAATGCTTACATCCTTTGTAGATATTAAATGCTTTTTTAAGCATGATTGAGTAAGAATTTTCCGAATGAAACAAAACATTTGCATTGAATATCACATGTATAGTGTTATATTTTATTAATATGAAAATTTGACGATCTTAACGGATAATATTGCATTTATTTGACCTACCAACCCCGACAAAAAAAGAAAACTTCTTATTTTTTTTTCGAAGACCTTTCTTTTGGGTCGTCTCACATTAGGATTAAGCACGAAGATTGATTTGATGTAGCGTTCCAACAAAAATAAAACTAGGGTTCCACTCTATTAAGAGGATGTGCGCAAATATAAATATTTATAAAAATAAGTAGAATTTACACTTTATATGACCTTTTTTGCCACATGGGATTTGTAAATTGTTAATGTTTGTAAGATTTTTTTCTTTTACATTTTCAAATATATGACTCTTTTTCTATAATTAAAATATAAATTACAGTTTTTAACACAATTAAGTTGTATTTGTATGAACTCTTTTATATAAGTCTGTCAATATGTATGTTCTTTATAAATATATATTCAAAATAATATACATAGTAGAAAATATAAAATCATACAAACATGTGAATATTATTACAGAGATACGTAAATACAATAATAAAATTATTAGAGTACTTACAAGATGCGTAGCGGAACAATGACTACACCTTTTAGATTCACTAATATTTTGTCATTGTTGAATGCTAGGTATTATAAGGAATTCAAACTGCTTTGAAACAAGACCGCAGTCTTCCAAGTATTTCTCTAAAACAACCTAGTATTTGTGTGGGTAAATCTCAACATATGAGAAGATAATTCATAGAGAGAAAACTAAGAGAGAGTGAGCGGCTATGTATAAAATATTAGGAGTGAATTTTTACCTTGTCAAAATCATCTGACCTAATCCATTCTATAACACTAATATATATAAGCAATTAGCTAGGACATAAAATATGTTTTAGTTACCCATTTTATTTTAATTATTCAATAATTATAATTAATTAAATACTTATCAAAAGAACCAATTATAATTTTGACTTTTATTTAATTCATTTTATTAATATTAATACAAATTTATCAATATTAACAAAATTATCCCAATTGGCTATAATACTCTCTTTTTGAGACATTGCAATAAAAACCTCAAATTTTCTTCTATTTCTTTTCTCACAAAATATCAATAAATAATTTAACATTATTTATTTCTATTGAACTAGCCAATATGATATTTTTATAATTAATAATTAAATTAATTATTCAAGACTATTAGGTTCATTTTGATAAGAGATGGCATGGGGACCATGGATCCATGAACTCAAGCTCCAATAAGTTACTGTGAGTTTATGTAATGCCCTACTGCCTTAGAGTCGTTACCATTTGAGTTATAAATGTGTCATTAGCTCGCTAATCGAGATTTTGGGTTAAAAGTGTGACTAAATTAAAATAAAAATTGTTTAACGACATTAATTATAAAGATTTGGACATTCATTGAAATCATAAAAAGTTATACATTTGAGATTTGAAAATACTGTTCAGAAAATGTATTACAATGCAAAATATAAATACGGTCGACCTAAGTGACAAAACAAATCATTACAATACATTTCCCAAAACAACCTTGGCCGTGAGAACTAGGTAGGTCGAATATGTACCCGTCGCTCCACACTCTTCATACTCATGGTTGATCGACCTTCCCTTTGCTCTTACCTACTCTATAGAGCACCCGTGAGTCGAAGCCCAACAAGAAAACTCAACACATAATAATTCACACATATCACTCCACAATATGCAACAAAACAGTCAACAAACTAAACACATAGTGGCCTACGCCGACCTAGGTGCTTTATCAGGCTCTGGGTTCGCGGTCTTCACTGATCGGGTGGATACAACACCCTTGGAGGGTCTTGCCCTAGCAGCCTGCACTCAGTGTGCTCGACGCCGATCCCGGCCCCATGCCGTACCTGGCCTTCGCCTGTCCCGACCCTCGCCATTCATTCATAAATATGCATAACATTCACTTATATTCACACATGTATTTAACATAAACAATAGGGCCACACCCTGAAACACAAACAATAGGGCCATGCCCTGCTCTACGGGTGCAACAGTTTTCTTACCTATGTCCCGAGCTGATTGACTACCGCGATCCCAAGCACGATCCCCTAATCCGAGCTTTGACAAACACCTAGTCACAACGCATCCATAATAACAATCCATAAAGTTTTAAACCAAATAACAACTTTGGAATATTACTTTAGCCTCCGGGACCTTGAATTCTACTAAACCGGGTAGTAGAACCCTTCCCGAGCCTTAACATTTGGGTTCTCAAGCTTAAAACCTTCATTTCCCCTTTTTCCCCATTTTGAGCTGCGGCTCGCCCCCTAGGGTCACGGCCCGCTACAAGTTAGAGAGCAGAGCTCTCTTTGTTGAAGGACATGGGCCATGGCGCGTCTTGCCTGGGCAATCTCAGGGGCTCCCCAGGCCCTTTTGCATACACGGGTCGCGATGCCTGTAGAACAGGGCCGCAACATGAGCCCCAGAAACCCAGAAACCATCCATTTTTCCTATGTTTTCCCCGAGCCTAAATCCATAATTCATACTCCAAACACCAGCCAAACTTAGAATTAAGCCTAGAATCCTCATCCACACAACCTAAACATCTCAACAATTCAGAAACAATTGCATATCCTCACCAAACTCTCAAAACCAAACCATAATCCAACTCCCATGCATGCTTAAAGTTCTAACATAATTCAACAACTTAAAATCCGTAGCTCTATGATATCTCCAATCCCTGAGCTAATTCCCAAACTCACCAAACCTTCAATCCTTCAATTTATTAGCATTAAGTCTTCAAAACTTAATAAATTCCAAGCACCAAAGAGATGGAGAGAGAGAGAGCCGAGTGAGAGAGAGTATTGAGAGTTCCTACTTTCTTTCTTTTCTTAATTCTAGAAGTGTATTATTTTTTGATCAGTCAAGCCTATCCTCAGCCACCTAAGTCCCCAAAATGCCCAAAATACCCTTAAGTCTATCTTAATTCTTTAGTGCCACCAATGGCAATCCCGTCAATTGCCACATCTCGCTAAATCCTCGAGTGTCCCTATAAATCCCCATTTAATCCTCGATACACCTAAACAAACGTTATATCACCACCTGTTACTCGGTAATTCCCAAACACATACTATATTCCCAAAATACCCCTAGGCTCCTCCTAGGCCAGGTATTCGACCCCGTTGTGACTATTTAGCCATTCCACTCCCTAGGACCGTCTCGAATCGCACATAACAAATATATCACCACACTTTTGTGGTATCAAGCACAACATACAAATATATTGCATTTATACCCTCAGCGGGACAAAATTACAAATATGCCCCTAATAACCAAATTAGGCCCACATGCATATTTAATTCACATAAACATGCATTTTGAATCACATAATCATTTAATTCGCATATTAACATAATTAAATCAATTATTGCCCCCCTCCCTGACATGCTAATCAAGGCCCTAAGCCTTATTAGTAAATTTGGGACGCTACAGTTTATTTATAACAAATAATCTCACTACCTTATATTAATTCCTCGTGACTCCACTATAGACTCAAAATTGCACTCTTAAAATCATAGAACGTTTTACACCAAATGTAAATACGTTATCCATTGTTATAACCATAACCGTCATTCAATCCTCTATAGATGATCTACTAATGAGACGGGTGCACATTACCGTTTTACCCCTCATTGGTATTTTATCCTTAACTCCCACTAAGTTCCTTGTAAATGATATTTTGTAAATTTAATTATAGAAATGAGCACTCAATCATTTAACACTTGAACCAAGTTGTAAGGAAATCATCGTTTCACTTCTTAAATAGAAGCTATAGATTTCATATCTATGATAAATACTCCCACCCAATTATACTACAAAATCTTCAATATGTAAGTATGAGCTAGTCTGTAGGATAAGCTGGTAACGAACAAATCAAAAGACTTGAATAATACAATTAGCAGAATATTAATCACTCAGAATTAAGATTGAATTAACCTATGGTCAATGTTGTGATATGATTAGATTAGATAATAACGATACTTACTTATCTTGTCAATAATCAATATTGGTCCAGTCCAATATAACAAAATACATTTGATCTTATCTACTTGGTCAATGTCCTGAATATGACATCACCAGATGTGTAAGTAGATCTTATCGTAGATTACCCAATCAGTAAAACTCCAGTATACTGATTTAATCTTAAGGCAAAATGTTTTGAAGATATAATTAAAATTATAATCCACTGTGACCGAGTCACTATAATTGTAACTATACATATGTTCAAGATTTTATAAACGTTTGTATTAATAATAATTAATCATGTAATAAAACATGTAAACACCACAATTTGATTGAACAAAATGATTTCTACTACTCTATTGATAATGAATGAATTACATAAGAAATGTGGTTTTATAAGGGCATAAAACCTAACAAACTCCCACTTGCACTTTTAAAACAAACGCGACATTTCTCTCAAACCCATTCCCTCTATATGCTTTAGAAAAGTTGCCTCTCCCAGTGTCTTTGTGAAGGGATCCGCAAGATTGTCCTCCGATGCATTCTTCATGACCTTCACTTCCCCCGTTGCCACATATTCTCTAATGATGTGGTACTTCCACTCTATATGCTTCACTCTTTTGTGGCTCCGAGGCTCTTTAGAATTGGCTATCGCCCCATTGTTGTCACAATAAAAAATGAGGGGTTTAACCATTCCTGGTAAGACTGCTATTTAGAAAGATGGATTCCATGTCGGGACGGTAAACATCCTTTCTTTGAATCTTTCATAGAAAAACACTCAAGCACCTTATCTATGTAAGTTGCTTGAGTTAGAGCCAAAGTTTTTTTTCTTTCTATCCCTCAAAATCTGGATACCAAGGACATAACTTGCTTCACCTAAGTCCTTCATCTGGAATTGAGTTCCCAGCCAGTTCTTTATGTTTGATAATTTCTTGACATTGTTTTCAATGAGCAAGATATCATCCACATAGAGAATCAAGGATACCACAACGTTTTTTTCCTTGAGTTGGTAAACACAGGGCTCATCAACATTCTGCTCAAAACAATAGGTTTTAATGATTTCATTAAACCTTAGATTCGAGGAATGCGAAGCTTGCTTAAGTCCATAAATAGACCTATTCAACTTGCACACTTTATTTTCTTGTCCAGTTACTTTAAACCCTTTTGGTTGATCTATATAAATGGTTTCGTCTAGGTTCCCGTTAAAGAACACTGTCTTGACGTCCATTTGCCAAATCTCATAATCAAGAGCTGCGACTATGGATAAGAGTATGAGAATAGATTTTAGCATGGCAACCAGAGAAAAAGTTTCCTCATAGTCAACTCCTTGTCTCTCGGTATAACCCTTTGCCAAAAGTCGAGCCTTGTAAGTCCCGACCTTTCCATCAACTCCTCTCTTCTTATTTTAGATCCACTTGCACCCACTGGAACTAAAGTCACTAGGTGCTTCTACAAGATCCCAGAACGGAGTTAGAGTACATGGACTCCATTTCAGGGTTTCATGGCTTCAAGCCAAAGATCCTTATCAGCACTACCCATTGCTTGTTTGGAAGACAACAGATCATCGTCACGTGTGTCCCCAACGACCATGTTGGTTTCACCATCCATATGATATCGGATCGGGGTACGAGAAACCCTCCCACTACGACGAGGCATCATAACTGTCTGAACTAGAATTGTGGTTTCTTGTTCTTCCTCGTTAATCTCGACTTGCGTCACTTGAGGAAGATCATCAGGATGTTTTCATTTTCATCAACTTGCGTTGATGGAATTGGAATAGTAGGAATAGCTAAGTTAGATTGCAATTCTGCTAAGACTACTTTGCTACGAGGTTTGAAATTAGACAAGTAGTCCTCCTCAAGAAAAGTAGCATTTGTAGAAACAAACACTTTCTTATCTTCTGGACTATAGAACAGACCACCCCAAGTACCTTTAGGATAGCCAACAAACAAGCAAACTTCAATTCTTGGTTCTAGCTTTTCTTCTTTTTTTCCTTAGGACGTGAGCGGGACACCCCCAAATTCTATAATGACGCAAAATAGGTTCACGACCATTCCATAGTTCTAAGGGTGTTTTTGGAGATAGCTTTAGACGACATGACATTTAAAATGTCACATGCAGTCTGTATGGCATGTCTCCAAAAAGAGATCAGAAGAGTTGAATAACTAATCATGGACTGAACCATTTCCATTAACGTGCGATTCCGATGCTCCGTAACACCATTTTGTTGCAAAGTGCCTGGGGCAGTACGTTGATATAATATCCCAAGTTTAGCTAAATGATCTTGGAACTGCATGTCCATGTATTCTTCACCCCTATCAGATCGCAAGATCTTTAACATTTTACCTAATTGGTTTTGAGCCATTACAAGGGATTCTCAAATGTTTCAAATTTCATATGCATTAGGTAAAGACATGAGTATCTTGAGTATTCATCTATGAAAGTGACAAAATACTCATAACTACCCCTCGCTTGAACATTCGGTGGTCCACAGACATCTGAATAAACCAGCCCTAGTGGTTCTATGGCCCTTTCTCCTTTTGCAGAGAATGGACACTTGATCATTTTACCCTTGAGACAAGATTCTCAGATAGGTAGGTCACCCATTGTGAGTTCCCTCAAAGGCCCAGCCTTTGTTAGTCTTTTGATCCTATCATAGTTAATATGACCATGTTGAAGATGCCAAAGATACGCCATGTTATCGTTATCAATCTTTTATCGTTTGGTGGTCCTAGATCTAGTTACCTTAAATAACTCGTTATTAAAAGCGGAGGATTCGATAGGTCGTAAATGGTATAGCTTGTTTTCCATACATCCAACACACAATTCACTTCCATTCAATGAAATTGATATATTAAAACTTGTGAAAGTTACAACAAAATGTTGTTGATGTAATAAAGAAACTGAAATTAAATTCTGACTAAAGTTTGGAATAAAATAAACATTATTTAAAGCTAAATATTTATTTCCAAAATTTAGACATGCTTGTCCTCTTGCTTCAACATTCACTAATGCCCCATTTCTGAGTCTAAGCTTCAGCTCGCCTTCCTTTACTGGTGTCCAATTGCTAAGTAGCTGCAAATAAGTGCATACATGGTTAGTGGATCCAAAATCTATAATCCATATAGAATTATCATCTTCCAAAACACATGCATCCAAGACAAAAGATTGACAATTACCTTGGGTTCCTCTAGCCTTGAGAGTTGGGCAATCCTTTTTCCAATGCCTTGTCTCCTTGCAGTGGAAACATGCTCCTTTGGCTTTCTTAGTAGTGGGTTTTTCCCCACCAGATTTTGCATCACCTCTAGCTGGTTTTACAGTAGTTGTGGCCTTGCCCTTCTTATTATTTCTCTTATTCCTCTTGTTGCTCTTCGAGGATGAAGCTAAGTTAGCTTCTCCAGGAGAATCATCAGTAGCAGCAACAGGCTTCTTATCATGTCCCTTACTTGGTCCACCATTGATACCTTCAAACATTTGAGTCATTCCGTACTTCAGTTTGTTTAATAATTAGTTGGTGGTGAATGGAAGAAAATTGGGAGGAAGACTATTTAGAATAAGCCCCACTTGAGTTTCCTCGCTCCATGCAATTCTGCCTCTTGAAAGTAGTTCGTCATCTTGATGAAATGATCACGAACATACATTCCAGGTGCCATCCTGACACTAGCATACTTCTTCATTGCCTCGAAACGAGCTTGTCCAGATTTGTGTCCGAACATTTCTTGAAGCTGCTCCATGATTTCATAGGCAGTTTCGACATCCTCCAGCTTCGTCCTTAGCGTGTTCGACATGCTAGCTAGCATGCACGCCTTGGTTTTGTTGTTGGCAGCGAGCCAACGCTCGTACTTCTCCCTTGATTCTTTTGAAGATAAATCACCTGGGACGTCAGGAAAAACTTCAGTCATAACAAACTTGGAGTTGTCGCCGATCAACACAATGTTGATGTTTGACTTCCATTTGCGAAAATTCTCTCCAGTGAGAAGTTTCTTGGAGAGAAGGGAGATAATGGGATTCGACATAGAGCTACAATTATCAATAAGTAGAAATCAATGCGTTGTTTAACAAACATTTATTCACATAAATATTCAGAAATAGCTCAAACATATAAATTATGCATAGATATGTAAAATACTAAAAAACACATATCTACTATTTCTAAGGTATTTTAACTAGCAATGAATACATGTGTCCCTGTAGGCGAGAATCACAAATTCACTTAGTTAAACAGAGTAAACATCTCAATTAATAATAGTCTAAAACTATTATTAATAACCTTCTTATTCGATCCAAGTCACGAAATCCAATTATTTCGAACTTTATGAGCTAGACCCACGGTTTTGATTATTACAAACTTATTTCTCATAGTCACTATAGGGATGAGTCTATAAGGGTTTGATCTATAACTATCTATCCTACGAAATTTAACTTTGTTAAAAGTCTAGTGAACACCATTCGTAGGGAGATGTAATCAAAGCGCTATAAGGTCCCACTAAACTCTAACCTTGTTAAATTAACTGTGGAGATCGAATTTAAAAAATTAAAGCTCATTATTTTAATTTAGTATTTTCCTTGTGAAATTTATAAAACTAGGATTTTTATATTATTTAAATTATAAATAAACCTTAGTATAAATTTCTTTTAATTTTAAAATACCCATTTAAATCCACTTTAAATATTTAGAATTACTGTGTTACTAATCAATTAATTTAGGTTCAATAAGAATTAACCTAATACAATCAAGTCCAACTTAGGTAAATGGGCCTTAACAATTTGGGCTTGCATGGAGGAGGGATGGGTCCAGTATGTCGTTCCACTACAAGGCCCCCTAACTTCCATACATAATGCAAAAGATAGGAATTTAAACCTTAATTTTATTGATCATTATTCAATTGATTAGGTCCAATATAGTAATGCAAAGAAAATGAGTCTTCACAAGTGGAATCACCCATGAGAGAGGAATTTAAACTTTGCATTTTCAATTGGGCCCAAATAAAACCTATCAAGAATATGACCTGTTTTATTTGACAATTTTCCCATTATCTAAAATAATGGGTCATCACTATAAACCAATCATCTAAGCACACATTTGCAAAAATGACAATTATAATGATGCATGACATGTTAATTAATTGAATGGGTCTAGCATACAATCTGTTGTACCCTAAAAATTAGCATGAGTTTAATCACTCAGCAGCCAAGTAGAACTTTTGGTTAATAATGGTGTGAGCAGCTTGAGTTGGGACTTGAAAATATGACATTCAGGTTATTGTCAGGCCGCCTCCTAGAGTAATGATCCAGTTCGAGACCTATAATGGTCAGATCCTCCTTTGGGCGCACTGAAGTTAAGTCGAGCTAAGGTTTGGATAACCTTGGATCCCCAGCTCGGTTAAGATATTCAGCTCGTGGAAATCTTGTCAGAACGCATGCTGAGGGATCCCAAGAGACTCAGAGGCTCTTTATACGCTCATTAATGCCTTGGCTGTATTAAAATTTATCATTTATTATCCGAGATAGCAGGAGTATATTCTATTATGTTATCAAATCATATCCCAATGTAAATGGGAATAGTCTATATTAAATATATACCATATTTATTCACGCGGCTACCCAAACTTGTCTAAGAAACTCCTCTATAAATATCATGGATAATGGACAGGGAAGGGGACTTCCTTTTTGTATTACTGAAACTCTGCAGAAATTGTGGGAGAAAAGCAATAATACTGTTTCGTGGACTAGGTGGATTTTAACCACTAAACCACGTAAAAGTTGTGTATGTACAAAATGGTTCATATTATCTCATTACGGTTTACAAATAAGAACTAATATCCTTATTAGATTTTTCAATCTACTATTGGCGAAAAACCGCATCAACACAATTTATATGACATGTTACCAATTTATGCATGTACACATTTATTACCAAAATAAATGAATAGCTAAAAAAATAATTAATTAATCAATTTTATGAAATTAATAAATTAATAAATCACAATTAATTTTAATTCAATCAATCTTAAAAATATTAATCAAATAACAATTAATTCAATTGTTCCCATTTGAAAAAAAAAATATCTTTATTCTTTTTTTATTTTTTAAAATTACTAAAAAGATATTTATTTGCATGAAAAATATACCATTTATTAAAGAATAAAAGACACAAATCCAAAATAAATATATATATTTTTTTACCCTGTATATATTATAATATGTTACCATAAATATATATATATATATAAAAGTTGTTACCAAAAAAATTTTTGGCTGTCGCAACACCTTTTTTTTATATATATTATTTTATTTTATATGTTAATTTTTTTTATATACATTATATATATAACTCAAAACACATCTACGTATGTATATATTCGTAGGCTAAATAAAAATATAAAATTTTTTTTTGTGCAATTTTCAAACTTTGATTTCATGTACAGAGTTTATAGGTTTTATACAGCAAAATAAACACATACATAAACAATATAAACATACAAAAATCATGATCAATATTCTTTTAGCATCACACATACATAAAACTCAAACATGCAAACAGTTTTGCTGCCATCCAATTAACCTATCAAACATGTCAAAAAATCACATACATGTATATAAACATATAAAGTAGCAACCTTTGGCTCTGAAGCCGGTTGTAGGATCTCATTTATATAAGTCTATATGCATGCTCCCTATAAATATATATTCAAAACAATATACATAGTAGAAAGTATAAAATCATACATGCATGTGAATATTATTACAGAGATACGTAAATACAATAATAAAATCATTAGAGTACTTACAAGATGCGTAGCGAAACAATGACTACACCCGTTGGATTCCCTAACCTTTTGTCCTTGTTGAATGCTAGGTATTGCAAGGAATCCAAACCGCTTTGAAATAAGACCACAGTCTTCCATGTCTTTCTCTAAAACAACCTAGTGTTTTTGTGGGCAAGTCTCAACACATGAGAAGAGAATTCCTAGAGAGAAAACTAAGAGAGAGTAAGCGGCTAGGTATAGAATATTAGGAGTGAATTTTTACCTTGTCAAATTCATCTGACCTAATGCATTCTATAACACTAGTATACATAGGCAGTTAGTTAGGACATAAAATATGTTTTAGTTACCCATTTTATTTTAATTATTTAATTATTATAATTAATTAAATACTTGTTAAAATTAACCAATTATAATTTTGACCTTTATTTAATTCATTTTATTAATATTAATACCAATTTATCAATATTAAAAAAATTGTCCCAATTGGCTATAATACTCCCTTTTTGAGACTTTGCAATAAAACCCTCAATTTTTCTTCGATTTCTTTTCTCACAAAATATCAATAAATACTTTAGCATTATTTATTTCCATTGAACTAGTCAATATGATATTTTTATAATTAATAATTAAATTAATTATTAAAGACTACTAGGTTCATTTTGATAAGAGATGACACAGGGACCATGTATCCATGAACTCAAGCTATAATAAGTTACCGTGAGTTTATTTATAACAAATAATCTCACTATCTTATTAATTCCTCGTGACTCCACTATAGACTCAGAATTTTACTCTTGAATTCATATAACGTTTTACACCAAATGTAAATATGTTATTCATTGTTATAACCATAACCGTCATTCAATCCTCTATAGATGATCTATCAATGAGACGGGTGCAAATTACCTGTTACACCCAGATTTCGAGAATGGGAATTTGGGATCTCGAAGATCAGGGTCGTAAGGCGTAAGCTTGAGATTAGCACAGTTGTCATGTGACTTGCAAGTCAGAGACAGTCTCGCTAAAGCAGTAAGGACAATCTCGGATTGGCAAGCTTGGAAACTACGTAGTCTCGGAGGTGCTCTGAGGTTATAAGTTAGGCTCACAACTTATAGCAGCAATGGTTCAACACTTGTATAAACTTCTTGATTTATTTCCTACCCTCAGACAAGACGGTTCGAGCTTGAGAGGTGTAAGCTTGAAGAGGATGGTTTCATCAATAATTACTTGTTGGGAGCATAGGCGAACCAAGATGACGAGCTTGCAACACGTGAATCTAGGATCCAAGCTCGTCAGCTGGGTGTGAATGTGTTTATTGTTGTAAAATCCCTATGTTTAAGGGATTTGATGTAATTTGTTATTAAATCCCAAATATCATGGGATATTACTGCGTACATGATAACTGTATGCAATTAATGTAATTGTTTTATTTGATTTGTAGAATAACTTCCCGAAATCTGTGGGAAGAGATTTAGAAAACCCCTCTATAAATAGAGTGGGATAATTCATTTGTAGGGACCAAGAGATTGATATTGGAAAAACTCTATACAATTGCTTCCAAAAAGCTATCAGAGAATCCCAAGAAGTTAATAACACGGACTCGTGGACTAGGCAGATTTTAACTGCTGAACCACGTAAAAGATCCTGTCTTTTTGTTTCCCCTGGTATATTTTGTTTAATCGCTCTTCTTCTCTAAGTTGATGAAAAATGGCATCAATAGTTTGGTGCTTTCATTGAGAGCTATTAAACAAGATATGAGTCTGTTTAGTCAAAAAGCCTCTCAAATCATCAATGGCCGCTGCAAGTAACCCCAATATAGGTGAGAGACCGATGCCCAATATACCTGAGGAGGAGATTCCTCATGCTGAGGATTACCCACGACGGTCTGGAAAGCAGCCCATGGTGGATCTAGATCCTGAAGAAATGAGTGATTCATCCAACTCTCAAGGGCCGCCTACCCCCAGGCCTGATGGGGATATGTATTACAATCCTGAAAGGTATGTTCCAATTGTAGAGCTTGAAAATTGCCACTTGCGCAAACAGTTGGTAGAAGCAACGAAACGCAATGAAGAGTTAGCCAGACAGGCTGTTGGCACCTAGACACCTCCTTAGAGGCCTAGGGGACATTCTCGTGGGAGCACAGCTGCCAGAAGGGCAGCAGGTGCCGCCACCAGCATCCCAGCTAGTTCAGCCATGGCCCCGGAGGAGTAACCGGGCTGAGGGTACTACCAACCTGACCGCAGAAGCACAAATAGGAACGGGAAATAACCGAGCCCCCTCAGTGGCTCGGAACCCAAATCCTGATGCTACGCAAAACAACCCAGAGCCTGACCGGGAAAATTCGGGACCATCTAGGCCTGGCAATGGGAGATAGTGACCATCTCCCACAAGACACCCACCATCGCCAATAAGGCACCCCTTGCCAGTCTAGGAAGTTCCACGACCTACACATCGATATGAAAATCGACGGGCTAGGCACGGAAAGGGGAATGAAAGAGAAGAAGCCCGAGATCGCATGGCTCCTCATCCTATGGGAAGCCAAATGTCATGATCACAGACTGCTGGGACAAGGAGACTAGTAGGGGACTCACCTCGTAATAACCGAGCTGCGAGCTATGTAAGTGAAAACTCGGATTACACTAGGTCCGTGAGCATTTTCAACATGGAACCAAGGCATGCGGGGAATCGAAGGAACCGCCCTGATCTGTGAGAACACTTAAACCACAACCGGGGTCGAGACAATCCTCCGAACCCAGATCTGCGAGACCATCTGAATGGACGCAAACGGCCAGTGTATTACCCTGCATCGAGATAGGGAGCTGGAGTTTTTATTAATGATAACCAGCCCCCTCAGGTCCAGGCAAGACCTCCAGTGGATTTAGTCCAAGAAAGGATTGAACAACTGGATAGAGCGTTCAGGCTCTTACAAAACAAGTGTAGCAGGGAGAAGGATGAAGAGTTTGATGAAGAGCTCGAGCCTTTTGCCCCACATATCTCCAACACCCCATTCCCTCAGGGATTGAGAATACCTCATGTCCTGCCATTTGATGGAAACTCAGATCCCTATAGCCATCTGAGTATGTTCAACACCATTATGCGAGCCATCAATGTTTGTTACGAGCTCAGGTGTGTGCTATTCCCAGCCACACTTACAGGAATAGCAAAAAATTGGTTTGAAAAGTTCAAAAGGCATTCGATCACGTCTTGGGATCAATTTTCTAGGGACTTTAACAAACAATTTAAGGCTATGGTTGGCATCAGACTCGAGGCCTCAGCCTTAACAAATGTCTGACGACAATAAAATGAGTCACTAAAAAGTTACCTCACGAGGTTTAACTTAGAAGTGGCCCGAGCTGGAGATGTCTACAATAGTGGTCACCTAATGGCAGTTAAAGTGGGAGTAATGCCAGGAAATCCCCTCTGGGAAGAATTACAAAGGAAACCTGTTAGGTCTGTAACCGGGTTCAACTGAAGGGCTCAGAGGTTTGCCAATGTAGAAGAGGCAAGGTCGACACTAAACATGACCTCTCAGCCCGTAACTACAATGACAAACGTGAACTCTGACCCGACCTCGGCAGACCCCTCAACTTCAAAACCCCTTGGGGATAATCCTTCTATAGGAAGAAAAATGAAGGAAATAACCTCGAGGAAGATGGAGGAAAGAAAAAGAAAGGGGACAGATACTTCTCCATATACAAATTGTATACTGAGATCAACGAGTCTCAGGAGAATATCTACCTGCCTAATGAAAACCAGGTCCCATTTAGATGACTTGACCCCATGAGGAACCAAAAAGCGAAGAGAGATTCAAATAAATACTGTAGATTTCATCGAGATATCGGACATACAATCGATGAATGTCGACAGCTGAAAGACAAGATCGAAGGTTTGATCTTGAGGGGATACAGAAATCGAAGCCCCATTCAAGCTTCCACAAGCCAAAGGGCAGCGGCTGCACCACCTGCCCAAAACAGTAATTCCCGAGCTCGGGAGGATGAGCGATCCCCTCCGATTGATGGAGAAGATGTAATAACCATCTCGGGGGGACCTCATCTTGTATGATCGGCTAGGAATGCCCAAAAGAAATATGTAAATGAGCTCAAGACAGGTGACGGTTCTCCCTACGAATCCGAACCACAAGCTCGGAAACAACAAAGGGTTGAAACTCAACCCATAACCTTTACTGAAGAGGACACATCACACATCCAATTTCCCCATAACGACCCCATATCATAACCCTTCAGCTTGCAAACAAGAGGGTATGCTGAGTCCTAATTGATAACCAGAGATCGATGAATATCCTCTATAAAGCCACCCTAGAAAAGATGGGACTCGCGCTTCACGATCTAAAAGCATGTGCAACCACACTATACGATTTTTCAGGAGAATGGATTGCCTGTATGGGATCCATTGAACTCCCTGTGACCTTGGGAGACTATCCAGTCTCTATAACCAATATGATGGAGTTTGTAGTAGTGGATCTCCCATCGACCTACAATGTACTGTTCGGGAGACCCACCCTAATTGGGCTGGGGGTAGTATCATCTGTTAGGCACTTGGCCATCAAATTCCTGACTTCTAGTGGCATCGGGACGCTGAAATGGGACCAACTTGTGGGAAGGGAATGCTATACCATCTCTTTTAGGGGAAAGAAGCAAACAAGTGCACAGGCACTTGTAGTTATTCAAAACAAGGATGGGACGATCTTCAAGATAGATGATGAGATTGACCCCATAATAGAAGAAAGGGCTAACCTCGAACCTCTAGAAGAACTCGAGGAGGTCAAGCTCGAAGACCCCACGAAGATGGTAAAGGTGGGTAAGAATCTTTCTGAAGAAGCAAAATAGCAATTAATTCGTTTCTTAAAAGAAAACCAGGATGTATTCGCATGGTCGCATTCAGACATGGTGGGAATCAATCCAAATGTCATGAGTCATGCACTTAACATCGATAAAAGCTTCCCCCCGAAGCAGCAAAAGTGAAGACTCCTGGACGATGATAGAAAGAAGGCCCTCAAGGAAGAAGTCGACAAGTTAAAGGCAAATCGATTCATACGAGATGCCTTCTATCCATATTGGAATGCCAATTTGGTGTTGGTTCCGAAGCCCAATGGCACGTGGCGAACCTGCATCGACTTTTCCGTCCTTAACAAGGCATGCCCTAAAGATTATTTTCCCTTACATCAGATTGATTAATTCGTAGATGCCACAGCAGGTCATGGCCTCATGTCGTTCATGGATGCCTATTCTGGATATAACCAAATCTCCAAGCACACACCAGACCAAGAGCATACGAGCTTTGTAACCAATAAAGGGCTATACTGCTACAATGTCATGACTTTTGGGCTAAAAAACGCTGGAGCAACGTACTAAAGACTGGTGAACAGAATGTTCTCCAAGCAGATAGGTAATAACATGGAAGTTTATGTTGATGACATGCTAGTCAAGTCCAAACATAATGATAACCATGTGGATGATCTCGCATAATGCTTCACCGTATTACAGAAATATAACATGAAACTCAACCCACAAAAATGCTCTTTCAGAGTATTTTTGGGAAAGTTTCTAGGGTTCATAGTGAATGCCCGAGGAATAGAGGTTAATCCTGATAAGATCAAGGCATTGATTGATATGCCCTCACCTCGAAAGCATAAGGATGTCCAGAGTTTAACTGGACGAATGGCGGCGCTAAGTAGATTTGTTTCAAAATCTACAGACCGTTGTCTCATTTTTTTCAACCTTTTGAGAGGGGGAAAAAAGTTCGAGTGGTCAAAGGAATGTGAGCTTGCATTCTAGGATTTAAAGAAACGTCTCGCCAAACCTCTAATCTTGTTGAAGCCTATCATAGGAGAGGTCTTATACTTGTACCTTGCTACCACCGAGCACACCATTAGTGCTATGCTCGTTCGAGAAGACAAGAAGGTATAAAAACCAGTGTACTATGTCAGCAAAAGGTTGCTGTAACGCCCCAACTCCAGGGACCGTTATGGTGTGCCTTGTAAACAGTGCTAAACTCGCTAATCGGGTCATTTGGCCAAAATCGTGTAACTAAGTGTGATTAGCGGTTTAGGGATTAAAAACTCTGGTTAAGATGTAACGTTTCACTAGAACGTTTAGTATATACATTGGGATCCCAAAAATATAATTTTAAAGTCTACTACAAGAAAATATTTACAATAGGCCGTTCTATGCGGCAAAACAGGGTTTAACCCTAGTTCTACTTTAAACCTCGGCCGTGACGGACGAGCAGCTGCATATGTACACGTCATCACCTAAGCTCTCCAACCCAAGGATGGCCAAGCTTCCTTTTGCCTTTACCTACACCACATAGCACCCGTGAGCCGAAGCCCAGCAAGAAAACATAATACAACATGACATAATATCAAAAGTAATTGTATTAATCATTCAGGACTAACAGCCCAAGCAAATAGGTGACTATCACAAAAGTCACAAATGTGGGGACAACACCCTTTAGCCTTGTGATGATAGGATCACCAGGGCTTAACTGATGAGTGAGCATCTCACTAGCTTCAACAGGATAGGTGCATGGTGAATGGTCACCAACATAACCTTCCTCCCAACTCTAGAGTCGTAACTATGGAACAGCGCTCCCCAGCCACGTGACAAACAGTCACCGGGGCCATATGCCCTGACTCTGAACATTTGGTCTTAGACCAGGCAAGCGCTTATAAGTTCATCGACTTTAGGGTCAGTCCAGCATTAATACCATAGAGCCATTCAATGCAAGTTCATCGACTTTAGGGTCGGTCTAGCATTAATGCCATAGAGCTATTCAATGCAAGTTCATCGACTTTAGGGTCGGTCCAGCATTAATGCCATAGAGCCATTCAATGCTGATATTAATTAGATCTAATCTTCATTCAGCTCTGCGTTCTCGATGCTTATGCCGTTTCTGACCCTCAGGTCAGTGAAACACGACCAGTGCTCAACCCGTTGTGAGCTTAACTAATAAGTCACAGCCTCACGGACGGATCTGACACCATTGCCGATTCTGACTAATAAGTCAGTGCCATACACAGGTATGCCATGCCACCAAACAAATGTCACATATTCAACATCCATAAACAAGGTATTCATCATGCTTACTCAACACGTATTAATACAATTAGGACCATGCACAAACCCAGAGGCACAAGCTCTGACAATATCATACTCAGTACCCAAAGCATGTCCTAATCACATGTTTCTTGTGCATCACATGCATTATATTTAGCAATCCAACATGCACCAATAATAGCCATGCATGTCACGTTTAATAATCAACCAACATGCATCAATAATAGCCATGCATGTCACATATACACAGGGTGCAGTTTTCTTACCTCAGATTCGAGCTAGAATGATTTAACGACCCTTGGGAACGATCAACTTTTAGTCCTTTAGCGGTCACCTAGTCATAACCAAACATATAGGATACCATCAATAAAAATTATTAACATAGGTTCCCAAACCAATATCTAGCCTCCGAGACATCAATCCACACTTAACCGGGTAGTAGGATCATCCCCGAGGCCTAAGGCCAACATCCCCAAGTCAAAAACCTATTTCTGGCCAAAACTGCCCTGATGGGCCGCGGCTCACCCTCAGACAGAAGCATAATTCTTCCCAGAAACACACTCAGGCCGCGGCACACCATAGCCAGGCCGCAGCACATTACGCAAACCAGAAAGCCACCAGCTTGCTTCCCCTGCGTTTCTCCTCGAAACCAAACCTTCAAACCAGTCCCAAACTTCAACCTAACATCTAATTCAACCACTAAACATTATCAACAACTCACCCACATCAAAGCCCAAGTTAAACATCAACTAAACTTCCATTAATTCCAACTATTTACCAAGAAATCACAAGCTGAAAGTTTAAAGCCAAAACAGAGTATACCATGAAACTAATGGCTGGAACTTACCTCAAACTTGATTTTGAATCCCCTTTAATGGATGAATCAAGTTCCTAAGCTCCCACCTTTGATCTCCAAGCTTAACTCCTCAATTTGGGCTCTCAAAATTCAAAGAAAAGCAAATGGGAAAACATGTACGGGAGAGAAGAAGAAGATGAGGATGGGGCTCTATTTTTTTTGGGTTCTATTTTCCACAGCCTACTAACCCTCATATAAATCCAAGCTAAATGGCCTAAATGCCCCTAGGTCATTTAAGGTTCCTAAAGCCACCCTAAGGGCAAAACCGTCCTTTCCCGCCTATCTCGTTAATTATAATTAACGCTCTCCAATTCCCACTATTCTCAATATTCTCAAATACCAACAAATCATATCCCATTACCCTTTTATTCCCGGTAATGTTCTAGTCATCAAAATGACCTTGAGACTCACCCCGAGCCCCGGACTTAAACCTGTTATGACTAGACCGAACACTTACATCTCATGATCGTCTCATGCCGAATAGCTCTATCCAATCCACCTTATAATGTGGCTATATTAATTAATCACCACCATGCACCCAAAATACACAATTACGCCCACAACGACCAAATTACCAAAATACCCTTATAATAATAAATACTCCCATATGCATGCATTTACCATCATATAATAATATAATTCACATGAACATGCATATGATCATTAAATAGTATCATAATTCAATTATGGCCCTCCCGGCCTCCTAATCAAGGTCCTAACCCTTATTAGGAAATTCAGGGCATTACAGTTGTTGATGGTAGAATCGAGATACCCTTTAATAGAAAAACTGACTCTCAGCCTGATCCACTCATCTCGAAAGCTCTAACCTTATTTCCAAGCACATCCTATTCATGTGTTAACTGATCAACCATTGCGACAAGTTTTATCTAAACCAGAAGCCTCTGGAAGATTGTTAAAGTGGGTGGTCGAACTCGGAAAATTTGAGATCACATATCACCCGAGAACGACCATAAAGGGACAAGCCCTGGTAGATTTCATCGTAGAATGTACTGGAGTGTCAAACAACGAAGTTATAACCCCAGCCTGCGAGCTGTGGAAACTTTATGTCGACGGATCCTCTAACAAAAATGGATCGGGGGAAGGTATCATACTGATTACTCCAGCGAGAAGTCGATTTCATTCCGCTTTAAGGTTCAACTTCGAAGCCTCAAATAACGAAGCTGAATACGAAGCATTATTGGCAGGACTTCGAATAGCCAAGGAACTCAAAGCAAAGGCTATACACTGCTATAGTGATTCATAGTTAGTGGTCAACCAAATTTTAGGGGAATATCAAGCTCGTGGCATAAAGATGGATGCATATTTAGAGAAAGGCAAAGTTGCACTCAGACAATTTGAGTTCTACGCTATAGAGCAAGTTCCCTGAGAGCAAAATTCAAATGCAGACGCCTTGGCCAGGCTCGCTATGATCAGCGAGGCCGACACACTGAATGTGGTCCCAATAGAGTTTCTATTGACCCCGAGTATCAGCGAGCTTGATGAAGAAGACGTATGCATGATCGACTCCCAACCGACCTGGATGACCCCAATAGTCGATTACCTCGAAACCGGCATTCTCCCAGCAGAATGAAACGAGGCTCAAAAATTGATGTATCAGATCTTGAGATACACTATTGTGGAAGGAAGGTTGCACCGAAGAGGATATTCTATGCCACTACTCCGATGTGTAACTCCACTCGAGGCAAAGAAAATTATGGAAGAAATTCATGAAGGATTTTGTGGAGATCACACTAGGGGGCATAGTCTGTCTAAAAAGGTGATAAGACAAGGATATTTCTGGCCCACTGTCAAGGCAGACGCATTCGAGTATGTAAAGAGATGTGATAAGTGCCAGCATTTTGCTTCGATTCCACGAGCTCCACCTATCGAGCTAACCATGATGACCTCCCCATGGCCATTTGCAGTGTGGGGAATTGATCTTATAGGTTCACTACCAATAGGTAAAGGTGGAGTAAGATATGTTGTGGTTGTGGTTGCGGTCAATTATTTCACAAAATAGACCGAGGTTGAACCCCTGGCAACAATTACCTCTAAAAAGTTTTAGACTTTGTGGAAAAAAAACATCATCTGTAGATACGGAATGCCCAGAAAGATAGTGTCGAACAATGGTACCCAGTTCGACGGTGATTTATTTACCCAATTATATGAAAAGAATGGGATAATAAAAAACTTCTCCTCCGTTACCCATCCCCAATCAAACGGCCAAGTCGAAGCAGTCAACAAAACCCTTAAAAGCTCCATGAAGAAGAGGTTAGAGGAGGCTAAAGGAAGATGGCCCGAGGAGTTACCCCAAGTTTTTTGGGCTTATCTGTAATGCCCCAAATTTTCCTAATAAGGTTTAATACCTTGATTAGGAGGCCGGGAGGGCCATACTTGATTTATTGTGTTATTAAATGATAATTTGCATGTTTAGGTGTATTAAATATGCATGTGAACTCATTTCTGAGTAATTGGGTGATTTTCATATTTTGGACATTTTGGGCATATTTGGCATATATGTGATACGTGTGTGGTGCTTTATTATTATTTGGTTATGCCAGGGTTACTCAGCACAAGACGATTCTAGGAGGTAAGCTAGTGGGAAAGTCACAACGGGATTTAAGCTTGACTTGGAGTAAGTCAAGGGGTATTTAGAGAATTACTGGGTTATTGGGTAATGGGAATAAATATTTGGTGATAAATTGGGAGTTAGTAAGATTAGGGGGAAATTCTGGAGGTTTTGACTATTTCGTCCCCTGGAGTGTTTTCGGGACCCCGAGCATTAGGATTTGGTTGAGGCTACTTAAGCTTGAAGTAACCTTTTAAAAGAAAAAAAGAACTTTCTGTACGTTCTCTCTCCCTCAAAGTTCCATTTTCGTCTCCCGATCGCATTTTCAAAGGTAACTTGAGTTATAGGACTCGGATTCAAGCGAGGATCGAGGCATAGCGATCCTAGGAAAGATTAGAAGCTTATTAGCCGAAGGATTTAGTTGGAAACAACTTAATTGGAGGTAATTCAAGTTTTTAAGTTTAAAGTTTTTTTTATGTTTTTAAGCTTGAATTGGACTTTGTGTTTTGATGAGTTTTTGATTGAATTGAAGCTTGGGTTTTGGATTATGGGGATGTTTGGGAACTTTGATTTTTGAGTTTGGAGAAGTTTGGATATGTTTTTGGAAGGTTTTAAAAGGTTAAAATTGGGGTTATGGATGGTTCTGGGTTGGGGGCCGCGGCCTTGTTCTTGGGCGTCGCGATCCTACTTCGAAGAAGCTGGTGGGGGCTTGTTGGCCTTGCTGGGCACCGCGGCCCTGTGTATGGGGTACCATGGCCCTTACTCCTGGGATGGCTGGGGGCCGCAGCTGAAGGTCCTAGGGCCGCGGCTCAGGCAGGGTGTTGAGCCCGTTTGAGTGTTTTGACCTCGGGAACTTGGTTTTAGGCCTCAGGATCATTCCTACTACCCGGATTGGTGGGGTTTCATGCCTTGAAGGCTAGGTTTTGATTCTGGGATTGATTTTAGAACTTGAACTCATTGGATCACCATTTGTGGTTGTGACTAGGTTATCACTAGAGGCTTGGAATCGAGATCGTGCTTGTGGCTCGTTTATTGGTAACCTGTGCTTGGACCAAAGGTAAGAAAACAACACCCTGTGTATATGTGACATGCATGTTTATTCTTGATGCATGTTGGATGTTTAAATGTAATGCACATGATGCACGAGAAACATGTGATTAGGGCATGCTATGAGTATTGAATATGAGATTGTTCAGAGCTTGAGCCTCTGTGTTTATGCATGGTCCTAATTATGCTGGTAGTTGTTAAGTAAGCAGGCTGAATGCCCTATATTTGGATATTTGACATATGATATATGTTTGGTAGCATTGCTTGCTTGTGTGTGGCACCAACTATTCAGGATCAGCACTGGTCGCATATCACTGACCTAAGAGTCAGAAATGGCATAAGCGTCGAGGACGCAGGGCCGAATGAAGATTAGATCTAATCGATATCATCATTGAATGACTCATATGGGGTATTAATGCTGGACCGACCCGAAGGTCGATGAAAATTATAAGCGCTTGGCTAGTCTAGGACTAGTTACTCAGAGCCAGGGCCTAAGGCCTAGGTGACTGCTTGTCACATGGCTAGGGAACAATGTTCCATAGTTATGAATCTAGGGTCATGAGGAAGGTTATGTTGGTGACTAATCATCATGCACCTATCCTATTTAAGCTAGTGAAAGGATCACTTATTTATAAAGGGAATGGAACCCACCTTAGTGACTTGTACCACTGTCACTCTTTTATTCAGGGCTATCAGCCCGGTATGGTTACCGAAACCACCAGTGATAAATCACTTATCTGATTGTGATTGACTTGATAGTCATCCCATTAGGAGGGCAGGATTCCTTATCTTAGATACCCATCATTACGTGGAATTCATTTTCCTGCATGACTAGGGCTATATCTTCTAGGCGTGTACCTTATGATTTGATGACATGTTATTACTGTTCATGAGCATATTGAGTTTTCTTGCTAGGCTTCGACTCACGGGTGCTATGTGGTGCAGGTAAAGGCAAAAGAAAGCTGGACCATCCTTGAGTTGAAGAGCTTAGGTGGCGATGTGTACATATGCAGCTGCTCGACCGCCACAGCCGAGGTTTGAAGGAGAGGAACTAGGGTTAAACCCTGTTTTGTCGCTTAGATTGGCTGGTTGTAAATATTTTCTTGTAATAGACATTTAAATTATATTTTTGAGATCCCAATGTATATAATAAACGTTCTAATGAAATGTTATATCTTAACCAAAATTTTTAATCCCTAAACCGCTAATCATACTTAGTTACACTATTTTGGCCAAATGACTCGATTAGCGAGTTTAGCACTGTTTACAAGGCACACCGTAATGGTCCTTGGAGTTTAGGGTGTTACAACTTGGTATCAGAGCGAGCCAAGGTTTATGGTTCCTGAAGACAAGCTGGGCATGTACACTCGTCACTGAAGATAGCTTCACTTAGGGAATGGTAACTATTTCTGTAGTTGTGTGCTTAACTGCTTAAATAGAATGTAAATGCTTTACCTACACATTGTATTAGGGAGCATGAGATTCTGATAGAGCCTGGCTTTTGACTATATGATTATATGCTCTGTGAATATATGTATGATTGTGATCATATGATTACCTGCTCTGTGATTATATAATTGTGATATCTGGATGCTGGAGTTGGAAGCATGGTATGAATGTAGGAAGAACAGGGATGATGATTGCTGTATGAATGCCATGGGCATGTCTTTAGCATTGCAAGTGGTTATGATTGTGGTGTGGTAAGATTGTTCCCATGGGGAAAGCTCTTGATATGCTCATCATGATTAATGGGTCAAGTTATTGACGGCAGATTCGATCAGCAGGTTTATAGCCAAGGCAAATATGAGGCCTGGTGGTGGTTATGCAGAGGCTGGGAATTACAGCCAGGGTATCAGTTCTTCATCCGCTCCTTTGAATTTTCAGCAGATGATCATAGATTTGCAATCAAGATTGCAGAGGCATGAGGAAGAGATTGGGTGTCTGAAGCAACAGCGAAATCTATTGGGGAGCACCTCTTCCTTTGTTGTGCCAGGGGTGGCACTAGCTTTGGCTCAGCCTAGGGTCGAGAATAGATGGGAATTTCTCTGTGGAAGATTCCAAGAGTACTACCCTCCAGTCTTCGAGGGAGGTCTAGATCCATTCAAAGCTGAGCAATGGATGGGCATGATTAGTTCCATTCTTGATAATATGGGACTGGTAGGTCACGATAGGGTGATCTGTGCTACATGTGTACTGCAGGATGATGCCCAGACATGGTGGGAGGTAGTATCCTAGACACGAGACACAGCTGTGATTGATTGGAAAGAATTTAGGCAGCTGTTCAATGAGAAGTATTATTATTATGTAGCCAAGACCACTAAGATGAATGAGTTTCTGAATCTCGTTCAGGGTAATGCAACGGTAGCAGTGTATGTTAGCAGATTTGATAGGCTGACCAAGTTTGCTTTTGACATGGTACCCACATATGTAGCTCGGAAGGAAAGGTTTATTCTGGGGTTGAATCCCAGAATAGTTCAGGGTATTAGGGTTGCCCCAGTGCACGAAATCTCTACCTATGCTCAGGTGGTAGGGAAGGCTCTTGCTATTGAGAGCGCAGGACATCAGATTGGGCAGCAGAGTGCTGGAGGGTACGGAGGTCAGATAGTGGTACCTCCACTTATTGGAGCAAGTAAAAAGGAAAGCCGAAAGACATATCCAGTATGCGCTCGGTGTAAAAGGCATCATCTAGGAGAATGCCGAGCAAGGGCTTGTTTCTCATGTAATATGTTTGGACATCGTAAGAAGGATTGCCCAATGCGAAGGAAGGAGGAGCAAAAAGGGATGGATAGCTCGACCCCAGCTCGAGTGTTCATTCCGATGCAGTCGGAATTTGAGACTAAGACTAGTTGCTCAGGGGTGATAGGTCAGTTTTCTAGTTCTGAGTTTTGAGTTATGCTGACTGGTTTTGGTGCCATGCTGTTTCTTTATTTGTTGCATATAGAGAAGCATAGAGTTGTTATGCAGATCTCATGGTCATGTTGTGATGGGAAGACAATACTGTATTGATGACTCAAGAGATGAGTTGGGTTACGATGAAAAAGGCTCATTAGTGGTTTTCATAAGTTGGTTATGACTGACTGGTTTTAGTATGATCCAGGGTATGGATTGGTTAGGCAAGAGTGGGGCAATTTTAAATGGCAAGGAAAGTATAGTAACTCTTGGGCTTAAGAGTGGAAAGCCTTGTGATAGTTGGCACTGTGCATGGTTCTGTATGCTTAGGGTAACTGTATTGAGAGCTAGAGTTTTATTGCATGGAGGTGCATAGAACTCTTAGCTAGTGTGGTGGATACCACATAGATCGTGCCAGTGAGATCAGGACAGACTGGACTAGTCTGTGAGCTTCTGGATGTGTTTCCAGGAGATTTGTCAGGATTACATTCATAAAGAAAATAAAATGGTAAATGGATTGGTGATAGGAATGGAAACAGATTTTAGGGCATTGCTTTGGATGGCTCACCAGAGTTGTAAGAATTAAAGGTTAAGCTAGTGAGTAAGATGGTATTCTCTAAGGTGGATCTTGGATCTGGTTATTACCAGCTAGAGATCAGGGAGAAGGATATGTAGAAGACTATTTTATATCAGATATGGGCATTGGGAGTGCTGAGTTACGATTTGGGAATTTGATTAACATTGAGTTGACTTGGTGAATCAGATAAATAGAGCATTCAAAGGTTTATTTGAATGAGACTTGTGATCGTCTTGGACGATGGTGTTGTGGTATTTTCTTTGCGGAGATTTGCCAAGGTTAAGGAATGCCTTAGGGGCAGGAGTGTCCTTGGGTGGTAAAGATATTATAGGTGCCTTGGGAAAGAGTTTTGAGTCTTCTTGTAGATCAAAATAAGTTAATAGGTGGTTATGACACCTCAGTGATAGGAGAAGTGATTGCTTATGCAACATGTTGGTTAAAGGATCTGATCAGAACTAGAGTAGAGTTCTGGTGGGCCAAGTGGTCAGTTTTATGTTTGAGATTACCATCTCAGAGAGTATCAAAAAGGAAAGACAGTTAAGTGAACCATAGATAGGAAGGATTAAGTGGAAAGTCTTAGCTGGATTAGCTAATAGTTGTACAGCTTTAGGCATGAATTTATTGAGATATAAGGATCGGATTTGGGATCCGATGGACACTAGGATTACTTGGGAGATTCTGGATGAATCTCATGTTATTCTTCTATTCTCTCATTCAGGCATTATGGAAATGTAACAGGATATGAAAGCTTTATAGTGGTGGCCTAAGATGGAGAGGGATGTAATGGAATACGTGGTAGAGTTTTCTTAACTTGTTAGCAGGTTAAGACAGAGTATCAGAATCAATGGAGCAATTGCAGCCTTTGAGTATTTTATAATGGAAATAAGATAGCATCGTGATGGGTTTCGCGGTGGGATTGCCCAGGTTAGTGGGCCAGTATGTGTTGGCATTGAGTCATTGTGGACCAGTAGTCCAGGTTACCGGAACCACCAGTGATAAATCACTTATCTGATTGTGATTGACTTGATAGTCATCCCATTAGGAGGGCAGGATTCCTTATCCTGGATACCCATCATTATGTGGAATTCATTTGCCTGCATGACTAGGGCTATATCTGCTAAGCGTGGGCCTTATGATTTGATGACATGTTATTCCTGTTCATGAGCATATTGAGTTTTCTTGCTGGGCTTCGGCTCACGGGTGCTATGTGGTGCAGGTAAAGGCAAAAGAAAGCTAGACCATCCTTGAGTTGAAGAGATTAGGTGGCGATGTGTACATATGCAGCTACTCCACCGCCACGACTGAGGTTTGAAGGAGAGGAACTAGGGTTAAACCCTGTTTTGCCGCTTAGATCGGTTGGTTGTAAATATTTTCTTGTAATAGACCTTTCAATTATATTTTTGGGATCCCAATGTATATAATAAACGTTCTAATGAAACATTATATCTTAACCAAAAATTTTAATCCCTAAACCGCTAATCATACTTAGTTACACTATTTTGGCCAAATGACTCGATTAGCGAGTTTAGCACTGTTTACAAGGCACATTGTAACAGTCCCTGGAGTTTAGGGCGTTACATTATCGAACCACAACTCAAACTTTAACAGGACATACTCCCTTCTCCCTAGCATATGGATGCGAGGCCATGTTGCCAATTGAAGTTGAAATACCCACAATTTGGACCCATGCCTACGATCAGGTCTCAAACCAATCCCAGCTCGAAGAAAGTCTAGACCTTATTGAAGAAAGATGAGATGAAGCTCAACTGAGAAATGCCGTATATCAGCAACGAGCTACCCAATACTTCAATAAAAAGGTTTGAAATAGAAAATTCAGATTGGGAGACTTGGTATTAAGACGTGTGTTCTTGGCTACAAGGGATCTGTCTGCTGGAGTACTCAGACCTAATTAGGAAGGACCTTACAGATCGAGTCTATTATTCGACCTGGGGTATATAAATTGGCGAGATTGAACGGAGAATTAGTACTGCGAGCTTGGAATGGCGAACATCTACGACCTTACTATCAGTGGTGTAGGAATGATGTGTTATTGTAACCAAGCTTGTTTATTTTTCAGAATTTTTGTTAATAAAGTGTTCAACTGTGGTCAAAACTTATTTTCTTTATTAAGTGTTGTATTTTTTGCAAACTCTCTTAATTTAATAACCTATGGTCATACTCATAGGATATTAAGGGGGCATCAGTGGTATACAATAATACCACAAGTTTGAAAAAATAAATAACACAGAATAAAAATGTCTGGATTATTAACCTGACATTGAAGTTAGAAGTGTATACACAAGCTAAAACTATCTGGATATAACCAGATGCACGAGCTAAGATGATATGGACATAACGCGAGCTAAAGCTGTCTGGATATAACCAGATGCGCGAGCTAAGATGACCTGGACATAACCAGATCATCAAAATTATAAGTTTGGATATAACCAGATGCGCAAGCTAAGATGATCTAGACATAACCAGATCATCAAAATTATAAGTCTGGATCTGACCAGATACGCGAGCTAATATAATCTGGACAACTAGATTACCAAAGTTATAAGTGTGTGGATTACAAACCAGACATGAGCTAAATAAGTTTGGAACAAACCAGCTAAAACTAACGGACAGAAAGTTGGAATATAAATAAACGTACTTCGAGCTAAGTCGAGATCGAGGCTGGAATATTTTGCAAAAAGATAGTTTTGACCTCACAACCTTGGGGAGCTACTCGAGGAAGAGAAAAAGTGACTAGAAAAGCAAGATATAACTAAACTACCTATCTTACATGCCATATAAGTACTTTCGAGTTCATGGAAAAAGTAAGGTCCGACCTTGACAAATAACAAGGTCGGACATGGATACATTGAGTAAACTATGCATGAATGCATTGAAACTCGAGCTTAAATCCAACAATTGTGTTTGTACGAATAAAAAAACATAAAAGAAAACCTTTAATATCATATGCTTGAAATATTTCGACCCAGAAATGTAAAAGCCAAAATGTTAAAGTAAAAGTTGAATGTAAAATTATGTGTACGAAGGTTTTCGAGCAAAGAAAATCATACTTTAAAATGACAGTTTAAACAAATATAAAAAAATCCCTTAAAGCGAGCTATCAATTGTCTTTGCCCTAAGGGCATGAATAAAAAAAATTATTACTATTACAAAAATATTAATGGGACGCAGCCCATGACCTCGCTTCTATGAAGCAGGTGCATCCCCCTGGTAGCATCAGGCTTCTTCGCCACCTGTTTCGTCTCTTCCTCGACGTCCTCCGCTTCAAGTCGAGCTTGCCACCTCTCCAGGAACTCCTCTTCGAGAGTGTCTAAAAAGCTTGTGTTGAGGTCAGTGTTGTTGGCCCAGATTCGGTACATAGCCATATCAACCGCATGATCCTTCTTTTTCTTGAACTCCTCGAGGAGGCGAGCCTTCTCACCCTCGATTATGTCAAAAATGGCTTTCTTCTCCTCCTTGAGCTTGGCGTTCAGCTCTTCAAGCTCCTTGATTCTCGAGTCCCTCTCCTTGATCTCAGAATCTTTAGCTTCAAACTTTGGCTCGAGCTCATACTTGGTGGCCTTAAGTTCGTCTGCAAGCTTGATCTGGAGATTCTTTGACTCCTGAGCATAGGACATGCTCGAGTGGACTTCGTTGTTCAGCTTGTAATTAAGCTGAACAAACACAGCAAGGCCCTGTACATAAACAAAATAGGTTAGAGCATATACAAAATAAAATTGAACAAGCAGCATGACAGAATAAAGAGAATTACCGAGGAGATGAGCTCGCTATCCTTATCATAAAGGGTGTTGGTGTCTTGACAGGAGGTTAGGAACTGCCATTGAGGGGCCCCGAGATTGTTGAAACTCTGGCCAACTCGAGATAGTACATCCGAGCCAATGGTGGCTCCATGTTTCCCCGCGGCGTTGTCAATCACGTACTCAGTGGAATGAGTCAAAATCGACAACAGGCGTTCCCGAGCGAGAACAAGCTTCTTTGGGGCCGACGCAATCTTCTGAGAGGCTTTAATGGCAGGAGGCTTGGGGAGTGTAACTTCGGTAGATACCCTAACCTCGGGGTCTGCAGTAGCAGCTTGGCTCGGGCCCTGGGAGTCCAGGGGTGGAGGAGTCGCCTTGGTTCTTTTTGGGACCCCAGAAGGGCGTCCCGCCCTCTGCGATGCCCTCAGACGTTTGCTTTGTTTTGCTCCTGAGCAGTGGTTGAGCACGTTGTCGAGATCGGACTCCATGTCACATGCATACACAAGTCACACATTAGTTAACGAGCTTAAACTACAACAAGAAACAAAGGTTAAAGTAAAAAGAAACCTAACTGGAACTCTTCCCCGAGCTTGTGCTCGGTGACCATGTAATCCCCCTATCTTCAGAGGAGGCTGGGGGAGTCCCTTCCCTATACGAGGGTGACAGTCTCGAAAGGTCCCTATAGTCATTGGTACCGTACTGAACGGCGATCCCATCCCAGACTTCATTTAAACTATACAGAGTCTGGAATTTTCCTAACCAACTATCGAACCTATGCACCCTCTCATCTACCCAAGATCATATATGGAAATTATCCCTGGAATCTGGGAATAGGATCAGGGTATCGGGCTTATTCTTTAGAAGAGAGGGGGACCACATAGCCAA
This sequence comes from Humulus lupulus, assembly GCF_963169125.1. Classification (NCBI taxonomy): domain Eukaryota; kingdom Viridiplantae; phylum Streptophyta; class Magnoliopsida; order Rosales; family Cannabaceae; genus Humulus; species Humulus lupulus. The sequence goes on from NC_084802.1 coordinate 204,141,664, forward strand.
TCTGAGAATGACTTTACCTCCACCGCTCAAGCTCGAAGCCTCGTCATTTACTTCATTTCCCGAGGACGGGCGTTCATGACGGCTAGCCATTGGGGAGCATGCCTGTGAGCTCGTTGACCTCTGCCTTGGAGGAAGTTTCTCAGTGGGAAGGGGTACATGCTCCCACTCAAGGTACTTATGGTAAGCGATATCATTTGTCGACTGGTCCTGCTCCAGGAGGTTGCAGGCTCAAAGTTTATCTTCATGTAGAAGATAAGACAGGGAGCGCCTACTGTAAGGCAACTGGGGCAGAGCCTTCTTGTGCTCCACCATTGAGCCCGAGGGTGTGGGACAATGATAATTGGCTGAAGAAATGGATACGTGTCATTAGTTTGAGCCTAATCATTAATCGAGCAAAAAAGAAATAAGTATGTGTACTTAAGAATTCATTGGAACGAATAAAACTTTGAAGGAGCAAGGTCGTTCGTCCAAAAGAAGGCCAGCTTGAAGTTGGGAGGATGATTCGACATGTCCTCAAATATCTTCTTCTCTTTTGGGTAGCTCAATAAATAGTAGAAGCCATCTCCTCCTCGATCTCAGGAGGGGTTAATTTTCAAGCAAAAGAGATATAGAATCCCTTTTGGTGAAGGTCCTTCCCACTTTAGCTCGTGGTATAGTGACCTAAGGGCGAACAAAACCCTGTAGGAGTTGGTCTGAAGTTGGAAGGGTGTGAGCCCGAAAAAGTCCAGGAAATCCTTAAAAAAGGATTTATGGGGCAGTAAAGCCTCTGCCTTCATATGATCGCGACTCCAGGCCGCGAGCTTAATCTTATTATTAGGTCGACCATCACCCGGGGTGTAGCAGCTCCACTAATTTGGAGTTGCAGCTCGACACATTAGCGTGCCAGATAGTCTCAAGCCGTGGCGAGCTAGGATGTCAGAAATCTATCCCGTCGAAGTCACCAAGCTCCAATAATGGTCGGCTTCGAAGAATTCCTCCCTAGAAGTAGGAAAGGTAACAACTTGCAAGGTAGAGGGATGGTTTAAAGAGTCCTCCATTAGAGAAAAGGAAAGTACACCAGGCTCGAAAGCAACGATGACTTTGAGCTTGGGACCGAAGGGGATAAGTCTAAGCTCGGGTTCAGGATCTGGGTAAATCGTGACCCGAAGTTTCCTCCTTTTTCTTTCATCGACCTCGTCGATTTTGCGTCAAAAATGGGCTCGAATATCTTCTTGCTCGCACCTCACTTTGTGCTCGCGAATCAGTTGTTGGTTCCGAGTGAAGGGAGATTCTAGACTGGGAGTTGATGTAGAATAAGGGATTGCGAGCACTGACCCCCACCGATTCTCAGAATTCTGTGACATCTAGCAAGAAAGAAAAGGGTGAGGGCCAAGCATACAAGAAATAGTAGTATGATTTTTGGCGACTCGAGCTCGAAGGCTCGAAATCACGAGTAGGCTCAATTGAGACCGAGGTCTCGAAAGGACAGGACAAGTTCAAGGAAGAACCCCGAACTATTGTAAAGTTCGGGCTTCGAGCGTGTTTTTGACGCGAGAGTGGGAAAGTGTGGGTTCATTTTAAGAATCCCAGATTTTCAGGGGAAAAGTTGACGGTTACTCAAAAAGGAGATAACTTTGGGATTTGTGCAATTTAAAACCCTAATTCAGAACCCCGTTTCTTGGTCTACACAATACATTACCTGTAGCCTAAAAAAAATAAAAGACCTACATTTGCGTTTTTTGCACTAAATCTGGGTTTGAAACCCATGATTTCAAAAAAAAAAAAAAAAATTGATTCCAAAGTTTATGTAGTATCAGCTAAACTATATTGCTAAAGCTACAAACTAGTAAATACGTTCATAAAGAAAGGAAGTACGTAAATATGCATGAAAAAAATAAAGAATGAGAAATCAAGAAATGAAACTTACACATAGAAGCAGCTTGCGGATACAGTAAGATCGACGACTGACGGAGTGGTGCCAAGGAAGCTCTCACATAGTCGAAAATTCCAGGAATGTTTTGCCTCTTCGGTTTGGAAAACATGCAAAGATGAAATAAGCTTTTTAGGTTCTAGTTTTCTTTTTTTCTCTCTGAAAACTCAAAACGCAAAAGTAACATGAAGAAGAATATTTGGGCGTATTTATAGGCCCCAGGGAATGTCAAGGGTCGAACTGATCTGAACCATTGGCCGGATTCGGTATCTGATCGAACGGTCAGGTGCAAAAGTGGCAATGGCAGCAAAACGTTGGCAGGCGAATATAAATGGGCGTGGTGAAAAGGTACACGAGTACTCTGATTGAGCAACCTGTGGTTGACGCGTGTCTACACTCGAGTATATTAAGTGGCTCAGTTTTTGATAGGAGCAGTTCAAAAGTTTCCTTCTCATAGGATTCGAATTGATACTTTTGAGGGGGCAAAATGTTACACCTAGATTTTGAGAATGGGAATTTGGGATCTCGAAGATCAGGGTCGTAAGGCATAAGCTCGAGATTAGCACAGTCGTCATGTGACCCACAAATCAGAGACAGTCTCGCTAAAGCAGTAAGGACAATCTCGGATTGTTGAGCTCGAAAACTACGTAGTCTCGAAGGTTCTCCGAGGTTATAAGTTAGGCTCGCAACTTATAGTAGTAATGGTTCAACACTTGTATAAACTTCTTCATTTATTTCCTACCCTCAGAAAAGACGGTTCGAGCTCGAGAGGTGTAAGCTCGAAGAGGATGGTTTCGTCAATAATTACTTGTTGGGAGCATAGGCGAACCAAGATGACGAGCTCGCAATAGGCAAACGGTCTCGAAGGCATGTGAATCTAGCATCCAAGCTCGTCAGCTGGGTGTGAATGTGTTTATTGTTGTAAATTACCTATGTTTAAGGGATCTGATGTAATTTGTTATTAAATCACAAATATCATGGGATATTACCGCGTATATGATAACTGTATGCATTTAATGTAATTGTTTTATTTGATTTGTAGAATAACTACCCGAAATCTGTGGGAAGAGATTCAGAAAACCCCTCTAGAAATAGAGTGGGATAATTCATTTGTAGGGACCAAGAGATTGATATTGGAAAAACTCTATACAATTGCTTCCAGAAAGCTATCAGAGAATCCCAAGAAGTTAATAACACAAACTCGTGGACTAGGCAGATTTTAACTACTGAACCACGTAAAAGATCCTGTCTTTTTGTTTCCTCTGATATATTTTGTTTAATCGCTCTTCTTCTCTAAGTTGACAAAAAATAGCGTCAACATTATCGTTTTACCCCTCATTGGTATTTTATCCTTAGCTCCCACTAAGTTCCTTGTAATTGATGTTTCCGTAAATTTAATTACAGAAATGAGTACTCTATCATTTAACACTTGAAACAAACTATAAGGAAATCATCGTTTCGCTTCTTAAATAGAAGCTATATATTTCATATATATGATAAACACTCCCACTCAATTATACTACAAAATCTCCAATATGTAAGTATGAGCTAGTCCATAGGGTAAGCTGGTGACGAACAAATCAAAAGACTTGAATAATACAATTAGCAGAATAGTAATCACTCAGAATTAAGATTGCATTGACCTATGGTCAGCGTTGTGATATGATTAGACTAGATAATAACGATACTTACTTATCTTGTCAATAATCAATATCGGTCCTGTAACGTCCCAAATTAGTTATTAAGGCGGAGTGCCTTGATTATTACGCCTGGAGGGCATTGGTGAATTTATATACAGAATTAATCGCATAAATGTGTGAATACATGGCATACGTGATTTATATGGTGATATAATTATATGTGCATGTTTATGTATATTAAATATGCATGTGGGCTCGTTCTTGTCAAGACGGGCATATTTGTAATTTTGATAATTTGAGGGTATAAATGTGAATATGTGTTAAATGATTGATGCCACATTATTATGTGGATATATTTTAGATGTGTGGTCTGAGGCGATCCTAGGGAGTAGACTAGCTGAATAGTCACAATGAGGTTTAATACTCGGCTTGGGGTGAGCTTAGGGGTATTTCAGGAACTTAGTGCGTATTCAGGATTTGTCGGGTAACGGGTATTTAATTGATGAATATTTGGTTATGTCAGGATTGATTGAGAATTTATAGGGCTACTCGAGATTTAGCGGGAAATGTGGAAAATGACAATTTGCCCTTGGGGCCATAAAAGAATAAGGATGTGACTAAGGGGCATTATGGTCTTTTACCAAAGGATAGACTCAGCCTTAGTTCTAGTGTTCTATAGAAGCTAAGGGAACTAAGATTAGAACTTAAACACCTTAACTCTCCCATTTTCTCTCTCTCTCTCTCTCTCATGGCCTTCTCTCTCTCTCCCTTTCTTGGTGGAAAGCTGGCTATGGCTTGGGAAAAAGCCCTGGGGTTCTTGAGTTATAAAAGGCAGCTTGGTGAGATTGAAGTTAGCTCTTGATGAATCTTGAAGCTGGTAGACTAGGAGGATCAACTGGGGAGTTTACTTGGGCAGAGGTAAGGCAAATTCTTGAGGATTTTCTTAATTTTTTGATTGAGTTACGGTGAAAGTCCGAATTTATTATTTTTGAATTGTGTTGGAGTTTTGGTTTAGTAGTTAGTATGGTTGTACTACATTGGATGAAGGATTGAGAAGTAGAGGCTTAACTCTGGCGTTAGTTTATGTGTTTGGGTGAATTTGGATGAGTTTGGTTTGTTAAAAATGTAGGAAAATTCTGGGTTTTGGTCTTGAGTCGCGACTCTATTCTTCAGGCGCCACGACCCATGTGTGCGAGAAGGCTGAGAGCCTCTGAATTTTGCCCTAGCGCCACGATGTAGGTTGAGGCGCGCTGCGAACCGTGTCCACATAAGAGAGCCTCGGGGCCCTCTAACTTGTAGCACGCCGTGACCCTAGGGGGCTGGGCCACGACTCTAATTGAAGAAAATAGCCAAAACATATTTTTAAGCTTGGGAACCCAAAGTAAAGGGCTCGGGAAGGATCCTACTACCCGGTTTACTAGAATTCGAAGTCCTAGAGGCTAGTATGTTATTTTGAACTTTGTAATTGGTTTAGGTTTTAATGGTTATTTATTATTACGTTGTGACTAGGTTATACCGCTAGAGCTCAGGGATAGGGATCCGGCTCGGGGCTGCCATACGCTAGCTGCTCAGGGCTCGAGGTAAGAAAATGCACCCGGGTTATGGATGGGGCTTAGACCCCTGTTAATGAATATATTATCATTGTGAATATATCTGTATCTGAGAATAGCTAGATAGGCATGCTTGTATATGCTGCCTTTGATTTCTTGTTGTGTAATGTGTATTTTGTGATTATATCTATTTTAAAGGCCGACCTAAGGGTGTCGGGGGCCAATAGAAAGCATGTAGAACGTAACCCAGCCTAAGTGTACGGGGGCTGGCTATAGTACTAGAGGACTCGGCCTAAGGGCACCGGGCTTGAACATTAAATAATAAACATGAGTGTTGTTGGCAGTTAACTAATTGTATTGATTGATGAGCTTGGTTTATACATTTGAATGAGCTGAATATTATTGTTGAGTTTGTTGTGTATATTTTGTTGTTGATTGTATTTATTGATTTCAGTTTACTGTTTATATACTGTTGCTCAGTTGTGCATGTTGATTTAAGTTTTCTTGCTGAGCCTTGGCTCACAGGTGCTATCTGGTGCAGGTAAGGGAAAGAGGTAGCTGGACCAGCCATGAGTTGGAGAGCTTCAGGGGCAATATGTACATATGTAGCCTACAACAACCACAGCAGGGATAGCCTAGGAGGAACTAGGGTTGAGCCCTATTTTTCCGCATAGGACGACTAATTTGTATTCCATTTGTCTTTTATAAGTCCGTAATTGATTTTTGGGATCCCGTGTATAAACTTAATATTTTAATGGAAAATAATCATTTTGTTGCCCAAAATTTTTAATACCTAACCTTGACTTGGTCTTTAACTACACATTTAAGTTCAAATGACTCGCTTAGCGAGTTAAGCACTCTTTTAAACACACAGTGTAACGGTCTTGGTTAACCAGGGTGTTACAAGTCCAGTCCAATGTAACAAAATACATCCGATCTTATCTACTTGGTCAATGTCCTGGATTTGACATCACACCAGATGTGTAAGTAGATCTTATCGTAGATTACCCAATCAGTAAAAATCCAGTGCACTGATTTAATCTTAGGACAAAATGCTTTTAAACATATAATTACAATTATAATCCACTGTGACCGAGTCACTATAATTGTAACTATACATATGTTCAGAATTTTATAATCGTTTGTATAAATAATAATTAATCATGTAATAAAACATGCAAACAACGCGATTTGATTGAACAAAATAATTTATACTACTTTATTGATAATGAATGAATTACATAAGAAATGTGGTTTTATAAGGGCATAAAACGCAACAGTAATATTTTGTTATGATAATTTTATACATATATACATAAAAAATTGAACAAGGTGCCCATGCCTTCCGATGGGTAATGGGTTCGGTGGTGGAAGTGGTGGTTCAAGTGTTGAAGTTGTTCCGAAGGTATATTGTTGTCATTTTGGACAGTCGTGGGTTGATCAACTCTTTTTTGCTGCTATTTTGCATGCAACCGAGCCACATTGTTTTATTAGAATAAAAAAAATCAATATTATATGTACATGTTAATGTTATTTTGCACTACTTTGATAAGCTATATATGTTTATGAGTGGTTCGTGGTGGTCATCGTTTTTGTTGACTAGCTTTTTTGCTAACAACTAAATAAACTAAAGCTTAAAGAAAATGAGATTGGAATATATATTTTTAGGTGGTTTAGGTTATTAATTAACCCTAGTCCACAAGTCACTTGTATTAGGATGTTTAATAACTTGCACAACTTAAGTTTTCTTGGTTTTCAGGTAGCATATATGCTTACTCTGAATATAGGAATCAAATCATTTACAATGTGTGCCCTAGCTCTATTTATAGGATGTTGGGGGCAATTAAGCTCATTAATTGGAGTTGATTACAATTAGTCTCCCTTAATAGGGATTTGTTACATAATAAATACACATTCTATACTTAAATGAGCTGGTGGGCTCCAGAGTATCTTGGTGGGCCCAAAGTGAAGAATGTCAGCCCACCATTTTGTTAGGGGAAACGCCTCTAACACTATCATAGTGGTAGTTGCATGTTTCTCCATGTCAGGCGGCGTCATGGGACATCCATTTTGTCATTTGTACGGAGTCGACACCACGACCCATGAGACTGTAGGTGTTAGAAAGCTGTCTGTGGTCCAGGGTCAGTGTGTTTGACATTTGGCTATCGTTCTCCTGGTCCAGATGAAGGTTCTCCCAGACCCAGAGGAGGTGATAGGGAGGAGATAGTCTTGTAATGTGACTTGGAGCACCAGCCTGTGACATGGTCCTCATGGAATGATGCATCAAGGAAGATGTACTCCTCCGGTGGTGGTGAAGTGTGGTGAAGGATGAGCTTAACCCCGTGGAGCCTTAATCAGGCTTTGTGAACCTTTATTAGTTTACGTACATGGAACCCTAATCACATTTAATTCGTACCACGTGTCACTCAGAGAAAACACAGAAAACAGTCTTCCTCTTTGGTTTTTATTTTTTGTATTTTGGATTGATCAATTTGTTGTTTCATCAAGATTGAGTTAATTTGGTCTATTCATTATTATATATTTTTTTCTTTTGAATTTCTTAATTTTCTAGAAATAATTAATATAAAAGTGTTGATGTATATATATACTTGGAACATTAAAAGTGTAATGGTATTGGGAGGAGGATGTATATCTGAATTTGTTAATATATATATAAAGTTTATTATGGGATTTTAAGAAAGTTAATTAGCTGAAAAAACCATATTAATTATTGCTTTTTGAAAATTAATTTTCTAAAATTTTGATCAATAGAAAAGAAATATTTTTATATATGAACAATTAAAATCGCATATTTTTAAAAAGTTACCAAAAAATAATATGGGACCCACTACTTTATTATAATACTAATAATAATACACACGTGGACTTAAAAAATCAGTTAAAATAATATTCATAAAGTTTGGTGAGGTCGCAACACTTATGCTATCCTTTCTAAATTACTTGTTTTTAGAGTTTTCTTTATTTATTTTAGGGATAATAGTGGCATAAGTACCCAATGTTTGGGGAAAATATCCGACATGGACCCAATCTTTTTTTTAGTGGGTAAAGTAACCAAATATCCTAAAATTGTAATTCTGTCCAATTCTGTCAATAAGGTCTTCGTTAGTGGGCCATAGTGGACACGTGTAGGCTCCAGATTAATCCTAGGTTTAATTTTTTAAAACAAAAAAAATATTTTAAAATTTAATTTCATTATTATTGTTATTATTATTATTTTATTTTTAAAACCTAAAAAATAAATCCCCAAAGTTTAGTTATACTCTCCAAACCCACGAAAAATACCCAAAGTCTTGAAAACCCCATTGACAAAGAAGACGAGCCAAGTTGACGAAGACGACAGACGGCGGAGGGGGAGGCATTTGCTCTGGTTTAGCTTGCCGGAGAAGACGACTACAATGCCGTGGAGGGAAGCATCAGTTCCAGGTCCCATTTATGGTAAGTTTTCAGACGAAAAATGGCTGTGTTTGTTACCGTTACCCTTGTGCTTGCACAAAATCATGAATGAGTTTTGGGACCACCAGGTTTTGCATCGGGTTCCATTTTTATACATTTTTTTTTACTATATTCTTAGTAAGTACATTAATATTAGTGCTTGATAGTTTTGGTTATAAAGATGTTTTTGGCTATCCCACACACTGTTTTTGTGGAATCTTTGCATTGGGTTGGGGTTGTGGTTGTCTTTTGTTTAAACATGTGCTGAGTTTTAAAGTACGTGGGGGATTATTAATGTTTGACTATTTTGGATGGCTAGGATTGAATTCAGAGATGTTCACACTAAATGTTCATCATGGGGGTAATTGGTTTAATCCAAATGGAACGTTGAAATATGAGGGTGGACATGTGGCTTGTTTTGATGGTTGTGTAATGGATGAGTTTGGCATGTTGGACAGGGAGAGGTTTGTCAAGGAGATTGGATATGAGCTTCCGATTGGTTTTTGGTTCACATCGAAAGGTAAAGAGTTCCATGTTGGGAAGAGAATAATCACATACAAGAATGTATTTGAGCTGTTGGAAGACATGGAAGTAAAAAAATATAGACATGTTGATGTCTATATAATTATGCCAGAGAAAGTCTTGAAACTTGGTTGGGATATCAGTTTGGAACCAGCACCACATGTAACCCCCCCCCCCCCCCCCCATATGTTGTTCCTCACCCCCAGCTGCATTGAAAAGATGTGTCATTGAGGAGTTGCCTAATGATGCTGATGTTAGGGTAGATGTGGTTGTTAGTGCTAAAGCGGATGATTATGTCATGGATAAGAGGGAGTTTGAAATGGTCATAATTGGTTATGAGGATGTAGAAGGAGAAGAGGGTGATGGTGAAGAGGAATTTTTTATGCATATGCCTGATGATTGGGGGGAAAGTGATCAAGAGAATGCTGAGTATGATTCTGAAAGTGTAGAGGATGATGGGGACAATGAAGATGTTGACAGTGATGAGGATGAAGAAGATGTGTTGATTCTAGAACGTGAGGAATGGGAACAATTCAAGGATGGGGTAGATTTAGCCAGAGATGATTATGACTTGGGTGACATTACCCAAGTTGAAGCTGAGATGGCCAAAGCATCCCAGCCACACTCTGGCAACACAAGTAAGGGTGCAACCAACTTTGTAGATGAGCTTGACATGGGAAATGAAAGTCAAGTGTTAAATGATGTTGATTGGGCCACACACCAAGCCAAACTCAGGTCCATGAAGATGTTGATTTGGGCCACACACCAAGCCAAGCTTAGGTCCATGAAGATGCTGATTTGGGCCAGAGTCCAAGGGAAACCAACCAAGCCCATGGAGAGCTTGATTTGGTCCACACATCAAGCCAAACCGAGAATAGAGAGAGTACACAAGAGGAGGTCTAACCAGATGCTAATTTGGGCCAAGGAAACTCTGCTGAAGACACAGATTTTGTTGAAGAAGAGTATGCCCTAGATGAAGAAGAAGAGAGGCAATATAAAGAGAATATTACTAAGCCTAGCCGATGGTGGGGTTCTGTGAACAAAGTGTGTGGGTAGGTCCAAGCAGACAACTCAGATGGAGGTTCTGTGGATGAAGATGAACTGCAGAGCCTAGACAGTGATGATGGTGAAGGTGGATCTAAGCAAAGTAGAAAGAAATTTGTCCCAAGAGATGAATGGGCAGATTTCAAGTTTGTTCTTGGATTGGAGCTTGCTAATATGGACCAACTTAGAGAGTCTTTAAGGGAATACTTCATAAGTACAGATCAAGAATTTGTATATGCTTTCAACAACTAGACAAAGCTTAAAGCAATTTGTATAGCGCAAGGTTGTGGTTGGTGCCTATATGCTCGGGTACAGAAAAAGGGACAACATAACTTTCAGAGTGAACACATTAGTGGATGTTCATAAATGTGGCATTGTTTTTAACAACAAACATATTGATGCAACTTGGCTAGCTAAACATTTCTTGCCTCAATTTCGAATGAATCCAAAGATGCATTACAGTAACTTCAAGGAGTTAACCACCAACACTAAGTTTTCTCACACAAGCAGGCATGTTTTTTACAATGCAAAGGGTAAGGAAAAGAAAAGACTAGAGGGATCTGTGGCTGAGTAGTATGCTGTATTGGAGGATTATTGCAAGAAAATTCTTGCCTTAAATCCTGGGAGCACAACCATCATTAAGAGCAACATGGTGAATGATAGAAGGTTGTTTGAAAGAGTCTACATATGCCTGAAAGCTTGCAAGGATGGTTTCAAAGCATGTAGACCACTGATCGGTTTGGATGGGTGCTTCTTAAAGGGATACTGAAAAGGTATGTTATTGGCCGCAGTTGGTATTAATGCTGGCAATTCTATGTTTCCTATTGCATATGATGTTTGTGAAAAGGAGAACACAGATACATGGACTTGGTTCCTAAATTTGTTGAAGGAGGATTTTGAAGGAATAGATCATACAAAAATCACTATGATTAGTGATACAAAAAAAGGCTTAGGGAATGCTTTGGGTTCTGTATTTGAAGGTGCGGAAATTAGATTTTGTGTGAGACATCTACATTCCAACTTCAAAAAAGAGTTTCCTGGTCTTTTGCTGAAACAAAAGTTGTGGGCATGTGCAAGGGCTACAACACCCGAGGACTTCAAGAAAAAAATGGCATCACTTAAAGAGGTTAATGAGAAGGCATATGATTGGTTGATGAGGAAAAATCCAAGTGAGTGGAGCAAGATTCATTTTAGGCTCCATGTAAAGTGTGACATGTTATTGAACAATTTGTGTGAATGCTTCAACTCAGCAATATTGGATGCAAGGGAGAAGCCTATCATTACCTTGCTAGAAAAGATTCGATTATGGTTAATGATTAGATTATGTGTGAAAAGGGAGAGTGTTTCCAAATGGGTGCATCCTGTAGGAAAGAGGGTTAGGGAGGTCATTGAAAAGAACAAGCATGTGGCCAGACACTACCAGTCTACTAGAGCAGACTCACACAAATTCCAGGTACATTTTCGTGACTTAGAGTGGTTCTCTGTGAATTTGGTGGATAAGGTGTGTACTTGTAGAGGTTACCAGTTGACTAGTATACCTTGTGGCCATGCCTTGGCTGCCATTTGGAGCTCCAACTTACATGTGATGGAATTTGTGGATTTGGCTTACAAGAAAGAGGCTTTTATAGCTCAGTATGTTGGTATTATAGAGCCAATGCCATCACCTGATAAATGGCCAAATCCAGGACAGAATCCTATTTGTCCACCTACTGAGAATGTCTTGCCTGGGAGACCTAAGAAATCAAGGAAAAGAGAATCAGATGAACCTCCTGCCCCCAATGCCACAAAAGCTCAAAGAGTAGGTCAGGCAAACTTTTGTAGCCATTGTGGGAAACAAGGTCACTCTCGATGTACTTGTAAGAGTCAACCTACAGAACAGGTATTGAGGTAAATTCTATATTCCTTTTGTTTTAATATGAACTGATAATTACAACTTATTAATGCTAAGGTATGTTGTTTGCAGCCTGTTCAACAGAGAAGAATGGGAAGACCACCAAAGAAAAATCCAACACCAAAAACTATCAAAAGAAAGAAGAGGAGGGTGAGGCAAGAGAGGCAGCACAAGCTTCATCATCTCTGCCACATCCACAAACCACTGAACATCCTTAGATTAGGCAGTTGGAACATTTCATTTTAAGTCATGACTTTGTTTTAATTAACTACAAAAACACTTTGTTTTGACATGTTGGCTTAATTTTGATTTTATGTATAAGTTACAACCCTTAAAATATTGCCAACAGGTACTATGTATATGCTTAATCTAACCAAAGGCACCACCTCAAACTTGCTGAAAAATGGTTAGTGTTGTATTGGTCTTTATGTTGATGCCTATGTTATTGATATTATTTTGATATTATGTAATTTGCTAAATGCACCAATACAACCTAGTGCCTTCAACACAATTTAACATAAAATTGTCAATCAAAACACACCAATTTTCACAAACAAAAAAGCAGCACAATTTCATTTCAATTCATTTGTCATTGTTACAACTCATGAGACCATTACATTTGTAAAACCACCACTACTTCAGCAACAATACTAGCACAATGACAACTACAAAAAAATAGTTTCCCCCAACTTATATTCAACCAAAGACCACTATTTAGATGAGCACACATTGTAAAAAATTGTTTCCCAATTTTCTTGTCACCTATTTCTACATGTCTCTGATCATTACCCACTGTTATACCCAGATTTCGAGCCATGATAAATGTGACCTTGAAAGCTGGATTCGCAGCGAATGAACTCGTAAAGTCTGAAGTATGTTCCAAGACTAGACATCGAGCCTGCAAAGCTGAGACGACTTCGAATATGGTGGCCTCGAAATCCACACGATCTCGAAGGGTAGCTCCCGAGATGCATCTGTCCTCAGGGATGACCTCGGATCATGGGTTCCGAGCCTGACGCGAGTACGATCTCGAAAGCCATGTGACCTCGGGAGATGTTATTAGCTCGAAAGTTGATGTGAGACCTGGGAGAATAAGGCCTTGGTGATATATGATAATAACCTTGAATATCTTAAAGTGTTGTCTATAAGAGACGTGGTCTACATTTATTACTGTAAATCCCCTAAAATCATGGGATATTATTTGATTAGTTATACGCCCCCTGGTCTTCAGGGGACGTTTCCTTTTATATCGGATTACATGCATTTAAGGCCATTTGATTTATTTGCACAAAAAGAGTAACTACCCAAAATATGTGGGATAGTATTCTGCAATCTTCTCTATAAATAGAGAGGACATGCACCATTGTAAGGGACCGAATCTCTTAATCTTAAGAGAAAACTCTGAAGAATTCATACTTGAAGAATTTTCAGAGATCATCTTGAGTTTAATAACAAAGACTCATGGACTAGGCAGATTTAACTGCTGAACCACGTAAAAATTGTGTTTTGTATTATCATATTTATATTGGCCATCACTGTTTGTTGTTTACATGCTCTTCTTTCACGGTTGACGAAAAACGGCGTCAACAGTTTGGTGCTTTCATTGAGAGCCTTAAGCATTCATCCCTGAGTAAGTCATGGCCACTGATAATCAGAATACACCTGAAGAGAATTATCCAAGACGTCCTGGGAAACAGCCAATGGAAAACCCAGATGTCGAAGAAAGGAGTGGATCCTCCGATTCTAGGGGACCACCTCCTCCACCAAGAGATGAGGATATGTACTACAATCCTGAGCGATATGTTCCTATAGTGGAACTTGAGAACCGGCAACTGAAACAGCAGTTGGTGGAAGCCAACAAACGGAATGAGGAGTTGGCAAGGATAGCCGCAGAGGCGCAGGTGGCTCAACCCCCGCCTCCGCGTGAAAACCAAGCCTCTCCTCCAAGGGATGTACACGTTCCTCCCCGTAGACCCCGTGGGCGTCCACGAAAAGATGCTGCCACAAGGAGGCCGGCTCAACCTCCGGCACCAGCAGAGCCATCCGCTCCCCCTAGGCCTCAGAGAAATACTCGGGCAAGGGCCCCGGCTAACCCACCTGTGGAAGTACCAGCGGGAACTGAGAACAACCGAACCCCTGCAGAGGCTCGGACTCAAATACCTGGGAGTGCACCAAATGCGACCGACCCATCTCGGGCAAATTCTGGACCGTCTAGGCCGCGACATGGATGGCAGCCACCGTCACCCATACGGTTCCCTCCATCACCTATAAGATATCCTTCGCCCCCCGCAGGTATGCTCAACCAGTTCGAGATCAAGGCGAAAGGCGTGCGGGAGGAAGACAAGGAAATGGGGAGGCTTTCCAGGAGCGGAGAGGCGCCCCATCTGAAAAAAGTCAAACATCTCGGTCTCGCACGGCGGAGACAAGGCGACATGGAAAGAATCCATCATGAAATAACCATGCGACGAGTTTTACCAGTGATGATTCTGGAGATACCAGGTCGGTCAGCAAGCATGACCGAGGTCGTAAGAATACTGGAAACCGCAGAAATCGTCCCGACCTGCAAGAGCACCTGAATCAAAGTCGGGGTAATGGTGACCTAATAAATCCGGACCTGAGGGATCGCTTGAATAGGCGTAGAGATCCCTTGCGGAGACGCGAGCCTGGAATTATGATCAATGACAACCGATTCCAGACAGTACCCCTTGCGGACCCAGTCCAAGAAAGAATCGATCAGCTTGAAAAGGCCTTTAGGCTTTTGAAAAATGAGCAAGAGAATGATCGATATGAAGATTCTGACGAGGAGCTCGAACCGTTTGCTCCCCATATTTCCAATACTCCATTTCCTCAAGGGTTTCGGATCCCTCACGTCCCAACGTTCGAAGGAAAGACCGACCCGTATAGTCATCTGAGCACGTTCAACACCATAATGAGAGCCAGTAACGTGGGTTACGAGCTCAGATGCATGTTATTTCCAGCATCATTGACAGGACCAGCTAAAAGCTGGTTCAAAAAATATAAGAGACATTCAATAACCTCTTGGGAGCAGCTGTCTAAAGACTTTAAAAGGCAGTTCAAAGCCATGATGGGGGTTCGACCTGAGGCGTCAACCCTCACTAATGTTTGGCAAAAACCAGGCGAAACATTAAAAAGTTACCTTACAAGGTTTAACTTGGAAGTCGCCCGAGCTCGGAATGTGGATGACAGTGGACACTTAATGGCTGTCCAGGCCGGAGTAATGCCAGGAAGCGCCCTCTGGGACGATATGCAAAGAAAACCAGTGAGGTCCATAACCGAGTTTAACAGACGAGCGCAGAGGTTTGTCAATGTAGAGGAAGCGAGGTCGACACTTAATGTGACTTCCCAGTCCGAAACTACAACGATAAACATCAACTCTGCCTCAACCTCGGCGGAACCAGCAGCTCCAAAGCCTGTTGCGGAAAACCCCTCCAAGAGGAAAAAGAACGAAGGGAGTAACCTCGAAGCCGAGGGAGGAAAGAAAAAGAAAGGGGATAGATATTTCTCCGTGTATAGAGTATACACCGAGCTCAATGAGTCTCGGGAGAACATATACCTGGCTAATGAAAACCAGGTCCCCTTTAGGCGTCCAGACCCGATGAGAAATCAAAAATCCAAGAAGGACTCCAGTAAGTATTGCCGATTTCACAGAGACACTGAGCATACAACCAATGAATGTCGACAACTGAAGGACAAGATCGAAGGATTGATCTCGAGAGGTTACTTCCGGCAATATGTCAAAAACCAGAGTACTAGTCAAGCGGCCGCGAGCCAGAGAGTAGCCGCGCCTCCGATGGCACAAAACAATAATTCCCGAGCTCAGGAAGAAGATAGGCCCCCCCCGATAGATGGAGAGGATGTAATAACCATCTCGGGAGGGCCTCATCCCGCATGAGTAGGCAGGAATGCCCAAAAGAGATACATTAACGAGCTAAAAACTGGGGATGGGTCTCCTTATGAACCCGAACCTAGGGCTCCAAAAAGCCAGAGGATTGAAACACAACCAATAACCTTCACTGAGGAAGACGCGTCCCATGTCCAGTTTCCTCACCATGATCCACTGGTCATCACTCTCCAGCTGGCCAATAAAAGGGTCCACCGAGTTCTCATAGACAATGGGAGCTCAGTCAACATTCTCTATAAAGCAACCCTCGAAAAGATGGGACTCTCCCTTCGCGACCTGAAAGCGTGTGCAACTAATTTATACGGCTTTTCAGGAGAAGGGACCGCCTGCATAGGATCCATCGAGCTCCCCGTGACCTTGGGAGATTACCCAGTCTCGGCAACCAAGATGATGGAATTCGTGGTAGTGGATCTACCTTCAGCCTACAATGTTCTGCTCGGGAGACCCGCCCTGGTCGGGCTGGGGGCAGTTTCATCAGTAAGGAATCTGGCCCTTAAGTTCCCAACCCCCAGCGGAGTCAGAACATTGAAGGGAGATCAATTAGCAGGGAGGGAATGCTACAACATCTCCTTGAGAGGAAAGAAACAGACGAGCGCACAAGCACTCGCCATCATTCAAAACAAAGACGGAACGGTCTTAGAGATTGACGAAGAGATTGATCCAAGGATTGAGGAGAAATTTGACCTCGAACCTTTAGAGGAGCTCGAAGAAATTCGGCTCGAAGAAGCCGATTCCTCGAAAAAGGTGAAGGTTGGAAAACACCTCCAAGATGAGACAAAATAACAATTAATTTTCTTTTTGAAGAAAAACCAGGATGTCTTCGCGTGGTCGCACTCGGACATGGTGGGAATAAGTCCGAGTATAGTAAGCCACGCACTGAATATAGACAAAAGCTTCCCCCCGAAGCAACAAAAGCAAAGACAGCTGGACGAAGATAGAAAGAAAGCACTAAAGGAGGAGGTTGATAGGTTAAAGGCAAACCGATTCATTAGGGATGCCTTTTACCCTGATTGGGTAGCCAATCCGGTGTTGGTCCCAAAGCCCAATGGACGTGGCGAACCTGTATTGACTACTCAGATCTTAACAAAGCTTGCCCGAAAGACTGTTTTTCGTTGCCAAGGATTGACCAGCTCGTGGATGCCACGGCGGGGCATGGCCTGATGTCCTTCATGGATGCCTATTCTGGATATAACCAGATTCCCATGCATGCCCTCGACCAAGAACATACGAGCTTCATCACGGATAAGGGGCTATACTGCTATAATGTCATGCCATTCGGGCTCAAGAATGCTGGGGCCACATATCAGCGGCTCGTGAACATGATGTTTTTAGAGCAAATAGGAAACAACATGGAAGTTTATGTCGATGACATGCTTGTCAAATCTCAACTCAACAAGAACCATGTTGATGACCTCGAAGAGTGCTTCGGCGTACTCCGGAAATACAACATGAAGCTAAATCCTCAGAAGTGCACTTTTGGGGTGTCTTCAGGAAAATTTCTAGGCTTTATCGTGAACTCTCGTGGAATCGAGGCCAACCCCGACAAGATCAAGGCCCTGATTGACATGCCCTCACCTCGAAGGCACAAAGATGTCCAAAGTTTGACTGGCAGGATGGCAGCCCTAAGCAGATTCATCTCGAAATCTACGGACCGTGGTCTTCCATTTTTCAACCTATTGAGAGGAGGTAAGAAATTTGAATGGATGGAGGAGTGCGAGCTGGCCTTTCAGGAGCTCAAAAAGCACCTTGCGGAACCACCCATCCTGTCAAAACCTGAAATGGGAGAAACTCTGTACCTATACCTCTCAACCATCGAACACGCAATAAGCGCAGTGCTCGTTCGAGAGGAAGAGAAGGTACAAAGACCCGTTTACTACATCAGTAAAAGATTACTGGGGGCAGAGTCAAGATACCCCCTGATGGAGAAGCTGGCGCTTAGTCTAATTCATTCATCTCGTAAACTCCGCCCCTACTTCCAAGCGCATCCCATCCATGTATTGACTGATCAACCACTTAGGCAAGTCTTGTCTAAGCCAGAAGCTTTAGGTCGACTTCTTAAATGGGCAGTTGAGCTCGGACAGTTCGAGATCACCTACCACCCGAGAACGACCATTAAGGCACAGGCGTTGGCAGACTTTATAGTGGAATGTACTGGCATAGCCGACGACGAGGTAATAACCCCGGCCCACGAGCTGTGGAAACTTTACGTCGACAGCTCATCAAACGAAAATAGAGCAGGGGTAGGGGTCATTTTGGTTACCTCTGCAGGGAGCAGATTTCATTCTGCCTTAAGATTTGGTTTCAAAGCGTCGAATAATGAGGCTGAATACGAGGCTTTACTCGCGGGACTTCGTATAGCAAAGGAGCTCAAAGCTAGAGCTGTACATTGCTACAGTGATTCCCAGCTCGTGGTAAATCAAATCTTGGGAGAATACCAGGCTCGCGGCACGAGAATGGCAGCTTATTTGGAGAAGGCAAAATCCGCATTGGAGTGTTTCGAATTTTATACAATCGAACAGGTTCCCCGCGAGCGGAACTCAAATGCAGATGCCTTACCTCGACTCGCCACATCCGCTGAAAATGAAGAACTGAACGTTGTGCCCATAGAACACCTATCGGCACCTAGCATTAATGATCCAGAGGAGGAAGATGTGTGTATGATCGAAACAGAACCTACCTGGATGACCCCAATATTTGAATATCTCAAGAACGGAGTCCTTCCAAGAGACCGGAACCAGGCTCGAAAGTTGATGTATCAACTTCCTCGTTACACCATTTTGGACGGAAAGCTATACAGGAGGGGATATTCCATGCCGTTACTTCGGTGCGTAACCCCGCCCGAAGCTAAGAAGATCATTGAAGAAATTCATGAAGGGTTCTGCGGAGATCACACCGGGGGGCATAGCCTGTCCAAAAAGTTCATACGCCAAGGATATTTCTGGCCAACTATTAAAACGGATTCCTTCGAGTACGTGAAGAAATGCGACAAATGCCAGAGATTCGCCACGATTCCCCGAGCTCCACCATCCGAGCTGACCATGTTGACTTCCCCATGGCCTTTCGCGGTATGGGGCATCGACCTCATGGCTCTCTCCCGACTGGCAAAGGCGGAGTAAAATATGCTGTAGTCATCGTGGATTACTTCACGAAATGGACGGAGGCTGAACCATTGGCAACTATAACTTCAAAAAAGATCCTTGATTTCGTATTAAAAAGCATCGTGTGCCGATATGGGGTGCCGAGGAAGATCGTATCCAACAACGAAACCCAGTTCGATTACGACTTGTTCACCAACTTTTGTGAAAAGAACGACATAATAAAGAGTTTTTCATCAGTAGCTCATCCTCAAGCGAATGGCCAGGTCGAGGCTGTGAACAAAACTCTCAAAAGTTCTCTGAAGAAAAAGTTGGAGGAAGCAAAGGGACGTTGGCCTGAAGAATTGCCCCAAGTCCTATGGGGTTATAGAACCATGACTCGAACATCAACGGGGCACACCCCGTTCTCTCTAGCATACGGATGTGAGGCTATGTTGCCTATTGAGGTCGAAATCCCAACAATCCGAACTCAAATTTACGACCAAGACTCAAACCACACTCATCTCGAAGAAACCTTAGACTTGATTGAAGAAAAGAGAAACGAGGCTCAGCTAAGGAACGCTGCCTACCAGCAACGAGCTACTAGATATTTCAACAAAAGGGTTCGAGATCGAAGATTCGGTGTGGGAGATCTGGTGTTAAGACGCGTATTTTTGGCAACATGAGATCCAGCAACTGGTGTGCTCGGACCAAATTGGGAAGGACCATACCAGATAGAGTTAGTCATCCGGACCGGTGTTTACAAGCTGGCGAGATTGGATGGGAGCCTGGTACCGTGAGCATGGAATGGCGAACACCTTAGACCTTACTATCAGTAGTGTAGGAAGTGTGTTGCTTGTAACCATGATTGATTATCTATAGTAGTTTGTCTGCTTTTGAATTCCATCAAATAAAGATCTATTTCGTTCAATATGTTATCTCTTTTTATTTTTACAATCTCTCTTAATTTAATAACCTATGGTCACACTCATAGGATATTAAGGGGGCATCATTGGTATATATACCATTGAAATAAAAAATAAAAAATGAAAACATAAAAGTATTTGGATATAACCAGATACACGAGCTTAGATAGTTTGGACAACCAAATTATCAAAAGATAATAACGTTTGGATTTAACCAGATGTGCAAACTTAATAGGTTTGGAAAAAACCAGCTAAAACTAATCGACGAGTTGGAATTTAAACCTACTTCGAAATAAGTCGAGATCGAGGCTGGAATATCTTAAAGAAAAATAGTTTCGAACTCATAAACTCGGGGAGATAACCGAGGATGAGGAAAAGTAACTAAGCAATAAGATATAACTAAACCATTCACATTACATACCATACAAGTACTTTCGAGTTCATGGTTAAAGTAATATCCGACCTTGATGAATAATGAGATCGGAAGCGGATAATTCGAACAAACAATGCGTGGATGCATCGAGTTTCGAGCCTAAATCCCAACTATGTTTGTATGAAGAAATAAACATAAAAAACTCATTCATATAAAATATGCAAAATATTTCGAGCCAAGAAATGTAAAGCATATGTAAGTTTATAAAAAAAAAAAATTGTATCAGCCCTACGGGCATAAATAAAAATAGTTACAAACAATAGAGGGGCGCAGCCCCGAGGTAAGAATCAAGAAGGAGCAGTTCCCTTGGCTTTTCCGGCGTCAACGACACTAGACCCCCTAGGACGAATAGCATGACTATCCTTCTGAGCAGCCTCTCGAGCGGCTTCACTCGCCTCAAGACGGGCACTCCACCGCTCTACATACTTGGCCTCGAGAGGAGCCAGGAAGCTGGTATCGAGGTCGGCATTGTCAACCCAAATTTTGTACATGGCCTGGTCTACCGCCTTCTCCTTCTGCTCTTTGAACTCGTTCAGGAGGCGGGCCTTCTCCCCTTCCATAATGTCGAAAGTAGCAGCTTTCTCCTCTTCGAGCTTAGCGTTAGCCTTCTCCAGCTCGGCAAGACGAGTCTTCGCCTGTTCAAGCTCGGCTTTCATCTTCTCCAGCTCCGCGAGACGGGTCTTCACTTTCTCAAGTTCGGTCTTCGAGTCCTTGAGTTCATCAACCATCTTAAGCTGGAGATCCCTCGACTCTTGGGCCAGAGACATACTCGTGTGCACCTCGTTGGTCAGCTTATAATTAAGCTGTGCTGAAACGACAAGGGCCTGAAATACAAAGAACGAATTAGATCGCGAGCTGAGACACAAACAGTTAAAGGAGAGTTGCGAAGGCTACCGCAGCAGTGAGTTCAATACTCTTATCATAAAGAGTATTACAGTCCGAGGCCTTGTGCACGAGGTCCCAATGGTCGGCACCGAAGCCAGAAAAACTCTGACCCACTCGAGAGAGGACGTCCGAGCTAAGCACAGCCCCTTGGGTCCCAGCGGCGCCGTCAAGCACGAACTCCTCAATATGAGTTCGGGCCATCGGCAGTTGAACCTTGGAGACAGAAAGTTTCTTCGGGGGCCGGCCGACTGTTATTTGAGTGTCGGTCGGAGGAAGCGAGATGGGCGCGGTTGAACTAGACGCATCAACCTGGATAATCGGCTCCTCGGTTGTGCTCGCAGTAGCCTGAGCCGTTGAGGTCTTCTCGAGGCGTCTGGGGACCTTGGATGGTCGGTCGGACCTCCGCGAGGCTCTCAGGCGTTTACTCTTCTGAGCTCCAGCTCCCTCATCACTAAAAAGCACAACGTCAAGATCGGGATCCATGGCACCTGCACAGTTCCAATCGAAGTTAGACATAATGATAATAAGCTTGGAAAATAAAAAAGAAAAAACCAAGTAAAGAAAGACCTAACTGGAACTCTCCCCCGAACTAGAGCTCGGGGACCATGAAATTCCCCCATCTTCAGAAGAGGCAGGGGGAGTACCTTCCCTATAGGTGGACGTCAACCTCGAAAGGTCCCTATAATCGTTGGTCCCATATTGGACAGCTATCCCGTTACACCCCTCGTCTAAAGTATACATGGTGTCATACTTCCCGAGCCAACTATCAAACCTATGAACTCGATCGTCTACCCAAGTCCATATGTAGAAGTGGTATCTATCATACGGGCATGAAACTAACCTATCGGGTTTATGCTTTAATAAGGTGGGGGACCACATTCTCGAGGTAAGGATGGCTTTACCTTCATCCGAGTCTGAACTCGAGGCTTCGTCATTAGCTTCATTCCCCGATGGTGGACTCCTTCGACGAGCTAGGGGTGGAGGCCTCACCTCTCTCCTCGGGGGGAGGATACCTGTGGGCAAAGGCACCTGCTCCCAATGATCATACTTCTTTTTGGACCAGTCTGAGGTGGACTGGCCATCTCCCAAGAGCCCGCAAGCTCGGAGCTTACTCTCATGTAAGAGGTACGAGAGAGACCTCCGGCCGTAAGGAGGTTGGAGCAAGGTCTCTCTATGCTCCTTCATCGTGACGTCGGGGGTAGGACGTTGAAAATTGGCTGGAAAATAAGACACCTTTTAACTAAGTACAAACCTACAAACCAAAAACCCGAGCACAGAGATAAAGAAAACTGGAATACTTACGAATCTGCCTGAATGAGTAGCATCGAGACGGGGACAGGCCGTTTGTCCAGAAGAAGGCTTTTTTGAAATCAGGTGGATGATTAGGGAGATCTTCAAAGACCTTTTTCTCTTTGGGATAGCTCAAAAGGTAGTAAAAACCATCTCCTACCCAAGCTCAGGAGGGGTTGCTTTTCAGACAAAAGAGATATAAAATCTCCTGAGGTGAAGGTCCTTCCCACTTCAGCTCGTGGTATAACGACCTTAGGGCTGACAGGACCCTGTAAGAATTGGTGTTGAGTTGGAATGGGGCCAACCCAACTAAGTCCGTGAAGTCCTTGAAGAAAGACTTCAAAGGCAGTAGAGCTCATGCCTTCATGTGTTCCTGGCTCCAGGCCGCATACCTCAGCTTAATGTCAGGGTTTCCAGTCCCTAGAGCATGGCAGCTTCGTTCATTAGAGGTCAGAGCTCGACATCTCAAGGAGCTTGACAGCCTCAGGCCATGTAATGCCAGGATGTCAGTTACCTGAATTATTGAGGTTACCGAGCTCCAGTAGTGCTCGGCCTCAAAGAATTCTTTCCTCGGCTGCGAGGAAGAAGGCTCCCCCATCATTGAAAATTGGAGTTCTCTTGGACTATACACGACGGTGACCTTTAATGCGGGGTCGAGGGGGATCAGCCTAGGCCCTGAATTGGACTCTGGATAAAGGGCCTCCCGAAGAGTTCTCCTCTTCTTCTCTATGACCTCGTCTATTTGGCGGCGATAATGAGCTTGAATATCCTCCTGCTCGCGCGCAAGCTCGTACTCATGAATCCGACATTGATTCCGAGCAAAAAGCGACTCCAGGCTTGGGGTTTTTGGCGAGTAAGGGTTTGCCAGCAATGACCCCCACCGTCTTTCCAGATTCTGTGACATCTAGCGAGAAAGAAAAAATGGTGAGGGCCATGCATGCAAGAGTTCAAAGGTTACGAGCTTGACAGGACAAGCTCGGATCTTATGGACGAAGCGAGTTTGAAACTAAGACCTTTATTAAAGAGTCAGAACGTGTGTCCCACGAGAAAAGGAGGAGAGTGGACAATTTTTTGAAAATCCCGAAAATCAGGGGAAAAAGAGTGGCGGATAACCAGAAAAGGTAATCTTGGGTATCGTGCATTCGTCAAGGCCAATGGTTTACACCCGATATCTTGGTATACAAGAAATGTCTTTTAAAATTTTAAAGCCCAGAAAAAAGAGATCTTGCTCAAACATCAAAACTGGGTATGAACCAGTGATGTAAACCCAGTGTGGAAACTTAAAATATGAAAGCCTATCGGACAAAAATTCCCTAACGTATCGTACTAAGAAAACAAACTAGTACATTCACAGAAATAACAAGAACAATATGAATAGAAACGGGTATGAGGGAAAATAAAAAGACAGTCGGACACTTACACAAGGTTGGCGATTGCTGAGAAATCGTCGATTGAAGGAGAGGCTGCAGGTATAAGCACATGGTCTCGAACAAACTGGTGGTCTTCTGTTTCTTCGGCTGGGAGAACATGCACAAGCAATAAGTTCTCTGGGATGGCCTCTGGTTTTGTCCCCTCTATTTTGCTTCTGATGCGTGTAAAATAAGAGGAAGAAGAAGACCTTATATACATAGAGGGAAAAAAGTGATAAAAAGGATTGATCTGAGCCATTGGCCAGAATCCTCATAAAATCCAACGGACAGGGATTGATGACATGATGATACCGAAAAGGTGGCAGACGAATGATCATGGGCAGATTTCCAAGATACTCGAGTACCCTGAATGGGCAATACCCGACTGACACGTGTCCATTCTCAAGTGTGTGACGGTACGGTTCCCAAAGAAAGTACTTAAAAAGTTTCCTTCTCTTAGGATTCGAACAAATACTTTTGAGGGGGCAAGATGTTATACCCAGATTTTGAGCCATGATAAATGTGACCTTGAAAGCTGGATTCGCAGCGAATGAACTCGTAAAGTCTGAAGTATGTTCCAAGACTAAACATCGAGCCTGCAAAGCTGAGGCGACTTCGAATACGGTGGCCTCGAAATCCACACGATCTCGAAGGGTAGCTCCCGAGATGCATCTGTCCTCGAGGATGACCTCGGATCATGGGTTCCGAGCCTGACGCGCGTCCGATCTTGAAAGCCATGTGACCTCGGGAGATGTTATTAGCTCGAAAGTTGATGTGAGACCTGGGAGAATAAGGCCTTGGTGATATATGATAATAACCTTGAATATCTTAAAGTGTTGTCTATAAGAGACGTGGTCTACATTTATTACTGTAAATCCCCTAAAATCATGGGATATTATTTGATTAGTTATACGCCCCCTGGTCTTCAGGGGACGTTTCCTTTTATATCGGATTACAGGCATTTAAGGCCATTTGATTTATTTGCACAAAAAGAGTAACTATCCAAAATATGTGGGATAGTATTCTGCAATCTTCTCTATAAATAGAGAGGACATGCACCATTGTAAGGGACCGAATCTCTTAATCTTGTGAGAAAACTCTGAAGAATTCATACTTGAAGAATTTTCATAGATCATCTTGAGTTTAATAACAAAGACTCGTGGACTAGGCAGATTTAACTGCTGAACCACGTAAAAATTGTGTTTTGTATTATCATATTTATATTGGCCATCACTGTTTGTTGTTTACGTGCTCTTCTTTCATGGTTGACGAAAAACGGCGTCAACACCCACATTTTCCTCCCCATTGCAATCTTCACCTTCAATTCTCTTGACCCAATCTGGAATAAAACCCTTTCCACCTTGACAAGTTTCTGAATCCACCCAACGAAAAAAATAACACCCCCTTCTGACTGTAATAAGGCAGAAAATATACAAGTTATTTCAAGAACACCATTCAAACAATGAATAATCAAGAACAAGAGAAAATTAAAAAAAAAAACTTACTATCATTCTATAGCATGTTCTGAACCTTCTACCAGGATTTCGATTGGTCCAAGAGGTCCTCAATGCCGACGTTAAGCCACAATCACAGGCTACTCCATCATACCTCACTGGACCCCTACCCTGATACCTCCCTCTGCTGTGTACTCGACCAGAAGAACAAAATGAACCTTCACCCTCCATATTCCTAGTCCTCCTTCTTCCTTAGCTCTTAAAAAATGGCTTCTTCTTCCACCGTCGACTTCTTCTTTGAAGCCTCTTCGAAAATGGCTTCTCTTCGTGGGTTTGGGGGTTTTAGTTTTTAGGTTTTAAAAATAAAATAATAATAATGAAATTAAATTTGAAAATAATTTTATTTTTGTTTTAAAAATTTAACCTAGGATTAATCTGGAGCCTACACGTGTCCACTATAGCCCACTAACAGAGACCCTATTGACGGAATTTGATGGAATTACAATTTTAGGATGTTTGGGTACTTTACCCACTAAAAAAAAAGATTGGGCACGTGCTGGGTATTTTCCCCAAACATTGGCTACTTATGCCACTATTATCCCTTTATTTTATTTTTATTATATTCAAATAATTTATATATAATGTTTGGTAATATGGCTCTTTAAAGAGTTTTTTTTTTTTAAAAATCCCACCTGTTTTATAAATTATTGTGGATTGTACTTATAGTCTATAAAATAAAGTGTTCCTTTCCACACTTTAATTTATCCCAAAATTAATATATCTTTTTCTCTTTCGTATGAGTGATTGATTCATTTTGTCTAGCTTAATTAGTTGTAATTTTTGGATTTTATCAAAGTTTTATACTTGTAAGCTATAAATAAAACATCTAATTCCAATCTAAAGTTGAAGAATAGTTTCTACTATTGTTGAACAATGGTTTGTACGAGATTCTTTTATCTAGGAGAAAACAAAAACTGCCACTTGATTTGATATACTCAAAATTCTTATACAAAATAAAAAAATCGAAATTGCATTGGGTTGGACTCGTCCTACTCGAATGTTATTCAAGTTGATTACATATAAGAGATATTGCCCAAAATTCAAGTCTTTTACATTAAAAAAAATATATTATTCTAGTCTTTATGTTTACATAATAGTGAATATAAAGAAAACCCTAATTCATTTCCTCCTATTTGTAAACTCTCCTCAATTGCCGCCTACCCCCAAACCCAAAGAACCAACCTGGTAGACCCTCCCTCACACTAACGATTGGCTTTAACTTGAAGTCTTCAAATATCCAATAAACCCACTCACCCAGAGACATTTTCTTCACCCTTACTGTAATATCCCAAATTTTCTAATCAGGCTTAGTGCCTTAATTAGTGTGCCGGGAGGGTATAAACAGATATTATATGCATTTTTATGATTATATGTTTTGACGCGATTTTTCGCCAACAATAGATTTAGAAATCCAACAAGAAAGATATTAGTGCTTATTTGTAAACTGTAATGAACTATATGAACGACTTCTCACACACACAATTTTACGTGGTTCAATGGTTAAATTCCACCTAGTCCACGAGATACTATTATTACTCTCTTACAATTTCTACAGAGTTTCTGTATTACAAAAACCAATCCCTTTTTCTGTCCATTATCCCTGATATTTATAGTGGAATTTCCTGAACAGGTTTGGGTAACTGTGTGCCTAAATATGGTAAACAATCAATCAAGATAATTCTCATTTACATAGAGATACAATTGCCTATGAAAATTACTCCCGTTATCTCGAGCAATAAATGTATAATACAACATGGACATTAATGTGCGTATAAGTGACCTCCAAGTCCTTAGGCATCCTTCACTATGCGTCATGACAAGGTTTCCACGAGCTAAACATCTTCATTGAGCTGGTGATTGAAGAGTATCCAAACCTTAGTTCGGATTAAGTTCAGAGCACCCTAAAAGGGGATCTGGTCACTACATGTCTCGAACTGGATCATCATCCTGTGAAGCGACCAAAAAATTATCTGCATGCCGTACTGCCAAGTCCTAACTCGAGCTGCTCACATCATCATTAGCTAGATGTTCTACTCGCCTGATATTTCTACTTGTTTATCTGCCAGTTGTACCCCTACCCAAGTGGTTGAATCCATGCTAATTTTTAGGGTACAAAAATATGCATGATTATATGAATTATGTGAGGTATATTATGATATGAATATTGTAGAATGTTTAGGTGTATTAAGTATGCATGTGAGCCTGTTTCTTATTAGAAGGGTATTTTCATAATTTTTACATGTTGATGGTGTATTTGTAAATATGTGTTTTGTGATTTAGACCACATTATTATGTGGATATGTTTGAGTTATTCGACATGAGACGATACTAGTGAGAAAATTATAAGTTTAGTCACAGCGGGGTTAAATACCCCACTCGGGGTGAGCCTAGGGGTATTTTGGTAATTTAGCACATCACTGGAATTTATTGGGTAATGGGAAGTTATTTGGTGATTATTTGATGATATTGGAATTAATTGAGACATATGGTGCTAATTGAGGATTAATGGGAAATGGTGGTAAATGACCATTTTGCTCTTGAGGACATTAAAGAGCTAAGGTTTGGGCAAGGGGTGTTTTGGTCATTTCATGCCCATGGAATTGACTTAGTCAATTAGAAGCCTTCATTAATTAGATAACAAACAGAACTCAAAACATCTCTCTCTCTCTCTCTCTCTCTCTCTCTCTCTCTTTCTCTCCTTATGGTTAAGTATTTTTTTTTTTTGAATTTTGGGGAACAAAGATCTTGAATTGAAGACTTAGAGCTGGGAATTGGATTAAGGTGCAGCTTAGGGTCAGATTTCTCAGCTGAGGTAAGGATTTATATTATGGTTTTGATGGATTTTTGGTTTGTTTTAGTGTTCTTGAATTTTATACTCAAGAATTGAATTTTGGTGAGGTTTTGGCTTGGTTTTTGGGGTTTATATGGTGCCTATAATGTGTTGTTATGAGTTTAGAATTCAATTCTGGGTTTGGTTGAAATTTGGGGACTGATTTTAGGGGTTTTGGTTTGGAGAAATCCCTGGAAAACGCTAGAAATCTGGGTTCGCAGGGTTGCGTAGCAGTGCTGTTCTTGGAACACTGTGACCCGCATGAACTTAGAGGCGCTAGAGTTCTTCTAAACCACCTTGGCACCACAACGCGTGCTCTGTACCTTTGTGGTTCAGGGCTCTCTATCGAGAGGCGCGTCATGGCCCTTCAGGGGCGGGCCACATCTTTAATTGGGGAAATTGGCCAAATGAGGTTTGAGTTGTGAGGAGTCAAACCTAAAGGCTCGGGATGGATTGTACTACCTGGTTTAGTAGAATTTGAGGTCTCGGAGGCTAGGACACGATCCAGAAGCCTTTATTCGCTAGTTATTGATGGTTATTAGTTATTATGGTTGTGACTAAGGTTCATTGATTGGCTCTGGAAGAAAGGGTCGTGCTCAGGGTCGTGATACGTGTCTCGTTAAGGACCTAAGGTAAGAAAACTGCACCTAGTCTGTGGTTAAGGTTGGAGCCCGGTCATCGAACATGGTTATAACTATGACTGAGGTGTTTTATTAAACATGTCAGATTTTATTGAGCATATCTGTGATAAATGATTTATGTTTGTCTGTATTATTTGATTGAAAGGCTTGACTTATAAGTCAAAGGAGGCAATAGTGCGCTGAGCACAGGCCAGAATGGTTAGGCCTATCTAGGAACGTGACATACGCTTGAACGACCTAATGGTCGCTTGATAAACAAAGTGTCGAGTACGCTTGTCTAGCCTTATGGCTAGTTATCAATAAATAGGGCTACGGTCCCCGGTGTGACTCTATAGTCACTTAGTTGGATTGAATGAATGCATGAGTAGAGTTATTATTGCTAAGCATGCAAGATAAGATTCTGAAATCTGTTATTACCTACTTATGAGCATGTCTATGTTTTCTTGTTGAGCCTTGGCTTATGGGAGCTATGTGGTGCTGGTAAGGGAAAGGAGAACCTGGACCGACCATGAGTTGGAGAGCTTCGGTGGCGGGGTGTACATATGTAGCCTGCTCGGCCGTCACGACCTGGGATTCAAGGAAGAACTAGGGTGAAACCCTAGTTTTGCCGCTTAGGCCGGCATGTCTTGTATTCACCCTTTTTGAGTTGTAAATAACTCTTTAAATGTTTATTTTGGGATCCCATGTACGAACTTAAAATTTTTAATGAAAGTAAATATTCTTTTGACCAAGATTTTTAACCCTAACCCGTTAATTACTTCTAGTTACACGTTTATGTCCAAATGACTTGATTAGTGAGTCCAACACTATTTAAAATACATAGTGTAATGGTCTTGGCTATCTAGGGCGTTACAACTTGGTATCTGAGCTGCCAAGGTTTAAGTGTTCTTGAAAACTGGCTGGGCATGTACACTTGCCGCTAAAGACAAACTCGACTCAGGGTTTGGTAACTGTTTTTATGGTTATCTGTTTAACTGCTTAGATGAGATACAAATGCCTTATTTGCCTGCCTTATTAGGGATTATGAGATATTCTGATAGGGCCTGGCCTTGACTGTTATGTGTCTATTACAGATGTTCTTATTAGCACTATCACTGCTTGTGAATGCTAAGGAAATGCTTATTAGCATTGTTATATGCATATGTATGCTAGAAAATGCTTATTAGCATTGCTATTTCCTTCTGAATGCCAGAAACCGTTTATTAGCATTGTTATTTGCTTATAAATATCCAGAAGCGCTTATTAGCGATACGTTTGAGCATGAATATGATCTGACATGCTTATCAGCATGACTCCTAAGTGTGAAAGCTATTGAAATGCTTATTAGCATTGTAATTGCATGTGAATGCTTATTCGATCGGTTTTGGGCCATGGGGCGGCAAGAGGTACTATTATCACTACTTGATAGGCCAAGTTGTTAGCCGCTGATAAACTTGGAAGTATGCTTCCAAGCTAGTTAGATTGATTAGACGGCCAAAAAATACAGGCCCTAGAAGATAACCAGGGATAGACCCCTCCGTCAGCTCCAGAGAACAGGCAGCAAATGCTTGCTGATATGCAAGCTAGATTACAGAGGCAAGTTGTAGAGATCTGCCTATTGAGACAGCAACAAGTTCCAGCATGGAATGTTCTACCATTGGTGCCACCTGCATTGGTATTGGTAGTAGTATAGCCGCTAAAGGTTGAGAATAGATGGGAACCCCTTTATGAAAGATTTAGAAAGTAGCACCCTCCAGTTTTTTAGGGTAGTGCAGATCCGGTTAAGGCTGAACTAAGGATGAGTATGATTCCTGGACTTCATGAGGGTAGTTGGTAATGAGAGAGTGTCTTGTGCCATGTATATGTTTCGGGAAGATGCTCGAATTTGATGAGAAGTAATATCCCAGACCAGGAACATGAAAACCATGGATTGGGAAGAGTTCAGAATTTTGTTTGATGAAAGTACTACAATTATGTAGTTAGGGCTACAAAGGAATAGGAGTTTAATAGGCTGCTACAGGGGAATATGTCAGTGACAGAATATGCATTGAAATTTGATAGATTATTTAACATCCCAAAATTTTTAATATGGCTTAGTGCCTGGATTAGGAGGCCAGGAGGGTAATAATTGATTTAATGCACTATTATGTGATTATATGCATGATTATGTATGTTGTATTATCATATGATTGAATTTGCATATATGTGGGCCAATTCTTACAATAAGGGCATTTTCGTACTTTTGGCCCGTTGATGGCCTATTTGTATATTTTTGTGCATGCATGTGATATATGGGTGAGACCACATTATTATGTGATTATGTTTGAGCTATTCAGCATGAGACGATCCTAGGAAGCAAGTTAGCGGTTTGGTCATAGCGAGGTCAATTACTGGGCTCGGGGTGAGCCTAGAGGTAATTTGGTGCTTAGTACATTACCGGGAATGATCGGGTAATGGGAAATGATTTGGTGATTATTTGAGGATATATGGGAATGATGGGAATTGTGAGATGTTAATTTTGATTGACGGGGTAGGTGGAAATGACAAAATTTCCCTTGGGTGGCTTTGAGGGATTAGATTGGCCCTAGGGGTATTTTAGTCATTTTAGGTTAAATAAGATAGACTTAGCCAAAGGATGGCTGTAGAAAGAACCAAGTAAAGCAGGAAAACAAGGCACTCTCCTTCTCTCTCTCGATCATTCCCTTCCTCTCTCTATCAGTGTGATTTGTGGAGGCTAAGGTTAAGGATTCAAGCTTGGAGTTCTAGAGCTTGAGGTGTAGGATTGAATTGCTGCAGCTAGAAGGTGTTGATTCATAGTTGAGGTAATGATTATAAGCTTAAAATTTGAATTTTCCTCTGTTTCTATGTTGTTTATAAGCTTGAGAGTTTTAGATTGTGAATTGAGTATTTGGTAGTGTTTTGAGGGTTTTTAGGCTTGGGTTTTATTGCTGGATTGACGATAATGTATTGTTGAGGCTTGGTTTTGATTTTGGGATTGTTTGGTAGTGTCTTTGATTGAGTTTGGATTGAAGAAAATGCAGGGGAGCGGGGTTCGCGGGGTCAAGTCGTGGTTGAGTTCTTGGGCGCCGCGACTTGAGCGAACCCCAGAGCCTTAATAGGGCTCTATCTGCATGGCACACCGTGACCCTCAAGGGTGAGTCACGGCCCACCCCTGGCACCCAGACAGGGGTGGTTATCTGTCTGGGTGGTGCACGTGGCCCTTGGAGGCAGGTCGCGGCCTACCTGTTCTTGTTGAGCCCATGTTGGTTTTTAGATTGGGTTTTCAAACCTTAAGGCTCGAGATCGAATCTACTACCCATTTTGGTAGAATTCGAGGTCTCGGGACTAGGACTCGGTTCAGGAATCTTTTATTTTTTATTTTATTGATGGGATTTCATATTTGGTTATGATTAGGTTACCGTTGAGGGCCTAAGGTCAGGGTCATTCTCAAGGGTCGTTCTTTATCTATTTTACGCTCGAGCCTGAGGTAAGAAAATTGCACCAATTATGTGACATACATGATTATTGATGAAGCATGTTGAGTGCTCTATATCTGGATATATGTTGCATCATGAATGCTTGGTTGCATTGTTTACTTGAGAAATGCACTGACTTATCAGTCAGAAATGACAATATTGTTGAGTGTTGGTCGTGAAGCTTTGACTTATCAGTTAGGAACGACAATAGTGTTGAGCACTGGTCGTATGGCCTTGACTTATGAGTCAAGAGAGACAATAGCGCAACGAGGGCTAGTTGATATGATTAGATCTAATTAACAGAGCATTATACGCTCGCCCGACCCTGTGGTCGAAGAAAACTAAAGTGCTTGGCTAGTCTATGGTTAGTTACTTAGAGCTAGGGCTAAAAGGCCCAGGTGACTTGATGGTCACATGGCTTAGGGCACAGGTCCCCAGAAAGACTTCAAAGTCATCTATTCAAGGCACAATACCCCAGAATGACTCCACAATCATCTACTTCAAAGTCATCTATCAAGGCACATGACCCCAGAATGATCCACAGTCATCTGATTAGGGCTGCGAGCCCCGGAATGATTTCATGATCATTTATTAATACTTGTATACATGCAGTAATAAGTTTTCTTGTTGAGCCTTGGCTCACGGGTGCTATGTGGTGCAGATAAAGGGAAAGAAATACTTACCCATCCTTGAGTGGACAGCTTAGGTGGCGACGTATACATATGTGGCCGCCTGACCACCACGGCCAAGGTGTTTCAGGGGAACTAGGGTTTAACCCTATTTTTGCCGCTTAGGTCAGCGGATTGTAAGTTTTGAATTGTAATGACCATTTTGGATTGTAAACAACTTTGTAAACATTATTATGGGATCCCATGTACATTTTAACATTTTTAATAAAATATCCATTCCTTTTGACTGAGATTTAAACCCTGGTCATTAATAACACTTAAAGTTAATGGCCTAATGACTCGTTTAGTGAGTTAAGCACTATTTAAAATACATAGTGTGACGGTCTTGGTTATCCAGGGCGTTATGGATTGCCAAGTTTGCTGCAGACTTGGTGCCCACAGATGGGACAAGGAATGAAAGTTTCCTTCAAGGGTTACAACCTATGATAGCTTGAGATGTTCGAATTACCACTGTGCATGGGGTGATGACATATGCACAGGTGATAGAGAAAGCCCTTACTGAAGAGAATGTTGAGAGAAAGATCTAGCACAAGAACACGGTCAGAAGAGATATTAGGAGGACAAGACCTCCATTTACAACTTTTGGTAGGGGTGGAGGCCCTAGTGATCAAAAAAGGAAGGTTCTAGACACTTTGTTAGTTTCAGTCCCCGGCAGGAGGCCAAAGGGTATACAGATAGGCTGCCTCAACGGCAATGAGGTCTGGAGGTTCTACCCAGAGTGCACTAGATGTAGAAGACGAAATCTGGGAGAATTTCAACAAAAGCCTGATTTTTTGCGGGATAATAGGACATTTGAAGAAAGACTGGACGAGAGCGAAGAAAGAGGAACCAAAGAAAGCGGACAGCTTGACTCCAGCTTGAGTGTTCGTATTGACATAGGTAGAGGCTGAGTCTAGTCCTTCAGTAGTGACAGGTCAACTTTCTAGTGCTAGAACCTCTTATACTGTTTTGATTGATTCTGGTGCTACACATTCCAATGTTTCTAGTAGAATAATTGATAGATTGTGTAGACCATGTGACTATTATACTGTGGGTTTTGAGACTTTATTGCCCACTAGGGAGTTAGTAGTCTCCTGAAGATGGATCAGATCACGTCCAGTAGTGGTTGATAACATGAATTTGTCAGTGGACTTGATTGAATTGGTTATGGATGATTTTGGGTATGGATTGGTTAGCTAAATATGGGGAAAATATAAACTACAAGAAGAAGATGGTAACCCTTGAGTCTACGAGTTAGGATCCTTTTGTTTTTGTTGGCACTGTGCATGGACCCCGTGTACGTATGATATCATCATTAAGGACTAGAGACTTATTGTGAGGTGGTTGCATAGGATGCCTAGCTAGGTAGTGGATACCACTCAGGTCGTGTCAGCGGGACTAGAAGAGACCAGACTAGTCTGTGAGTTTCTGGATGTGTTTGCAGAGGATTTGCTAGGGTTGCCACCATATAGAGAAAAACTGTTTGTTATTGAACTGGCACCAGGGACAAAACCAGTGCCTAGGGCAGCATACATAATGGCCCCAACAAAGTTGAAAGAATTGAAGGTACAGTTACATGAGTTGTTAGACTTGGGGTTTTATTAGACGCATTTTCTCTCCATGGGGTGCGCCAGTCTTATTTGTGAAGAAGAATGATGGTTCTCTGAGGATGTGCATTGATTATAGGGAACTGAACAAGATAACCATCAAGAACAAGTATCCATTGCCAAGGATAAATGACTTATTTGATCAATTACAGGGCAAGACTGTATTTTCAAAGATTGATCTTCGATCTGGTTATCACCAGCTGAAGATCAAGGAGGAAGACATGCTGAAGATAGCCTTCTGCACCAGATATGGGCATTATGAGTTCCTGGTTATGTCATTTGGTTTGACTAATGCCCCAACAACTTTTATGGATATGATGAACATGGTGTTGATGGATTACTTGGATCAGTTTGTGATCATCTTCATTGATGATATACTAGTTTATTCTCAATCAAAGGCAGAACATGAGAAACATCTCAGGTTGGTTTTACATAGGCTGAGAGAGCACAAACTGTATGCGAAGTTCAAGAAGTGTGAGTTTTGGCTACCACAGGTGGCTTTCCTTGGTCACATTGTAAAAAAAGATGGAATCAAGGTGGACCCAGCTAAGATTGAGGCAGTAAGAGATTGGCCAAGGCCAAAGAGTGCTTCAGAGATCAGAAGTTTTCCAGGATTGTTAGGTTATTACAGGTGTTTTGTGGAAGGTTTCTCCTATATTGCTTCACCATTAACAGAGCTGACACACAAGAGCTTAAAGTTTGTGTGGTCAGAATGATGTGAGAACAACTTCCAGGAGTTGAAGTGGCAATTGAATACAGCTCCAATACTAAGTCTTACATTAGATTAGGAGAAGTTTGTGTTTTACTACAATGCCCCAAGATATGGTTTGGGTTGTGTTCTTATGAAGCCAGGGAAGGTGATTGCCTATGCATCACGACAGCTAAAGGATTATGAAGAGTAGTACCTTACTCACGATATGGAATTAGCAGCAGTGGTTTTTGCACTAAAGGTATGGAGGCATTACCTTTGTGGTGAGTAGTGTGAGATATACACTTACCATAAGAGCCTGAAGTATTTCTTTACACAAAAGGATCTGAACATGAGGCAGAGACGTTGGCTAAAGTTGGTAATGTTGGGTAAACTTATACAGGATCACAATTATTTTCATCTAAATCTTATATTAAAAAAATTAATGTAAGACAACCTAGAACATGTTCTACAATAGAACTTAAACAAAGATAATGATAAGAACACTTACATTATGTGCAATATAATGAATTAGTCATTCCTTCAGTTTCTCTAACCCTTGTATCATTTCTGTCACAGGGTATTACCAAGAAACTGAATCGATCTTCAAATTTCTTCACAACCTTCCAAAGTATCCTTAGAATCACCTAGACTAGAGTGGGAAATTCTCAACACACGAGATTGATACAAAGAGAAGAAGAGAAGAGAATTTAGGGGCTTAAAAAATGACTTTTTGTTGTAGAGAGAATCTAACACCTAGAGCATCAAAACTAGATGTTCTGTTCTTCTGTTCATATGTCAGATCGTCTGATTTCAACTCTCACTTAGCATTCTTTTTATAGGCTCAATTAGGTCATTTATTTAATTAAAAATCACTAAAATAATAGGTAATATCAGCCATTAGGTCAAAATTATCATGGACTTTAGGCCCGTGAAATTTCCCATTTAATTATAAGCCCGTTGGACTTAAAATCAAGACCCATATTATTTTCTATTGATTAATTAATTAAATAATTATTTAAATCCTTTATAAAATTAATTATTTAGAATTTTAAGCTTGATTTAAATTTTTTTTATTAATTTAGACACCAATTTGTCTTAATTAATAAATCTGGCTAAAATCTCTTTTCTTCTCTAAATTGCATGACTCTGTGAAACTATCTAAAATTGACATAGTCAACTTTGATAATTCTAATTGATAATTAAATCAATTAATTGAGACTATCTAGATGATTTTATCCAAGGTACAGTGAGGACCATGGGCCTATGAAATCAAGCTCCAATAAGTTATCATAAATTTAACAAATAAATCTACTATCTTATTAATTCCTCGTGACTCCACTAAAGACTCAGAATTGCACTCTTGAATTCATAAAACGTTCTATAACCATTATTGATACGTTATAAATTATCTATTGTTACAACCATAATTGTCACTCAATCCTCTATAGACGGTCGACAATGAGATGGTACTAAAAAAATACTGTTTTACCCCTCATTATATGTATCCTTAAAACACTTAGTTCCTTGTAAATGATATTTCAGTAAACTAATATTAATTACTAAAATGAGATCTCTATCATTTAGTACCTTGAACCAAACTAAAAGGAAACCATCATTTTACTTCTTCATCATAAGCTATAGATGTTCATATCTATGATTAACACTCCCACTCAATTATACTACCAAGTTCCCAAGATGTAAGTATGGGCTAGTCCGTAGGGTAAGCTAGTAACGAACAAGTCAAGGAATTCAAATAATGCAATCAATTAGAATACTAACCACTCAGAATTGAGATTGAATTGACTTATGGTCAACTATATGATATGACTAGAATAGATATTAACGGTATGTTTACTTATCCTATCAACTGTCAATATCAGTCCACTCTGATGTAACAAATACATCCAATCTTATCTACTTTACTAATGTTCTGGAAATAACATAACACTACAATGTGTAAGAAGATCATATCATAGATTGGAAAGTTAGTGTAAATCCTATGCACTGAATAATCTTAGGACTAACTTATGTTTGAACATATAATCATATTTATATTCCATTGTAATTATGTCACTATAAATATGATTAGCTATATGGTTGGGATTTAATAGAATTTTATATTAAACAGATAATCATGAAAATAAAACATGTGAACAAAGTGATTGACCAAGTCAAAAATGATTTATATTCTTTTATTGATAATAAAATGAGATTACAAAGAAATTGAGTTTTAATTAGGGCATAAAATCCCAAAAGGTAAAAGATTATGATTGCGAGATTTTGTATTATCCAGGGAAAGCCAATTAGCAAAGGAATTTAAAAAATAATTCAAGGCCATGGTAGGCGTCAGGTCCGAGGCCTCGACCTTGACTAATGTCAAACAACAACCCGGAGAGTCATTAAAAAGCTACCTGGCGAGGTTTAACATAGATGAGGCGTGAGCCCGTAATGTTGATGATAGTGGTCATCTTATGGCCATTCGAGCTGGAATATTTTTAGGAAGTCCCCTTTAAGATGATATGCAGATTAAACCGATAAGAACAATAACTGAGTTCAACAAAAAGGCTCAGAGATTTGTCAATGTAGAAGAGGCAAGGTCAGCATTAAAACTGACCCCTCCTTCCATTATAACTACAACGATGAATGTTAACTCAGTCTCGACCTCGGCTACCCCATAAACGTCTC
The DNA here is from genome assembly GCF_963169125.1 of Humulus lupulus. Classification (NCBI taxonomy): domain Eukaryota; kingdom Viridiplantae; phylum Streptophyta; class Magnoliopsida; order Rosales; family Cannabaceae; genus Humulus; species Humulus lupulus. The sequence continues at coordinate 204,179,703 of NC_084802.1, forward strand.
GACCCTTAGGAGATAACCCTTCAAAAAGAAAGAAAATGAAGGGAATAACTTAGAGGTGGACGGGGGGAAAAAGAATAAGGGAGACAAGTATTTCTCCATTTATACGGTTTACACTGAGCTCAATGAAACTCAGGAGAATATATTTGTCACAAATGAAAATCAGGTCCCGTTTAGGCAACCTGACCCAATGCGAAATCAGAAGTCAAAGAGAGACACCAACAAGTATTGCTGGTTCCATAGGGACATCGGACACACCACTGATGAGTGCAAACAATTAAAAGACGAGATCGAAGGCTTGATCTCGAGAGGATATTTTAGACAATACATAAGAAGATGAAATACCACTCAAATGTCGGCTGGACAAAAGGCAGCTTCTGCACAACCTGCCCAACAGAATAACACCTCCCGAGCAAGGTAGGATGATCGACCTCCCCCAATAGATGGTGAGGGTGTGACAACCATCTCCGGAGGACCACACCTTGCTGGATCAAGCAGAAATGCCCAAAAGAGATATGTTAATGAGCTCAAGACTAGAGACGGTTCTCCCTACGACCTTAAACCACGAGCTCCAAAGCAACAAAGGGTTGAATCTCAACCCATTACTTTTACAAAAGAAGGTGCTTCTTGAGAGAAAACTAGGATGTGTTTGTATGGTCACACTCGGATATGGCAGGGATCAGTCCGAGCATTATAAGCCATGCACTCAACATAGATAAGAGCGACAATAGGTAGAAAGCCCTGAAAGAGGAGGTCAAAAGGCTAAAGGCAAATCGGTTTATCTGAGATGCTTTCTACCCTGACTGGATAGACAATCCTGTGTTGGTTCTGAAGCCCAATGGCAAGTGGTAAACTTGCATCGATTATTCTGACCTTAACAAGGCATGCCCCAAGGATTGCTTTCCCTTGCCTCGAATTAATCAGCTCGCAGATGCCACTACGGGTCATGGCATTATGTCATTCATGGAAGCTTATTATGGGTATAACTAGATAGCCATGCATGCACTCGGCCAAGAACATACGAGCTTCATGATCGATAAGGGTTTGTATTGCTACAATGTAATGCCTTTCGAGCTCAAGAACGCTGGACCCACATACCAAAGACTGGTGAATCAATGTTCGCTGAGCAGATAGGGAATAACATGGAAGTTTATGTGGACGATATGTTAGTCAATTCCAAACATAATTGTAACCACGTTGATGATCTCATTGAATGTTTCAATCTGCTTTGAAAATACAATATGAGACTTAACTCACATAAATGCTTATTCGGAGTATCCTCGGGAAAGTTTCTCAGATTCATAGTGAATGCTCGGGGTATAAAGGCTAATCCCGACAAGATTAAATCATTAATTGACATGCCCTCACCTAAAAAACATAAGGATGTTCATAGCCTAACTGGACAAATGGCGGCCTTGAGTAGGTTTGTCTTGAAATCCATAGATCAGTGTCTTCCATTTTTAATCTTCTGAGAGGTGCCAAGAAGTTCGAATGGTCGGATGAGTGTGAACTTGCATTCCAGAGCCTTAAGAAACATCTTGCCAAACCACCAATCTTGTCTAAAACAATTACGGGGGAAGTATTATACTTGTACCTTGCCACAATTGAGCATGCCATTAGTGTAGTGCCTGTTCGGGAGGATAAGAAAGTATAAAAAAAATCAGTTTATTACGTCAGTAAAAGGTTACTGGGGGAAAAATCGAGATACCTGCTAATGGAAAAACTGGCTTTGTGCCTAATACATACATCTCGAAAGCTTCGACCCTATTTCCAAGCACATCCTATTCATGTGTTTACTGATCAACCATTAAGGCAAGTATTATCCAAACTCGAAGCATCTGGGAGATTGTTGAAATGGGCTGTCAATATCAGACAGTTTGAAATCACCTATCACCCTAGAACAACGATCAAAGGGCAAGATTTGGCAGACTTCATTGTCGAATGCATAGGAATCTCTAACGAGGAAGTTGTAATCCCATCCCGCGAGCTATGGAGACTATACGTCAACAGATCCTCTAATGAAAATGGGCAGGGACAAGAATCATTTTGATCACCTCGACGGATTGATAGATTCCATTCAGCGTTAAGGTTTGGCTTTGAGGCATCAAATAATGAGGCTGTGTAACGCCCTGGATAACCAAGACCGTTACACTGTGTGTTTAAAATAGTGCAAGACTTGCTAACCAAGTCATTCAGAAAAAGTGTAAACTCTATACCATTATCAGAGTAAGAATAAAAAGATTTCGGTCACAAACAGGCTATTTTCGTTAAAAATGACAGTTTAATACATGGAGACTCAAAACAAGGTTTAGGTGTCTTAGTTACAACAAATTCTAGAAGTTATAAATAGTTCAAGCCACTCTAATGGAAAAATATACATTTTAGGTTTCCGTTCCTGTACAATCTCTCGACCGTGGCGGCCGAGCAGCTGACGATGTACACCTCGCCCCCAGAGCTCTCCAACTCATGGTTGATTCAGCCTACCCTTGCCTTAACCTGCACCACGTAGCACCCGTGAGCCAAGGCCCAGCAAGAAAGCATAATAACATAGCAAGCTCAGTAACACTTATCTGATATTTTACAATGCTCAACTAAGAATTCGATATTTCATAACATTTATCCACTCAGTAATAACAGTTTGTCATCCAAACAGTCAACCAACTATATTCATAACACAATATTCACATTCATAGCCAATAGATTGTCACAACCATCAAATAACATTCAGGGTTGGCGCCCTTAGTCGCACCCTCTATTTAACACACTGTCTTCGGCTCATTAGGGCCGCCCCCAGTGTAATACTCACTGACTCCGGCCAGCTTAACCGAGCTCAGTGATAAATAAGCTGCCTCAGCTACCAGTGGCCGAGCCGCGCCCCAGTGCGCAAATATTGATTCCGACACCCTTAGGCCGGTAATCGCATGTCCCATGGCATAATAACACCATCACACGACATGATATACAAATGGAGGGAACTCTTAGTCCCATCATGTTCACATGGATAATCACATTCACATAACAATGTATACAAGCATAGGGAACACTTAGTCCCAACCTAACCACATAATCAGGTGCAGCTTTCTTACCTTTCAATTCACTAGCTTTGATCACTTGACTCCTTGAGCACGATCCCCCTCGAGCCCTAGCGCTTACCTAAACACAATCATGGCCAAAGTCATTATAAATCCCCAAGTTCAAAACCTAGCCCCGGGGCCAATCCCGAGCCCCCGGGAAGTCCTAGTTCCACCAAACAAGGTGGTGGAACCAAACCCCAAACCTTAGGTCAAAAACCCTTGCAAACAACCCTAAAATCCACTTCAGGAAGCAGGGTAGCGCTACAGCGCTCATGGGAGGGCGCTACAGCGCTACAAACAGAAGCCAAAATCCCTCAGCAAACTTGGCCTAGCGCTACAGCGCCCAAAGGCTAGCGCTGTAGCGCTAGTCACAGACAGATTTACACCAATTTTCTTCCTCTGCGATTTTCTCGAACCAACTCGAACCAAAACTCTTCCAACTCTTTCCCAATCTCAAAAACAACCTCATGACCATATTCCACTCATCCCAAGCACCCCAAACATCTAGAACTCAAGCACATGCATCCACAAACTCAGAATTCACCATAGCCACTCCTAAGCTCCAAAACTCAATCAAAACCAGTTGAACAACAAAGTTAGAGTTTAGGCTTTATACCTTTGATAGAATTTCGACCACAAGCTGTCTCTAAACCTTCTTGGCTTGCTTCTCCTCAGTCTTAAGCCTGAATTCCTAAAGTTCCATCCAATTCAACTTAAGCACCATAGCTTAAAAACCAGAAACAAAACCAAACCAGCAACTGAAGAGATTACAGAACCTTACCTCAAGTGATGGCCTAATCCTGCTAACCCTTGCCAAATCCTCAATCTTTGCTCAGAAACCTTGTAGCTTAATTGGACTAACTTTCCTCTGAGTTTTACTCCAGAAACCCTCAAGAAATTGGTGAAGAATACATAAACCGACTTAGAGAGTACAGCTCTATTTTCCCTTCCTTTTCTCTTTTCTTTCTTTTTCAGACTTCTCCAATATTCTACAAATCCCACTAACATAAAGCCCTGGTATTATTTAACTTCTGTAAGCTAAATTACTAGTATGCCCTCCCCATTAAATCCAAACCCTTTAATCCACTTAGGGGAATTTTAGTCATTTTACCCAATTCCCGCTAACTCCTCGAGTGTCTCTAACATTTCCCGCTTAATTCCCGATACCTAACTAATCTCCAATTATATTTCTCAATGTTAAAAATAGACTCCAATATGCTCGCTAAATTCCCATTTATACCCCTAGGCTCACCCCCAGCCGAGTATAAATCCCCGCCATGACTTTTCGCCACTTTGCTCGCTAGGATCGTCTCGAGTCACAGATCACAAATATATCCACATAATAATGTGGTCTCAACATTAACCTACCAATATACACACAAATACACAATTACGCTCTCAATGAGCCAAATTACCATAATGCCCTCACAGCAGAGTATATATAGTCCCATGCATGCCTTTATCATCATATAATAATATGACCCACACAATCATGCATATAATCACATAATAGTACAGTAAATCAATTATGGCCCTCCCGGCCTCCTAATCAAGGTCCTAAACCTTATTAGGAAAGTTGGGTCGTTACAGGCTGAGTATGAGGCATTGTTAGTAGGTCTTTGGATAGACTCCAAGCTCAAAGAAAAGGCCATCCACTGCTACAGTGATTCTCAATTGGTCGTGAACCAGGTCTTAGGTGAATATCAGGCCCGTGGCATAAAAGTGGCGGCTTACCTGGCGAAAGTTAAGGCAACATTTGGAGAATTTGAGTTCTACGCTATAGAACAAGTTCCATGTGAACAAAATTCAAATGCAGATGCATTGGCCAGGCTTGCCATGACCAAAGAGGTTGACACACTAAACGTGGTTCCAGTGGAATTTTGAGCATAACTGATCCTGAGGAAGAAGAGGTAGACATGATTGACTCGCAACCCACCTGGATAACCCTGATAGTTGACTAACTCAAAACTGAAAGTCTCCTAGCAGATCGGAACAAGGCTAGAAAGCTTATGTAAAGAATACCAAAATACACCATCTTGGAAGGAAAATTGTACAGAAGGGGATACTCCATTCCACTACTTAGGTGTGTAACTCTCCCCGAGGCAAATGAGTTTTTAGAAGAATCCATGAAGGATTTTGCAGAGACCACACTTGGGGGCATAGCCTGTCAAAAAAGGTGATTAGGCAAGGATATTTCTGGCCAACAGTCAAGGCAGGTTCCTTCGAGTACATTAAGTGTTGTGATAAGTGTCAACAGTTTGCTTCAATACGACGAGCCCCACCCACCGAGCTTACCATGATGAGCTCTCCATGGCCAATCATAGTATGGGGGATCGATCTCATAGGCTCCTTGCCAACATGAAAGGGTGGAGTAAAATATGCAGTAGCCGCCGTTGAATATTTTACAAAGTGGACCAAAGTCAAACCCTTAGCAACTATCACCTTGCACAAAGACCTAGATTTCTTAGTAAAGAACATCATCTGTAGATACGGGATGCCCATGAAGATTGTGTCGGATAATGGGACCTAATTTGACAGTGATTTGTACACACACTTCTGCGAAAAAAATGTGATAATTAAAAGCTTTTCCTTTGTGGCCCATCCACAAGCAAATGGCCAGGTCGAAGTAGTAAATAAGACTCTAAAGAGTTCTATGAAGAAAAGAATAGAATAAGCTAAAGGGAGATTGCTGGAGGAACTACCCCAAGTCCTGTGGGCATATAGAATGACGACAAGAATCTCAACGGGGCATACCCATTTTTCCCTAGCTTATGGATGCGAGGCCATGTTGCCAATCGAGGTCAAAATCCCAACTATAAGACGTGACTCATATGATCAAGCCTCGAACCAATCCCAGCTCGAAAAAAGTTTGGACCTCATTAAAGAAAGTTGAGACAAAGCCCAATTGAATAATATTGCATACCAGCAGAGGGCTACGAGATATTTTAACAAAAAGGTCCAAGATACAAAGTTTGAATTGAGAGAATTATTGCTAAGGCGCGTGTTTCTGGCGACACGAGACCCATCTGCTGGGGTGCTCGAGCCTAATTGGGAGGGACCCTATTAGGTCGAGTCCATTATTCGACTTAGAGTTTATAAACTAGCAAGGTTAAATGGAGAAATGATCTCATGAGCTTGGAATGGTGAACATCTACGACCTTATTATCAATAATGTAGGAATGATGTTTATTCATTTAACCAAGCTTGTATTTAATTTTTGCTTTTCATCAATAATGCACTGAATTTCATTCAAATATTGTGTTTTTATTGTTATTTTTGGCAAGCCCCCAAGGTCCAATAACCTAAGATCACAATCATAGGATATTAAGGGGGCATAAGTGGTATACAATCATACCATAGGCTCGAAAAAATATAACATCGATAAAAATAAACTCTAAATTGTAAGTGTATGGATCATTAAACAAACAAGAAATAAACAAGTATGGAACAAACCAGCAAAACCTAATCGACACAATCAAAAGTTGGAATTCTAGATAAACCAACAAAAATTACATGTCGAGACAAGGGCTGGAAATTTTGAAAATGAATTTCGACCTCACAACCTCGAGGTCATACTCGAGGATGAGGAAAAGCAACTGGAAAAACAAAATATAACTAGACTAACTAGGTTACGTACAATTTAAGTATTTTTTAATACATGATAAAAGTAAAGTTCGACCTTGACAATAATGAAGTCAAACATGGACATTTCGAATAAACTATGCATGAATATATTGAAATTCAAACTTAAGCCCCGCGTATATTTGTACAAATAAACTAATATAAAAGCATGTCCTTAATAATAACATGCTCGAAATATTTCGATCCAGAGATATGATGTACAATATTAAGGCAGAAAGCTAAAGGTAGATAATGTGCAAAAAGATTTTCGAGCTAGAAAGTTGAAAGCATAAAAACTACTGTTAAAATATAAACATTCATAAGATAATCAAAATAGCTCAGGCTCGAGCTATAGATTGTCTTTGCCCCAAGGGCACAAATAATATAGTTTCAAAAATCATAAGGGACGCAACCCTGTTCGAAACAACTCAATGTTGGTCGACTGAACCAGACTCGTCCTCCTCGCCTTTGTCATCCCTATTCTCGCCATCCTGGGTAGTGGCTGTGACCTCCTCCTCGGCCAACCGAGCCTTCCATTTTGAGATGAACTCCTCTGTTAGGCACTTCTTCTCACCTTCATGAATTCCAAAAGCAAAATCCTTCTCCTCCTTCAGGCGTTCAGCCTCGGTCTTGGAAGCCTTTGTCTCTACCTTCAGGCGGTTGATCTCAGTCATGGCAGTGTCAAAATCTGCTGTCTTGGTGTCAAGTTCCTCATTCAGGATGTTGACAGTAGACTCAGATGAATCAAGTTTCGCCTGAAGAAGCTTGATGGCTTCCTCAGCCTTGGCTCGGGCCTCTTCAACTTTGACTTGAGCTCCCTTGGCCTCCTTCAGACCATCTCCAGCTTGGATACGAGCCTGGTTTGAATTGTAAACTAGGGTTTCCACTGCCGCCATCTTCGAGGAGAACACCAAACTTTGGCGAAGAACGTCAAGAAGGGCCTGAAAAAAAAATGTTTATAAGGGTTTGAAAATAAACAGATGACAAAGAAAGTAGAAGACAAGAGAAATAGACTTACCGAAACATTGAGCTCCATCGTTTGGTCAGTGAGGCGTGTGGGATTTTGTCCCTTCAAAAATTGCCACACATTGGCGTCGAGGTTGATGCAAGCCTGGCCTGCCCGAGATAGCATGTTCGAGCACAGGTCGACTCCTAATGTCCCTGCCATGTTCTCCAGAGGGTACTCCCGCACGTTAGACGACGCCACAAACTTGCAGACCACCATTGGGGCACCCATAGGGCTGGGAGCTGAAGGAGGCACGACATGTTTGCCTTTGTCTCCAGCAGGTTGGGAGGTGGCATGTTCTCCAGAGGTTCAGTGGTGGCGGCTGTTGAGGTCGTGAGGGCTGTGTTTGAAACCACGTCTGTGGATTCCAGAGCCTAGGCTTTGGGCTCGGAAGAGGCAGGAATCCAGGGAGAGGAGCCCTCAACGACTTTGGCTGACTTCGAGGTGGCCCTTTTCTTCGAGGTTACACGACCTTGTTTGGTTCCAAGGGGCTTGGGGGGCTATCCCAGGAAGCTGTCAAAGTCTGACTCCATGTCACCTGAAAGGCACGAGGTATATTAGTCAAGCCGAAAAAAAACCAAGTGCCAAGAACCTAACAGGAGGACTCACTAGAGCTCAAACTTGGGGACCAAGAAATTCCCCTGTCTTCTGACGAGGCTATGGGAGTCCCCTCCTAAAGGTGGGGGACATCCTCGAGAGGTCCCTATAATCATTTGTGTTGTATTGCACTGCTACCCCATCCCAAACCTCATTTAAGCTATACATGGTTTGGTATTTACCTAGCCAACTATCAAACCTACGAACTATAAGGTCTACCATCGACCATGCTAAGAGGTTATCCCTAGGGTCCTCGAAGAGGGTCATTACGTCAGGCTCGTGCTTAAGTAATGACGGAGACCACATGGATGAGTCAAGCACAACTTTACCTCATGAAGAGCTCGCTGAGGCCTCATCCTGTGCCTCATATCCCAAGCCTGAGGGTTCAAATGGGCGAGGTCTATGGGCTAGAGAGCTTTGACCCGCGAGTTTTCCTCTCACGGGGAGTTTGGTGGTAGGCACATCACATCCTAAAATCTCGCATATTTGCGGTTGTCGAAGTCGTCTGTGGTCTCACCTTCTTCTAGAAGGTTGCAAAGCCAAAGATTGTCCTCATGGAGAAGATAAGAGAGGGATCGTCAACCATAAGGGAGCTTGAGGATGGCTTCCTTATGTTCGCTCATGGCATCCATAGGTTGGGGACGATGGCAGGTGACTACATAAAAGGTTTGAGCAAGTCAATTAAGGTTCGAATACTCAAGGAAAATTTAATCAGAAAATACAAGTAAGGAACTTACGAATTCTCTGAAAAGAGTATAATCGAGAGGGAGCGAGACCGTTTGTCCATAAGAAGGCAGTCTTGAAGTTTAGAGGATGGTTCGGAATATCTTCGAACAATCGCTTCTCCTTTGGGTAGCTGGACAGATAGTAGAACCCATCCCCACCATGAGCTCGGGAAGGGTTTCTTTTGAGGCAAAAAATGTACAAGATCTGGTGCGCTGTGGGCTCCTCCCACTAATCTCCTTGTACAACGAATTCAACATAGACAGAACCCTTCACGAGTTCATCTGGAGTTGGAACGGAGCTATGCCAGCGTAGTCGAGAAAGCTCCGGAAGTAGTCCTTTAGGAGCAGTAAGGGTCCTAGCTCATAAGTGCTCACGACTCTAGCCAGCGCGCTTGACTTTTCTATCTGGATTGTCTTCTCCAGGTGCAGAGCAACTCCTCTCATCGAAATTGGCAGGGCAACAGGCTAACTTTCCAGAGAGCTGCAACCCGTGACAAGAGAGGAGCTCAGAAATTTGTCAAGTCGAGGTTATGGAACTTTGATAGTGTTCAACCTCGAAAAAAGAGCTCTCCGAGGCCGAGATAGAAAGGGATTTGGGAGCTTTAGGTAGCTGGTTAGAAGGACCCTCCATAAGACTGAATATGAGCTCACCAAGTGAAAAAACTACGGTAACTTTGAGTTTGGGGTCTAATGGAATAGACCTGATCTCGGGGATTGGGTTGGGGTAGGCTGCCACTCGAAGTCTCTTCCTTTTTCTCTCTTTAACCTCCTCGATTTGACGTCGAAAGTGGTCACGTATATCCTCTTGCTCGCACTGTTCTTTGTGTTCACGGATCAATTGTTGGTTTTGGGTGAAAGGTGATTCGGGACTGAAAATTGATGGGCGGTAAGGGATAACAAACCTGGGCCCCCATCGATTCTTAGAGTACTGTGATATCTAGCAAGGAAGAAAAAGGTGAGGGCCCATTATATAAAAAAAATAATAAAAGGGATTAAAATTTTGATAACTCGAGCTCGAAGGCTCAAGATAACGAGATTACCTTGATCAAGCTTGAAGGCTGGAAAGGGCGAGGTTGACTTGGATGTCTATCCCGAACTATTGTAAAGTTCGGGCTTCAAGCGTGAACCCACGCGAGGGTGGGAAGGTTATTGCCAATTTATTAGAACCACGTGTTTCAAGGGAAAGAATTGGCGGTTACCCAAAAAGACGATATTTTTGGGATTCGTGCATCCAAAACCCTATTTCTCAAGCTACACGAAACCTATGACCAAAAAACCCCATTACCAGAAAAAGTCCATTTTTACATGTCTCTACTAGAAAATTTTCAATCTAAACCATGATTCAAAGCATGCCGAATCCACTCAGATTAAGGAATAACTTACTTAATGCAAGAAATGAGCCATAAAATTTGGTAAGAACCAGAAAGCAATTTTCACAAAGAGAAGTGCAAAAACAAGTCAATATATGTATATAACCAAGAAAGATTAGAGCACTTACGTGAATCTGATCAGGGATACGATGAGATTGTCGACTAACGTAGCGAAAGCAAGAATGATCTCACGGAGCCAAATGTATTGAAGCAGTTTTGCTTCTTTGGCTTAGAAAACATGCAAAGGGAGCTCTATGTCTTTCTTTTTCTCTCTGGTTTGTATTTTTTGAAAAGTAAGTGAGAATGGGGAAGATGAAGAGAGGGTATATATATACCCCAATTGTCAAATCAAAGGTCGGATTGATCTGGTCTGCTGGTTTGCGTTAGAAGAAGATCCAAGGGATCACGTTTGATTCCCAAAATATGGCGGTAAAAAGGAATAGGAAAGGACATGTGCAGAAAAAAGGAGTATTTGAGTACTTTGGGCATTCAATCCCTGAGTGATGCGTGTCCACACTCGGGTGTGGTAGGTGGCACATTTACTGAAAAGTGGAGTTCAAAAGTTTTCTTCTCTTAGGATTTGAACTAACACTTTTGAGGGGGAAAAATGTTACACCTGAATTTCGAGGATGAAATGAGTCTTGAAATGTAACGCCCTGCTAATTAGGGTCCATTACCAGGTGTGTTTTCAAATAAGTGCTGGACTTACTAGCAAGTCATTTGGACTAAACAAGTGATTAAGTCACTAAGGTTTGGATATTAAAAACTTTTGATCATTTCATAAACATTTCCATTAAGTTAACAACCAGTTCTTTACATGGGATCCCAAAAACATTAGTTTAAAAGCTTGTTACAAAGCTCAGGTTACACACTAGGCTGTCCTAAGTGGCAAAAGCTGAGTTTAACCCTAGTTCCTCTGAGCATCTCGGCCGTGGTGATCGAGCGGACTGCATATGTATAAACCACTGCTAATGCCCTCCGACTCATGGCTAGTTGAGCTTCTCTTTACCTTTACCTGCACCACAAAGCACCTGTGAGCCAGAAGACTCAGCAAGAAAACTTAATTAATAGTTCAGTAAATAAAACAACCATCAAGCAGTAATAACTGAATCCAGTGCATTCATTAAACCCAATTGGAGACCATAAAGTCACACAAGTGCATGCCGCACTTTCTTTCAAGCTCTTGGCATTCGAGCCAGTCAAGTGCATGTTGCACTCCCAAGGTGGCCCAGCCATGGTGGCCTGCACTCCATGTGCATTATGCCAATCTTAGCTTATAAACTAAGTTCCTTATGCCCTTGACTTATAAGTCAAGCCACTACGTGCCTCCAACTTATAAATTGAAGCATTGGGATTTTCAACCATTGAGAATCTCCCAGAGCCCATCATATTCTCAACTAATAAGCTGATGCCCATTTATCATCCTATTGATATCCTAGTTTATAAACTAAGCATCACAGTCATAACAAACAGTCTCATGTTCCATATAGCATACTTATCAAACAGTCATACCGTGCATTATAACACATTCACTCAACAGTCATAAGCATAATCATAATTATGCACGTTACAGCGTATCTAATCAGACATTCATAACATAATTATAATCATGTTCATCACCTTCACTATGCTTTAATCATGCATTCACATAACAGGTGCAGTTTTCTTACCTTTGGTCCGTATGCAGGTTACTAGCGAAAATCCTCCAAGTACGATCCCCGATTCAAGCCCTTAGTGAAAACCTAATCACAACCGCGATAAGGAAGTTCCCATCAATAACAAGTAAATAACAACTTCTAGACCAACTCTTAGCCCCCGGGACATCGAATTCCACTTAACAAGGAAGTAGGATCGACCCCGAGCCCAAACGATTAAATTTCCAACCTAAAAATCCCATTAAGGTCAATTTTCCCCTTAAGAGCCGCGGCCCCTCACAGCCGAGCCACGGCCCGCCTCTGATTCCAGAGGCTCGGCCTCTGATTTCAGAGGCTCGGCCTCCTTGGAAACCAATGCGCGCCGTGGCGCGCCCCTGAGGCACCGCGACCCGCCCCTGCATCCAAGCCCTGCGGGCTCAAAATCCTCTTCGCATGCCGCGGCTCACCATAAAAGAGCCACGACTCATCACCACGAACCCAGAATTTTCTGGGTTTTTCCTCAACCGAACCCAGCCAAAGCTTAACCAAATCCGACCCACACCTCCAACTCAACTCCTACAACATATATATATATATATTCATTCTTACCAATAAAACTCAACTAATTATCACACCAAAGCTCATCAAACTTACCAAACCCAACCTCTCAATTATCAAGCATGTATAGACATCCTCACTCTAAATTATTCAGCATAATTAACCAAACCAATTTCAGTTCAGAGTTCATACCTCAGCTGTGATGAAACCCTTGGGCTAAACCTCTAGTTTCCCCAAGTTTGGCACCTTAATTGCCAAGCTTCACTCTTTGAATTTTCCAAAAACCTCCTCAAGCTTCTATGGCACCTAGAGAACGTGAAAGAGAGAAAGGGAGCTGCTGAATTATTTTTCATGTAACTTCTCAAACTTTCTGAGTATATCCCAGCCACCTAAGCCTTGAACCACAGTGGAAATGACTAAGTTGCCCCCTTGCCCTTATCTCATTCCTAAAGTGCTCACAGGAGCAATTTTGTCCTTTGCCTTAAATCCCGCTATCCACAATTTGCATTCTATAATTCCCGCTACTCCCAATATACTCACCCAATCACCAATAAATTCTCATTACCCACTAATTCCCGGTAATGCACTAACTTACTAGAATACCCTGAACCGGGTATTTAGACCCCGTTGTGACTTTTTCGCTATCTTGCTCATCGGGACCGCCTCTCGTCGAGTAACCCAAATATATCCACATAATAATGTGGTCTCAATCACACAAGCCCATATTCACATTTATACCCCAAACGGGTCAAATTGCTAATATATCCTTCTTATAAGAAACGGGCCCACATACACATATTTAATATCTTTAAAATACAAGCATAATTATATTATAATATAATTCACATAATAACTTAATTATTGCCTCCCGGCCCCCTAATCCAGGCACTAAGCCTTATTAGGAAATTTGGGATGTTACATGAAATGTAGGCTCATAAGGCGTAAACTCAAAAATAATAAGCAGTGGCTGAACACTTGTATAAATATGCATGATTCCTGACCTGTTCTTGTTGGTGTTCAAGCAAAAGTTTAAAAGGCTCGAGCTTAAGGTTCAAGCTCGAAAGAAAGAATATTCTCCGACACATATATGTGTTATGTGAACCTAAGTTGTAAGATCGAAGATATTTGTCCCCAAAGATTGAGTTCGATGAAACCACTGGCTAAGGAGGAGGCTGACTGGAATAACATGCTCGAAGTATCAATCGATCTTGAAAGTGTGTTAACCTTACGTTCGAGGTCAGCAACGTGTTTTGTACACGACAACTGTTAGGAGATCCCAATTCCTTAGGGATTTTTTGTTATCTGGTATTAAATCTTGATTATCATGAGATATTATGTATTTAATGTATTTATTTTAATTCATTTCAGATTGGAATGATTGGTTGTAACTTCCCTGAATCAGGGGAAGATATTCTCCCAACCATACTTATAAATAGCCTGGAAATTTTCATTTGTATTCACTCAGAAATTGAGACTGAGAATACTCTATTAAATTATTTTGAGAAAACTTTGAGAGAGTGTTAAGATTAATAATATTGACTATTAGACTAGGCAGATTTTAACTGCTGAACCACGTAAAAATTCTACTGTTCTTTTCGTCTTTTCTGAAATATTATTTGGTGCTCTTCAGATTTAAGTTGATGAGAAACGGTGTCAACATTGCTACTTAGGTTTGTATTTATATAGTTTAGAAAAACCTAAGCCAGCCAGTCTCATTTCTGTTCTCAATCAGACCAAATCAGGAAGTTACTAAAAATAACTTTCAATTACAATAACTGCAGGATTTTCCAGATGAGACAGAGAATCATTATGTAGCATCATGAAAATGGATGAACCTGGACTTAAATCCTAACCAGGTTCATTTCATAATTTCCTTCCTTGGGCACAAAGTATCATTCAATTTTCTCTTTTTAAACCAAATAAAATCAAGGAAAATATGCAGAGAATAATTCTATAATATACATACTTATTATAGACAAGGGTGTTTGTAGAGTCCAAGAACTTTACTTAGCTAGTTAGATAGTAGTATTATAGTATTTATAGTATTATCTTTATGACTGTGGATTTTTGGTTCAGACCGGGAATTATTTGGACACTCATAGTAGTACTTGTAGATTTTCTAAGTTTAACCTATAGTTTAAGAATATTAATTTTAACCTAAGGTTTGATTAATATGACTGATATTAAGGATAATATTTATTATACTATAAGGTTTAGATAGGGACCAATAGGATTTTAAGCACATGTTATGTATGGGTGATTAAGGATTTAAGAATTTTGAGGATTAAATTTAATAAGGAAAGTTTGAATGCTCTAAGGTCAGTCAGCAGCTTTGAATACGTTTAAGGGCTTAGTCAAGGCTGTTTACTCAATTTGAATTAAGCTAAAAATGTGTAATTTCGTGTTTAAATAATCAGCGAATGCCGATATATCGCAGCTATAGGGGGCGATATATCGCAGCACGTAGATACGGAAAACACGAAATGATGCACGTTTGCCTCGGGCATAATGGTCCACGCGATATATCGCCTATAGGGGGCGATATATCGCCTCCTTCAGCATATTTTGAATGTTTTTGAATTCGTTTTCCATTCAACCATTCAACCTTTTGATAAGTCCAGCACCTTTTTGAACGAGTCTTCAGCCTCTGCTGAACGATTATTCAAATTATTTTCACCTAAAAAGCCATTATTTTTATTCAAGTAAAATTAAGATCCTTTCATTCCTAAACTCTATAAATAGGACCTAGTATCCATCCATTATTCATCTTTTGCTCTAAGTTCAGAGGCTGCAAGTGCTAGGTGAGTGTGAGAGTGTAAACACTTGGGTGGGGAAATCATAAGCTTGATCATCATAAGCTTATCAAACACTTGGAGAAGTAAGGTTTCATAGTATTTCGGTTCGAGGTTTAGATTGGTCTTACAAGTCTTCAAGGTAACCCAAACGCTAGTTCATTTCTGTACTTTTTCTTTAAAAGTTCTCATAGTCTTCTATTTATTCTAACCTTATTCTTATTTTGGTTAGGAAATCTAAGAACTCACACATAAGTTTTTGGTAAGTATTTTCTCAATGGTTTAGTCCTTCCATTCCTTTCAATTCTCTTCTTCTCTGTACTCACTCTTTTTCAAATGGTTCTTAGGAGTGTTCCAAAGTCCCACCTCTGTCCTCTTATCCTAGTATTTTAGTAAGGAAAATATGATAGAAATTCATATGTTATATGTTGTATATGTTATCTTATGTTTCTTACGTTATGATAAGTGTTATGGTATGTATGTATGTAGGCTTGGGCATATGACCCATATGACTAACTAGCCCCAAACGGATTATGGGCATATGACCTACTTAGCTAGTAGGACCCCACTAATCTAATGGGCATATGACTTGTTTAGTCTATGGGACCCCAAGTAATAATGGCCATTATAGTATGTGTATGATATAAGTGTAATGTATGTTATGTTATGTTTTTTATGTTTCTTATGAAATTTGTGTATATGAACTATGTGGTAGATTTTCCTTGCTGGGCATTAGGCTCATTCCTTTTTGTTTATATGTGCAGGAAAATAGCTATAGTGGCGATAAGGTTTGTGGATGCTTGGGGATTGTGTATCGGTGATGAATGGATTCAAGGAGTCGAGAGTTCGATTTCGATTTCGAGGATGTAGTCTTTTATTTATGGTTTATGTGTATTTTTCCGCACTTGTCATGTAATCCCTTTTATTTTAAATTATGTTTTGTTTTGTTTTTCAAACAATGGGATCCCATATCCTGCTTTAAGTTATGTAAGTTTAAACATTGGTTTTTTACAAGTTTTTAATAAAGTATGATCTTTTTCACTTGTAAGTTCTATTAAAGATTAGGGTCTATGTATAGTTTTCGTTAATGGTCCAAAGTCTAGAGTAGTTGGGTCATTACAGTGTTATAAATAAATAAGTAAACTTGACTATCTATAAAATGCACTCAATAAAAAATTTATTCTTACCAAATAGAGACACAATCCACTTACTTACTCAATATATAATTTCAAAAATACCAATTAAATAATAAAATATGTTTATTAAAAAGGTTAGAAAATTTAGGATTTTACAATCTCCAATTTTGGAAACTTTTTAAACAAAATATATTTTATCAATAAGAGCTCAAAAGAAATTTAAAAACATTCGATCTCGTCTTGGGATCAATTAGCAAAGGAATTTAAAAAATAATTCAAGGCCATGGTAGGCGTCAGGTCCGAGGCCTCGACCTTGACCAATGTCAAACAACAACTGGGAGAGTCATTAAAAAGCTACCTGGCGAGGTTTAACATAAAGGAGGCGTGAGCCCGTAATGTTGATGATAGTGGTCATCTTATGGCCATTCGAGCTGGAATATTTTTAGGAAGTCCCCTCTAAGATGATATGCAGATTAAACCGATAAGAACAATAACTGAGTTCAACAAAAAGGCTCAGAGATTTGTCAATGTAGAAGAGGCAAGGTCAGCATTAAAACTGACCCCTCCTTCCATTATAACTACAACGACGAATGTTAACTCAGTCTCGACCTCGGCTACCCCATAAACGTCTCGACCCTTAGGAGATAACCCTTCAAAAAGAAAGAAAAATAGATTAGTGGCATATATTTTTGAATCTAATATCCAAAAATTTGAATATGATATTCATAGTATTTGAATCTACTATTCAAAGTTGAAAAAATATATGTAAATCTTATTTACTCGATATGAAAAAAATAATGGTTCTATCTCCAGCTCTTTACTCGCTATCAAAATCCTCATCAGTTTCTTCCTCATTTTCAGGGTTCTGATTCTGCGAAAGGAAAAACAAAAGAAAAATAGATTAGTGGCATATATTTTTGAATCTAATATCCAAAAATTTGAATATGATATTCATAGTATTTGAATCTACTATTCAAATTTGAAAAAATATATGTAAATCTTATTTACCTTTTTCGTTTGATATAAATGATGACACTCAGCAAAGACTTCCTCTGTCATTGCTCGCCACATCTCATGTGTTGAGTCATAGTGTATATATTTTTCCTTTGTTTCGTCAGGCATGGTTGAAAGCATGCAATAACGTGCCAACCGATCAGATTTTATCCAATTTGCATATTTTTCTTCTGCTTCATAGCTAGTAGCCAGAGGTGGTTCGGTTGGAGATTTTTTACAGATTGTTGACATCATCTTCTTATAAGAAAAAATGGTCAACATTCCTCGAAACTAGTGTTGTATATTTTCAGGTTAAAAAACTAAGGATTTGAGAAAGGCATCGGTGTGTAATTTACCAATAGACATTTTTGCTGGTAATAAATAAATACAAATAAATATCAAAGTTTAAGAAATTAAACGTGATGCATGAGCACAATTAAAACACATAAAATAAAGATTAATTTCCACGATAAAATTTTCCAACAATTAAAGTGCCGCCTTAGGGTCGGTCAAATTAATTTTAGAGAATTTATAAGACATTCTTATCTTTATTGTTTAAAACTTAAAATAACCATTTATTTTATCTTTTAAACATTAAAGTACCGCTTAGTTTGGTCAAGTTATGATTATCCACTGCAAAAGCTTACTCATAGCTTTCTGAGTGTAACCCATTATTTCAGAGTTCATGACTTAACTTAGGACATGCCACCTTAGGGACATTCAAGCCTAAAATACATCATTAGTTCCTATCTTTGTAAGAAATATAACCTTACTATTGATATGTCTAGACACCTTCCTTATGGAGACGAAAACAAAGCCGTTGCGAGGCGCTATTCATATCTCACGGTGTTATATTAATAATGGAGACCATGGGTTATGTTTGAGATATAAACCCTCTCCCATTCACTATTTTGAAATAAGTGTTTTTAACCTAATTAATTCTAAATTAATTATAACATCTTTAAATCTTATGAACATAATTAAAATTGGAAAGAAAGCGAGTTTCTAGGTCCATATCCAATTTTAAATTACCAATTATGTTCATCTAAACTTTTTTTAAAAAAAAAAACAATTTTAAAATAAAGTTGGTTTAAAGAAATTAAGTCATAAAGACTTAAAAAAAATTGGTGTGATATTTTACCAAGTTTTCAAAAAAATAAAACTAAGTAATATACATGCAATTGATTTCGCAAAACAATTCATATAAACATATAGGACAATCCTAATAATCATGTTTCTACTAATGAGATGCATGATTATGACTGTGTGGGTTTTTATGTATGACATAAAATGCATGAACATGTTATCAATCACATTAATCACATGAAAATAATTATTTAAATAAATAAATAAACAATAAATATTGAACCGAGTGCTTTTGGGTATTTCTAATTTTACAACCACTTTATAAAATTAAAAAATAAAATAAAACTGCATTGATCTCCGTCGGGCTTCTTTACTTTACTGTAGGTAGAATATGTGTCGTTGTTGGTCCAGAATAATAATAAGAAAACAATTTTCTAATTATTTTGATTAATTAAAATAAACTTTTAAATAATCATTATTTTTATTTTTCTTTTTAATTAAAACAGCTTTTAATTAAAATTAGAAACTGAAATAATTAAATAAAATCTGTTATTTTTAAAATTAAATTTTGAAATAAGATTTTCAAAAAGTTTGTTAGGATAACAAAATTATCACATTATTTAAATATCAGATTTCTAATAAATAGGATATTTAACATTTAATTTTTTTTAAATATAATAGAATAATTTTAGAAAAATTAAAAAAAAATTATGGACCAGCAAGATGGGGACACGTGGCGTCAAACGGTGCTGCCGGGGCCGGGATGTACAGAACCGTACGGACGTTCGTACGACGTCCCAGCAGTGGCTCGGAGGGCGGCCTTGGAGGAGCGGTGGCTGAATTCTGAATCCCGGGCTCCGTTTTGACTTTTGTGTGATCGGAATTACAATTTTACGGTGTCAAAAACCAATTAAAATTACATAAATCCTATGCCCTTTGATGGCTTGCACAATGATCTAATCATAAACAAATCCTAACCCAAAAACACCATATAATTAACGATTCAACATTCCCATGCATTCAATCGTATTAAGCCATCCATTCATTCATCAAAATAAATAAATGCATAAAAGTAAACCCACACACATTCAATATATATATATATGTGAAGATGGCTCTGATACCATTTGTTGGGTTTTATTGATCAAATCAGATATTATACGCAGCAGAACAACAATCAAATTGTTAATTTAATCCCACAAGATTTCTAGATTTACTTCTTCACATGCATATATATATATTGAATCAAAGACATGAAAAGAAAAATTACCTCAGGTCCTTCCTTGCTGCTATCTTTTTGTATGGCAAAATCCTTGAGATCTCACACCAAGATCTTCCAAAATGTTCTCAGCACACAAAGAACGAGTGTGGGCTCGCTATACAAATAATAGGCAAAATCTATTTATCAGATGTCCTCAACACATGAGATCTGATAAAGGTTGGACCTAGGTATTGTGAAGAATAGTGACTTTTGTATGTATCAATGTTCTTTTTCTCTGAGAGAGATTTCTAGATCTTTTTATATCCCTGAAAAGTTACGTTCTTAAAAACTGATATCCTATATTTAATATATATCCTATATATTAAAATAAAATCTTAGTTATTTTAAACAATTTGAAAATAACTAATCAATTATCAGATTTTTGTTTAAATAATAATATTTTAATCATATTACAATATCTCATTATTTATTTAATATTTAAATAACTAAAATTGTGGAACCAAGAAACTATCTCAGTCTCTTATGCGTGTATTAACCCTTAAGGGAACTAATATACGATCCGTTATGAAAGATTAGATTCCGTATTGTTGATACATGTTCCCAGCCATCCATGATATTAAATCTCCAAAACAAAAGTCATTAGCCTCATTCTTTGAAGAGACCTTAACGAATGAATCAAAATATTTAATAAACATGAACAGGAGTTCATGAACACTTAGGATTTAGGTTGATCTATAAATGATCATCAGTTATGATATGAATTACAAGTCTTTATTGTTAAATGGTTTTTGGATAAAGACTTTAATTCATATTGGTCCATGTCATATATAATCATATTATATAAAGCACATTTACTGAGATGTCTTACCACATCAATAATCTGAATCTAGATTATTTGTATCATTATGATACTCAGTAAACCGTACTTACAACTCCAATTAAAGAATTCCATGACTTTAATTTGTTGTTGTTGACTATTTTTATTCATTCATGTGATCTTAATTCTCTCATACTAATACAAGATCACATCCTCAATAATGAATATGGAATTTTTCTGATATTTACAAAATTATTCAAACAATAATTTAACAATCTAAATATAACAATAATAATAAACCATTGTATTTATTTATTCATAGAAAAAACAAATGTCTTTTACATGCTTTTAGGACACACTCCTAACAGCAATCCCGTCACGAAATCCATGGCTATGTCTTCCCACTTCCATTCTTGAATACTAAGCGGTTGCAATAAGCCTGCAGGCCGCTGATATTCTGCTTTCACTTGCTGGCATACTAAGCATTTAGACACATACTCCGCTACATCCTTCTTCATTCTCGGCCACCAATACAATGCCTTAAGGTTGTGAATCATCTTAGTCAACCTTGGGTGAACTGAGTATGGGGTATTGTGCGCTTCATCTAAAATCTTCATCTTAATCCCTTGATCATTTGGCACACATACTCGATCCTTATATCTCAACAACCCTTGTCCTGAGATTGAGAATCTGTGGCCTTGCCTTCTTTAACTGCATCCATATGTGCTACTAATGTGTCATCATGCCCTTGTCTGATCCGTATATCTTATAATAGACTTGACTGGATGGAAAAGTTAGCCAGTTTTCCAATGACTACTTCTATTCCTGCATTGATCAGCTCCTGCTGTAGCGGCTTTTCTATTCCAGCTAACGCTGCTAGACTTCCATAACTCATCCTACTTAGCGCATCAGCAACTACATTAGCCTTTCCCGGGTGGTATAGGATTTCGCAGTCATAATCCTTCACTAATTCTAACCACCTGCGCTGCCTCATGTTGAGCTCCTTTTGAGTGAAGAAAACTTTAAGCTTTTGTGATCCGTATAAATCTCACACCGTTTTCCATAAAGATAATGGGGTCAGATTTTCAATGCAAAGACCACCGTTGCCAACTCCATATTGTTCTTTGGATAGTGTTGCTCGTACTCCTTTAGCTGCCTTGAGGCGTAGGCTATTACCTTGTCATTCTGCATCAACACACAACCCAAACCTTGCTTCAACGCATAACATTAGACTACAAACTTGTCGTTGGGTGTCAGTACACAAAGTACTGGTGCTGAGCATAGCTTATCCTTAAGCAACTGGAAGCTCTCTTCATACTTATCCATCCAATTAAACCTTTGTTGTTTCTGGGTCAGGTTAGTAAGCAGAGTGGCTATCCTAGAAAAGCCTTCTACAAACCTCCGATAGTATCCTGCTAGCCCAAGAAAACTTCTAACCTCTGACGCATTCTTAGGTCTTGGCCAATCCTTCACAGCCTCTACCTTAGACGAGTCTACTGCAACTCCTTCCTTGGATACTATGTGGCCGAGGAGTGCTACTTGCGAAAGGAAAAAATCACACTTCTTGAACTTGGCATAAAGTTGATTCTCTTTCAATCGCAACATGGTCATTCTTAAATGTTCCTCGTGCTTGACTTCGTCCTTTGAGTACACCAAAATATCGTTGATGAACACTACGACGAATTTGTCCAAGTAATCCCGGACCGTAAATCTTCTCCCTTTACCTTGAGCTGATGATACCCGAACCGTAAATCAATCTTTGAAAATACAGTCACGCCTCGGAGTTGATCAAACAAGTCGTCGATCTGGGGTAGCGGGTATTTATTCTTAATTGTTACCTTGTTCATCTCGCGATAGTTTATACACATCCTCATGCTTCCGTCCTTTTTCTTCACGAATAGCACTGGGGCTCCCCATGGCGAATGGCTTGGCCTAATAAAACCCAAGTCTAGGAGTTCTTGTAGCTGCGTCTTTAACTCCTTGAGTTCCGTAGGTGCCATCTAGTATGGTGCATTAGAGATAGGCTCGGTGCCCGGTACTAATTCTATCGTGAAGTCAATTTCTCGAGTTGGCGGCAATCCTGGTGATGGACCCAAAACGGGTATGTTTAAAAATTTATAAATCGCAAGCGCACGAATCGTTCATATAGAATAGTGATCGTGCAAGCAAGGATGTCGAACCCAAAGGAGTTGTCTAAAATCGAAAAGAGAACTATTTTAAATCAAAAGTAATAAATTCTAACCTAGTTCCAAAGATTGATGAGTTTTAATATTATGAACATAAAATAAAAGATTGAAAAATAAAGCTATTTAATAGAATAAAAATAAAGCAATAATGAGTTGAAAATAAGTATTAAAAGAAAAGATTATTAAGATACTAGAATCCACAAAATGTAAGTTTAATAATATTTATTAGTATATTGATTCCCAAGTTTTAGTGATAGTTAAAATAATTTAAACTATCATTTTCCAAAAAAAGATTTATAATTTTAAGCACAAATTTCTTATAAAAAGATAGGATTTTTCTTCACTTTTCAAAATTATAATTTCAAAGCATTTAGTGTAAATCAATCTAATGAAATAACAAATAAATCAATGAACATTATTTATAAGGCAAAACATAATATTTTTGTTCTAAGCATGGATGTGTACAATTTAATGACACATCTTACACAAAGAATATTATGTTTATGCACTAATGAAGAACAAAGTGTAAATATGTTCTAACAAACTAAAATACAAGATATTTAAGATGAAAGAAATATATGAAGAAGAAAAATCCATAAACTTGTTGCATTACAAGGGAAATCAACATACAACATAAATATTACCTAGTTACAAGTTGCTTCATCATGATCTTAATAATCTTATGAAAAATATTAGAAGCACATAACTAGAGTAGAAATTACAAAATAAATGACATACATACTTGCAAAATGCTCTTGAAAAACCCAAATGGAAGAGAGAATGGTAGAGAGAAAATGGGAGAAAAAATATGGTAACCAAAAATTAAGCACTCCAAAATGGTCTTCAAAACCCTTATTTATAGCCAAAATGAGATTATTAAAATAATCAATTTAAATTAAGTAAATTGATTAAATTAATAATAATATGGTAAATAGGGGTAAATTGTAGGAGTGATGATGATTTTGGGGTAAAAAGTGTGTAGAAAATGGGTAAAAAGGTGGCATTTTAGACAAGGGGACAATAAGCAAATTTATGGGCTCAAGAGGTGTTTGTACGGCAGTGACAGGCGGCTGGGAGGTTGGGCTTTGGTGACAGCTGTTGGAGGCAAGTGATGGTGTTTGGGCCTTGGGCGAGTGAACTGAAGAGGCCCAAGTGATTTGTGAAAAACAACTTGCTAAAGGCTTCCTTGGGCAGCTGCATGTGGCTGAGAATGAAGGAGCCAGGCGTAGCTGAGAAGAAGAAGATGCAGCTGGGGTCTTCGGCTGGAGCATGTGGGCTGGCAGGCGGAAGTCATGCTGGGAGAAAGGCAGGACAGGTGGCGGCAGCTGGTTGAAGGAGGGAAGGCTCAGCTAGACACGTGGCACGCGCTAATTAGAGGTAGCAGTGGGCTTGGGCCCGTGGTGGCTGGGCTGGTGGGCTTCTATGCCATTTGCTCATTTCTTTCCTTGAAAAGCCATTTTTTTTCTTTATTTTCAATGCTTTTCAAGAGCATAAATACACCAAAATCCCTAACAAAAGAAACATAAATTAAATCAAATTCAAATATTTTCAATAAAACAACATTTTTTTATACCTCAAACTAAACAACATTAATTCAAATAATTAACTACAATATTTTACAACAAAATAACTAAAAAAACACACAAAATTATATAAAATCAAAATAAGACTAATAAATTTAAAATTACTTAAAAACTTAATAAGTTAATTAAAAACTCAAGAACTAAGCAACAATTAGCATATAAAAAATGGTAAAATAACTCTAATTTGTAGAGTTATCACCTGACAAGTCATCGGGAAATACCTCTTGAAATTCTCTTACAATACGGACGTCTCCAACCTTAAGTGGTGTCTCCTTTACCACATCCGTGATGCTGGCTAAGAACGCTTGACATCCTTTTTCCATCATTCTTTGAGCTCTGAGAGATGATACTAACGGGGTGCGTAATCCTGAAGCTTGTCCCATGAAGCATAGTTTCTGGCCGTCAGGAGTCTCGAACATCACCTTCTTGCATTTACAGTTGATGGTTGTGCCATGTCGTGCTAGCCAGTCCATGCCTAGTATTACGTCAAAGCCCTTGATCACCAATTCTATCAGGTCTCCTTCTAGTTCTACGTCCTCAATCTTGATCGGTATGCCTCGTACTATCCGTGATGATAGAACTACTTTGCCCGAAGGCAACTCGGTTACAAACCTAGTTCTAAATCTTTTACAAGGTTTGTCTAGTTTTTCTATCATTCCTAAAGAGATATACGAATGAGTGGCTCTCGAATCAAATAATACAGAGCGTATGTTATTGAGGATAGAAACCTAACCTGTTACCACCTTATTACTAGCATCAGCCTCTCCTTAGGTCAAGGAAAAAACCCTAGCAGGAACCATCTTGTCGTCCTTCTTCCCTTCTGGCTTGCGCTGAGGACAATCTCTTTTCCAGTGTCCTTCCTGACAACAGTTAAAACATTCCTTGGTGTTTGCGCGACATTCTCCAGGATGTTTCTTCTGACACTTAGCACATGGTGGGTATTCCACATAACCCGGCCTATTTCCTCCATTATTTGTCTGTGGCCTCTTATCGCTGTCAGATTGCTTGTTATCAGGATGCCTTCTCTTCTGACCGTTACTGTTGTTGCCGGACTGATTGTTGCTATTATAGTTGTTGTTCTGACTGGTCTGAGGTTGACCTTGCTGTCTAGGCTCAGGCTTATTGGCTTCCTCTTTACTTACATTAGCCTGCAACCTCTCTACTTCTATTACCGTCACTAGAACGTTGGCATACGTAGTATTCCCCAGGTTTGCTAGCTTAACCCCCATCTCGATCTTCGGTCAAAGTCCTCTAACGAACTTGTTCATGCTCAGAAAATCAGTTGGAACCATCTCAGGTGCGAACTTTGCTAGGCGGTCAAACTGACGAGCATACTCTGCCACTGATAAACTACCTTGCTTTAAGTTGGCAAACTCGTCAACTCTTGAAGCGAGTACAGCCGAATTTTAATACTTATTGTGGAACAGCTCCACAAATCGAGTCCATGTCATGGTGGCAACATCATGCGATTGCTGGACCCAGTCCCACCATATCCTGGCATCCTTCTTGAGTAATGAAGAGACGCAGGATATACGTTCTGCATTACTGAGATTCATGTGCATTAGAATTGGCTCCACATTCCCTAGCCGTTCTTCTGCCTCAAAGGGGTCTATAGTCCCTTCGAAGTTTGGAGCGTGCTGCTTGCGAAACCTCTCATAAACTGGCTACATGTGATGTACTGGATACATCGCGTAGTTCGCCACTAGCCATCCCCCATATGGACCAACTTGTTGAGGTGTTGAGGCCATTTGCTGTGGCTGCAGCTGAGGCGGAGGCTGAGTCTGGGCTAAGCCTGTTGTCGTTGCTACTGCAAAAGTTCCTCGACCTATTGTCGCAGTCTGGCGATCTCTGTAGTGTTGTCAGCTGGCGGTGCCGGCGCATTGCAGCTAGTAGTAGCACGCACTCCCCTTCTGCGAACTGGAGGGGCTTCATTGCTCACTGGAACAGCGTTGGAGGCGTTTCTGTTGGTGTGTGCAGATCTTCAGAGCGACATCATAGCAGAGTTTTAACAGTTGAAAGAAACATGTTAGAACTTTCCCTAATAGGCTCTAAGGTAAAACTTATTCTAAAACAAACATATCTCAGACCTATTGATTATGACTTCTTATGAATTTTTTTTAAGTATTCTTTATTTTTTTAGAATGGGTTTCTATACTTAGAAAAACAAGCCATCTTTATTATTTCTAAGTCTGTTTCTAATTATCCTATATGACTTAATTCTCAGGCTCGAAACTCATCTTTGTTCCAAAGTTAACCATATTGAGGGAGAGCTGGGATCAGTAAAATCGTTCCCACTACTATGGCCCCCTATCTCTCAATATAGAAACTTGGTTCATTGATTTGTATCCACCCTCACCGAACTTAGTCATTATTTATTTTATTTATTATTTATTATGATTGCAAAATAATAATCAAATTCATACATGATAACAAAATAACATGATATTAATTTGGAAAAGAGTTTTTCACTTATTACAACCATAAAACTAACAATAAATAAAACAAACAATGAAACTAACTATTCTAAAAATCAGGATCTTCTACATCGATCCTTCATCTAGCATATCATCATCTAATTCTTCATAGTCTTCATTATCATGTGCCTCAAAA